>NC_092752.1:77558286-77884120 GCF_047496795.1 Chiloscyllium punctatum | reverse complement strand
GGCGGGGGGGGGACACACGCACACGGCGAGGGGGGGGACACACGCACACGGCGAGGGGGGGACACACGCACACGGCGAGGGGGGGGACACACGCACACGGCGAGGGGGGGGACACACGCACACGGCGAGGGGGGGGACACACGCACACGGCGAGGGGGGGGACACACGCACACGGCGAGGGGGGGGACACACGCACACGGCGAGGGGGGGACACACGCACACGGCGAGGAGGGGGACACACGCACACGGCGAGGGGGGGGACACACGCACACGGCGAGGGGGGGGAAACACGCACACGGCGAGGGGGGGAAACACGCACACGGCGAGGGGGGGGAAACACGCACACGGCGAGGGGGGGGATACACGCACACGGCGAGGGGGGGGACACACGCACACGGCGAGGGGGGGACACACGCACACGGCGAGGGGGGACACACGCACACGGCGAGGGGGGAACACACGCACACGGCGAGGCGGGGGACACACGCACACGGCGAGGGGGGGGACACACGCACACGGCGAGGGGGGGGACACACGCACACGGCGAGGGGAGGGACACACGCACACGGCGAGGGGGGGGACACACGCACACGGCGAGGGGGGGACACACGCACACGGCAAGTGGGGACACACGCACACGGCAAGGGGGGACACACGGACACGGCAAGGGGTGGGACACACGGACACGGCAAGGGGGGGACACACGGACACGGCAAGGGGGGACACACGGACACGGCAAGGGGGGGGACACACGGACACGGCAAGGGGGGGGACACAGACACGGCAAGGGGGGGGACACAGACACGGCAAGGGGGGGACACAGACACGGCAAGGGGGGGACACACGGACATGGCAAGGGGGGGACACACGGAAACGGCAAGGGAGGGACACACGGACACGGCAAGGGGGGGACACACGGACACGGCAAGGGGGGGACACACGGACACGGCAAGGGGTGGACACACGGACACGGCAAGGGGGGGACACACGGACACGGCAAGGGGGGGACACACGGACACGGCAAGGGGGGGACACACGGACACGGCAAGGGGGGGACACACGGACACGGCAAGGGGGGGACACGGATTCACACACACAAGGGATGGATACACGGACACACAAAGCAAGGGAGGCACACACACACACCTACACACAGAAACGCAGAGCAAGGGAGGGACATGCACACAAGCACACACACACAAGGGACGGACACACACGCAAAGCCAGGGAGGGACACGCTGAGACACACAGCGAGGGAGCGACATGCACAGACATAGCGAGGGAGGGACACACAGCGAAGGAGGGACAAGCACACACACCGTGAGGGAGGGACACACACAGTGAGGGACAGGGACACACACACACGCAAAGTGAAGGAGGGACACGCAAACACACACAGTGAGGGGAATACACGCAGATACACAGTGAGGGAGGGACAAACACACTGCGAGGGACAGGGACACACACACACACACAAAGCGGAGGAGGGACACATACGCACACACACACACACACACAATCACAGAGCAAGGGAGAAACGCGCACACACAGCAAGGGAGGGACAAACAAACATGTCGAGGAAGAGGGCATGTGCACAGAAAGTGAGAGGGCGCACACACATGCAAAGCGAAGGAACGACATGCACAAATACACACACACAGCGAGCGAGGGACATGCACAAATACATATACACACGTGCAAAGCGAGGGAGGGACATGCATACACACACACGGGATGGACACCCACATGCAAAGCGAGGGAGGGGCACGCACACATACACAGAGAAAGGGAGGGATTTCACATGCGTGCACACACACAGACACACAAGGGATGGAAACACACACGCAAAGCGAGGGAGGGACACGCACAGATACACACACACAAATACAGAGCAAGGGAGGGACACGTGCACACACAACGAACGTGGGACACACACAGTGAGAGAGTGACACACACACACAGCGAAGGAGGGGACGCACACACAGATACACACAGCGAGGGAGGGACACACACACGGACACACACAGCGAGGGATGGACACACACACACGGACACACACAGCGAGGGAGCGACACACACACGGACAAACACAGCGAGGGAGGGACATACACATGGACACATAGCGAGGGAGGGACACACACAGCGAGAGAGGGACACACACAGCGAGAGAGGGACACACATAGCGAGAGAGGGACACACACACAGCGAGGGGAGGCACATACACACACAGAGCGAGGGAGGGACACACACACACAGAGCAGGGGAGTGGCACACACAGACACAGCGAGGGAAGGACACACACACAGAGCAAGAGTGACGCGCACACAGTGAGAGGGACACACACACACACACACACACAGTGAGGGAGGGACACACAGACACCCAGTGACTGAGTGAAATGCATACACACACACAGATCGAGGGGAGGACACCCTCACTCACAGCAAGAGGGGCGCGCACACACACACACACACACACACACACACACACACACACACACACACACACACACACACAGCGAGGGTGGGACACGCACACACACATAGCGATGTTGAGACACACAGATACAGCGAGGGTGGGACATGTGCTCAGAAAGCGAGGGGGGATACACACACAAAGTGAGGCAGGGTGACACGCAGATATACGCACACACAAACACACACACACAGTGAGGGAGGGACATGCTCACACACAGAGAGAGGGAGGGACGTTTCGTCCCCTGTCTAGGTGACTTCCTCAGGGAGCCTCCTGTGAAGCACTTCGATGATCTTTCCTCTGACACTTAGTGATTTGTATCTGCTGCTTCCGGTTGTCAGTTCCAGCTGTCCGCTGCAGTGGTTGGTATATTGGGTCCAGGTCGATGTGCTTATTGATTGAATCTGTGGATGAGTGCCATGCTTCGAGGAATTCCCTGGCTGTTCTCTGTTTGGCTTGTCCTATAATAGTACTGTTGTCCCAGTCGAACTCACGTTGCTCGTCATCTGTGTGTGTGGCTACTAAGGATACTTAGTAGTTTCGTGGCTAGTTGGTGTTCATGGATGCTGATCGTTAGCTGTCTTCCTGTTTGTCCTATGTAGTGTTTTGTGCAGTCCTTGCATGGGGTTTTGTACACTACATTGGTTTTGCTCATGCTGGGTATCGGGTCCTTCGTCCTGATGAGTTGTTGTCTGAGAGTGGCTGTTGGTTTGTGTGCTGTTATGAGTCCTGGTGTGCGCAGTAATCTGACTGTCAGTTCCGAAATGTTCTTGATATATGGTAGTGTGGCTAGTCCTTTGGGTCGTGGTATGTTTTCATTCCATTGTCTTTCCCTGAGGCATCTGTGGATGAAGTTGCGTGGAGTTTGACCCCACCCCACAGCTCACCAATAGGATAAACAACACACTGAGGAAACTACAAAAAAAAGGACAGATAACCAGGTTTGACCTACACAGAATGAAAACTGAAAGCAACAACACCCCCAGATTCTATGGACTACCCAAAGTGCACAAACCAGACATCCCACCCAGACCCATAGTATCACTACCAGGGACACCATCACAAAAACTGGATAAAGAACTACAGCAGAAACTGAAACACCTGATCAACGGATCCAGATACTCTGTACAGTCAACGCAGGAATTCTTGGACATCATCAGAAATATACACATAGACAAGGAAGAAACTACGGTCTCATTCGATGTAACGGCACTGTTCACCTCTATCGACAAAACCCTAGCCAGAGAAACAATAGCCAACCTGCTGGACATACAGAACAGACAACAGGACGGTGAACCTATCAACAAAGACGGCATACTCAAACTACTGGACCTGGGCCTCACAACACACTTCACATTCAACAACCAAATATATGAACAAATCAACGGCACCCCCATGGGCTCACCCATCTCTGGACTCATAGCAGAAGCGGTAATGCAATGATTATAACAAACAGTCTTACTGCAAATTCAACCCAAACTCTGAGTCAGATATGTGGATGATACCTTTGTAATCATTAAAAACACAGAAATAGAGAACACACACCGGATCATCAACGCCACACTCACAGGAATCCGATTCACTAGAGAGAAAGAAAAGGACAACCAACTCCCATTCCTAGACGTGATGGTACAGAGAATACCTAACGGAGAATTCACCACAAAGGTATACAGGAAAGCCACACACACAGACCAAGTCCTGAACTACGAAAGCAACCACCCCAACACACACAAAAGAAGTTGCATCAAGACACTGTTCAAAAGGGCCGCCACACACTGCAGTACACCAGAACTGCAAAAAGAGGAAGAAGAACACCGATACAATGTATTCGCCAAAAACGGATACCCCCACAATTTCATTCGGGATTGTCTGTATGGATTTGCTAGACGACTGTCCTCTGATATTGATGAGGGCAGTGCAGATGATGTGGTTTATATGGAGTTCATTAAGGTCTTTGACAAGGTCCACATGGAAGGCTGGTCCCAAAGGGAAGATCCCGTGGGATCCAAGGCAAGTTGGTAAATTAACTCCACTATTGGTGGAGGGTTGGTTTTGTGATTGAAAGCCTTTGTCCAGCGAATGTACCACAGGAATCTGTGCAGGAGCCATTGCTGTTCATTATGGACATTAATCACTCGGATGTGAAAGCAGAAGGCAACATTAGTAGGTTTGCAGATAACATGAAAGGTGAGGGTGTTGTCCACAGTGAGGGGGATGGACTCAGGCTGCAGTCTGATATCGATCAGATGATAAACTGAGCAGAGTAATGGCAGATGGAGTTTACTTCTGGTCACTGTGAGGTAATGCACTGTGGGAAGTCTAATAAATGAATGATATCCATCATGAATGGGAGGTCCTCCTGGAGAACTGAGGAATACAGGGACCTTGGTGGGCAAGTCCCTGGATGTCTGAAGGTGTCAGCACAGGTAGACAGGGCGGGGAATACACCTGAACTGGGAGCAGGAGGGAGACCCACATCCTGGTGGGGAACGTTGCTGGAGCTGCTCGAGAGGATTTAAACTGGTCTGGCAGGGCTGTGTGACCCCAAAGGGTCGTAAGGTCAGAAAGAAAGTTGAGGCTGGTACAAATGTTCAAGAGAGGAATATAAGTAAACAAGGCAGGCAAGAACATAGCAGACAATGAGGGAAAACTGGTGGATTAAACTGCAATTATTTCAATACAAAGGGCCAGACAGATAAGGCAGATGAACCCGGAGCATGGATGGGAACATGGGATTGGGATCCCATAGATATTACAGAAACACAGCTGAGGGAGCAACAGGAGCAGCAGCTCAATGTTCCGGAGACAAATACTACAGGAAGGATAGAACAGGAGGCAAAACAGGAGGAGAGCTGGTGGGTTTGATTGGGGGAAACATCCCAGCAGTACCTAGAGGGAGTATTCATGTAGGATCGCCCAGTTAAACAATATTAGTGGAACTGAGAAATAAAAATTGGTCATCAGTTTTCTACGGTCGGACTACAGCGATAGGCAATGGGAGATGGAGGAGCAAATATGTCAGGAGATTTCAGATATCTCTTAGAATAATAGGGTTGTAATGATAGGGGATCTTAACCGTTCCAAACCTGGACTGGGATTGCTACTAAGTTAAGCATTTGGATGGAAGGAATTTGTTAAGTGTGTTCCGAAAACTCCCAGTCATTATGTAAGTGGCCCAACTGGAGAATGGGGCTAAACCTGACCTCCCCTTGGGAAACAAGGTCGGGAACGGGACTGAGGTGTTAGTGGGGGAGCACTTTGGAAAGTTACCACAATTGTATTAGTTTGAAAATAGCGATGGAAAAGGACAGGCCTGGTCCACAAGTTAAAGTTATTCAATGGAGCAAGAGAGTATTAGACAGGAATTTTTAAATTAGATCTGGGGAGGCTATTTGCAGATAAAGGAAAGTCTGGCAAGTAGGAATATTTTAAAACCGAGATAAAAGGAGCGTTCAGCGCCAGCGTGTTCCTGTTAGTGTGGAGCTCAATGCTGACTGAGTTAGGAAACACTGGCTGAATTTCGAGGCTGTGGTCAAGAAAAAAAGGATCACATGTCAGATATAACTGGCTGACTCAAGGGAATCCCTTCAGGAGCATCGGGGCTGTAGAAATACACTTAGGATGGAAATCAGGAATGTAAAAAGGGGACATGAGATACCTTTGGCAGAGAACGTTAAGGAGACTCCAAAGAGACTCTACAAGTGTATTAAGAGCAAAAGAAGAGCTCGGGACAATCCCGGTCTCCTTAATGATCAATGAAGGCAACGATGTGTGAAACTACAAGATCTGAAACAAATATTTCACTTTGGAAATTACTGTGGATAAAGACTGGGGCACTCAGGGAATTAAACAGTGTTTGGCCTGACCACTATTGGAATACTGTGTGCAATTCTAGTCTCAATGCCATCGGAAGGATGTTGTGGAACATGAGAGGGTTCAGAAGAAATGACCAAAGATGTTGCCAGGGTTGGAGGGTTTGTGCTTCAGGGAAAAGCCTGAATAGGCTGGGGCTGTTTTCAGTTGAACATGGGAGGCTGAGGAGTTAACCGATAAAAGGGGTTTAAAATCATGATGGTCATTGACAGGGTCAATAGACAAGGCCATTTCCCCAGGCGAGGGAAACTTTTCAAAGGCATCTAAAGGACAACTGGCTCCCGCAGAGTGGATGGAATAAGCTGCCAGAGCAAATAGTGGAGGCTGACAGAAATACATTTAAAAGGCATGTGGATGGGTGTATGAATAGCAAAGGGTTCAGAGGGATATTGGCAAAATTGTGGCAAATGTGACTAGAAACGTCATGCAGGAGTTGGTCCGAAGGGCCTGTTTCTGTGCTGTACGTCTCTATGACTCAATGTCTTGAAATGAGTCCACATTATAGAAAAGGAGGTGCTGACGGTTTTAAAACACAAAGGTAGATAAATCCCCAGGACCTGATCAAATAGATCTCAGGACATTGTGGGAAGCTGGTGAAGAAATTGTAGGGCCTCCAACAGAGATATTTGTCCCATAGAGAGCTGCATGTGATAGGCTGTTAGATTGGAGGGTGGCATTGTGGACAGTGAAGAAGGTTTTCTGAGATTACAAAGGGATCCTGATGAAATGTGTGAATGGCTGAAAAACTGTTGATGGAGTTCAATCTGAATAAATGCGAGGTCATGCATTTTGTACAACAAACATGGGCAGGACTTATACAATTAATGGTAGGACCTTCGGTAGTGTTGTAGAACAGAGGGACCTCAGGGTTCAGCTACATAATTCTTTGAAGTTTGCAACATGGAGAGACAGGATAGTTTTAAAAAAGGTGCTTGCCTCACTTGCTTTCATTGCTCAGTCCTTTGGATATAGGAGTTGGGAAGTCGCATTGAGATTATACAGGCCATTGGTGAGTCCTCTTCTGGAATACTGTGTCCAGATCTGGTCGCCCAGTTATAGGAAGGATATTATTCAGCTGGAAAGGGTTGGGAGGAGGTTTACTGGGATGTGGCTGGGTACGAAAGGCTTCAGTATAAAGAAAGGCTGAATAGGTTGGTATTTTTCACTGAAATCTGAATGTTGACAGATGACCTCATAGAAATTTATAAAATCATGAGGGGGATAGATAGAGTTAATGGGAGTTGACTTTTCCCATGGACAGGGGAGTTTCAAGACAAGGCACTACATTTTTAAGTTTAGAGGAGAGACATTTAAAAAAAAAGACACGAGAGGCACATTGTTACACAGAGGGTGGGCTGTGTGTGAAGTGAACTTCCCAAGGAAGGGGTGAACATGGGGACAATTACAATGTTCAAAAGACATTTGGATTAATACAGGAAGAGGAAAGGTTTTAAGGGATATGATCCAGGAACAGGTAGGTGGGATGAGATCCGTTTTAGAGTATGGTTAGGTTTAAAAAAAACAGTGCGGTCTGACTCTCTGACTATGATTATAATGTTGTGTCATTAATTAAGAAAGGCTGGAAGAGAAAGCTAGGGAACTACAGACTGATGAGCGAGACATCAGGGTGGGTCAGTTGGTGGGGGTCATTCTGAGAGGTAGGCCGTCCATGCATTTGGAAAGATAAGGCCTGATTACGGACAGCCAGCATGGCTTTGTGCGTGGGAAAACATGTCTCACAAACTGGACTGGAGTTTGCTCAAGATGTGACCAAAAAGATAGACGAAGGCAGAGCAACAGACGTTGTTTCTGGCTTCCGCAAACCCTGTTCAGGGTGTAGCATGATACATTGGTTAGTAAGGGTAGATCACAAGGGATCAGGGAGAGCTAGCCAACTGGATACAAAATGGGATGACAGTGGGAGACAGCGGATGGTGGGAGAGGGTTAAGTTCAGACTGGGGCCTCTGACCAGCAGTGTGTTATAAGGATTGGTGCTGGGACCACTGTTGTGCACCATTTACATAAACAATCTGAGTGAAAATATAGGAGTCCCTGTTAGTATGTTTGTGGATACCAAGATTAGTGGAAGAGTGGGCAGGGAATATAGTTATCGAAGGGGATGTTAATCAACTGGGCCAGTGGGCCACGGAATGAAAGATGGAATTTAATTCAGGTGTTGGATTTAGTTCAGACAAACCAGGGAGGACTAACACAGTTAATGGTCGGACCCTGGGCAGTGTTGTAGAAAAGGGAGAGACCAAGGAGTGCAGTTACATTGTTCCTTGGACTGGCATCACAGGGTGACAGGGTGTTGAATGCGGCAATTGGCACACTTGCCTTCATTGGTCAGAGCATTGAGTACATGAGTTGGAGATATTGGTAACACTGTCGTCTATATTTCTCCTGGGCAGGGGAGGCCACGGGGTGACCTTATAAAGGTTTATGAAACCAAGTAGGGTCTATGTAAGGGGAATTGCCAAGGGTAGGTGAGTCCATAGCAGGGGGCATAAACGTGAGGTGTGAGAGCAAGGATTTAAAGAGGGAGCTGGGGGGCAACATTATCCACAGAGGATGGTGCATAGATGGAACGGACTGCCAGAGGGAATGGTGAAAACAAGTACAATTACAACATGGAAAAGACCCTCGGGCTGGTACATGGAGAGGAGAAGATTTGAAGGGATATGAGCCAAACACAGGCAAACGCGACTTATTCCATTTAGGGAACCTTGGCCGAATGGTCATGCCGCAAAAAAACAGACCCTATGTCTCCAGTTATTGGAGGAGGAGACTATCGAGACAAGGCATGTTGTAGAGACTGAAGCAAGTTACAACGATACGATGGTCATCTGGACTGGAGGTTTCACATATGTGAAATAATTGGTGAGAGGGAAGGAGATGACAGAGATAGGAACTGTTATAGGAGTTAGAATGATTGAAGAAACTGGTTCTCAATACAAGCCAAAGATACAGTGTTGGAGAAGGAATAGGGAACAGAAAGATCCCAGGCAGCATTACCACACTCTCGGGGGAGGCCTGCTTTCCCCTCAGTTGTTCTGATGCTCCCTAAGAAAGCACAGGCCTGGACTGATAACTGGGAACTCCTGATGCTGTCTCATTACAACATAACTTGCAGCAAGGCGTGGTGATTGAGCCTGGGTTGTGTCTGTACTGTGCTCCCCCTCCAGCACTTTCTCTATGTCATGTCTTGTTAGCTGATGTTTGGGTCCCCCTTATTACTTTCTGCTCTGTGCACAGGAATGATCTTACCTGGCAGCAGGATTTATTGAAGACTCCCGAACTCCCTGACTTTGTCTTTCTGGCTGACCAACCATCGTCCCAACCAGCAGTTGGCAAGTCTATTGAGTCAGGAACTCCATGAGTACCTGGAGAAGACACAGAAATAGGCAGAATGGAAAATTATACTAATGCTTTGAGGGTTACACATATAGAATGGCACTGAGCCCCAGAGAGATCTGGAAAATCCCAGTCTCCATTCCTGACCTGTGCTGCCTCATCTCTCTGGAGTGACGAATTCTGTTGGCTCATGGTCTGGAGTAGCTTCAAAAGTGAGAAACGCTGACAGAGGCAGCAATTAGACCCACACAGTGAGGGATACCACATGGAGAGGTACTGAGTCACATCAGTACTGAGGTACTGAGTGCTGGGTCAAACAATTGTGCAGGAAGAAAGGGTTTTGATTCATGTTGCACTGGGATATACAAACTGTGAGCAGGTGAAGTGATGGCCTAGTGGCATTATATGTGACAATTTATGCAGAAACTCAGCAAGTGTTCTCTGGACACAAATTCAAATCCCACCATTGCAAATGATTGAATGGGAAGTAAATGCTTCAAAAACGATGTAATTAAAAACCTGTAAGTGAGTATTAAACAATTGCTGATGTTAAGAAAAATCCATCGGGTGCATTCCTGTCTTTAGTGAAGTAATCTAAGATGGGACTGGGTTATCACAGGTAGGGAAACACAGCTGAGGGAGGGACAGGACAGGCAGCTCAATGTTCCAGGGGACAGATGCTGCAGGAAGGACAGAAGGGGAGCTGAGAGAGGAGGAGAGCTGCTGGTTCTGATTGGGTGAAACATCCCAGCAGGACTGAGAGAGGATATTCCTGCAGGATCGCCCAGTGAAGCTGTGTTCATGGAATTAATCAATAACAATGGGTCTTCCCTTTCCTCTGATTGTTCGACAGACCCCGAGAGCCCCGCCCTCCTGCAACTTGACCTTCTCAAGATGGCGGCCCTCAGGCCCACGCTCCCTCTTCCCTCAAACAAATGGCGGCCGTGAGTCTGGGCCCCTTCCGTGATCAGCGACCGCCACCTTCTTACCCAGGCCTGGAGGGTCTTTTTCAGATTTTTTTTAACCTTTATCCGGGACTTGTGAATTCTCTCCGCTCTTTTCTCCCAGCGAGGCTCCCACACACTGGCTCTAAGCGCCGCTTTCTGAAGCCAATCGCAGCCGCTTCCGGAGAAAGCAGCTCCATGTCTCTGTCTCTCTCTCTCTGTCCTGACCAATGTCACACTACGCATGCTCTGCATAGAAACCAAACCGCGCGTGCGCCAAAGGTTATCAGTGAGTTCATAGAGAATATCCATATCTGCACAGACTGATGGGTAAAATATTAGTCATTAACAATTGCTTTTTCGAGTTACAGTCATAGAGATGTCTAGCACGCAAATAGATTGTCCTGTCCAAATCAACAATAACGGCCAGGTATGTAAATTACAAATCGGTCTGGGAGTTTGAAAATAAGTTTCTTACTCGAGTTATGCAAATCGATTTGAAATATGGACGTTATCAGATTTACATTTCAACTACAGGATTTCTTAAAATCTCACATTGATTTATGAGAGAGATTTAATGCTCCACTATGTAGTGAGAATGATCAATCCCGCAAAATAGTTTGCTCTCTGACCAATCTTGAAGCGTTCACTCCCCGAGAAGACTTTGGCCACTCTCCTCACTCACTCTGGTTGGAGGACCGGCCGCTACTCGCTCCTCCTGTTCCTCCCCTTCCTCCCAATTGCAGAGTTGATTCAGGCGAGACTTCGCAGGCAAGGGACAAGGGAAGTTCGAGTCGATGTTTTGTGACGCGGTGAAAATTTCCCGAATCTTGGACCGAGAGGCCTGGGTTCAATTCACAGCTTGTGCAGGTGTGTGTAACAACAAATGTTAGCAGGTTATTTAGGAAAAACAAAGAAAGTCAGGAACAGAGAGAAAATAATAGAAATTGCACGCAATGCGGTGGGGCTGTCAATGTTCAGATGATTTGACTCTTTACCAAGCGTTTCAGGGTCCCAGTACAGACTGTTGCACTCCTCTTAGTGCACAGCCAGATACCACGATTGTGGGGCAAAATGTTGTGGTGGGATATAGAGGTGCTTTTCTGGAAGGCGCTCGGTTTTTGTGGTGAAAACAGTTGAGAAGGAGTGGGGTTTTGTATGGAGCTACCTGTCCCCCTCCTGTTGCAGCATCTTATTATTGCCCTGACTCTACCTCGGACATGGAGAAAGTGAGGACTGCAGATGCTGGAGATCAGAGCTGAAAAATGTGTTGCTGGAAAAGCACAGCAGGTCAGGCAGCATTCGCTACCTCGTACATGTTTGGTTGAGATCAGTGACACTTCGTAAGTTCACAATACAAGATCCATCACTCTGTTTAAGACAGTAAAAATCTCTTGTAGCACAATAGCCAGAGAACAACACAGCGCAGAACAGGCCCTTCAGTCCTTGAAGTTGCGCTGACCTGTGAACTATTCTCAGCTCGTCCCCCTACACTATCCTGAAATCACCCATGTGCTTATCTAAAGGACTGTTTAAATCTTCCTAACGTGGCTGAGTTAACGACATTAGTAGGTAGTGTATTCCACGCCCTAACCAGTCTCTGAGTAAAGAACCTGCCTCTGACATCTGTCTTAAATCTATCACCCCTCAATTTGTAGTTATGCCCCCTCATACACACTGATGTCATCATCCTAGGAAAAAGACTTTCACTGTCTACCCTATTTAAGCCTCTGATCATCTTGTATGTCTCTATTAAATCCTCTCTTCGCCGACTTCTTGCCAATGAGAACACGTTCAAATTGCTCAACCTTTCCTCATAAGACCTTCCCTCCAGACCACAAAACATCCTGGTAAATCTCCTCTGCACCTCTTCCAATGCTTCCACATCCTTCCCGAAATATGGGCACCTGAACTGCACACAATATTCCAAATATAGCCGCACCAGTGTTTTGTATAGTCGCAGCATGATATTGTGGTTCCAGAACTCAATCCATTTACGAATGAAACCGAACACACTGTATGCCACCTTAACAGTACTGTACACCTGGGTGGCAACTTTCAGGCATCTATGTACGTGGACTCCAACATCCCTCTGCAGATCTACATTACCAAGAATGTTTCCATTGACCCAGTACTGTGCCTTCCTGTTATTCTTCACAAAGTGCTTCACCTCACATTTAGCTGCATTGAACTCCATTTGCCACCCTTCAGCCCAATTCTGCAGTTTATCCAAGTCCCTTTGCAACCTGTAATATTTTTCCACATTGTCCACTACTCCACTGACTTTCGTGTCATCTGCAAATTTACCAATCCATCCACCTATGCCTGCATCTAAGACTTTTAGAAAAAATTACAAACAGCAGTGGTCCCAAAACAGACCCTTGTGGCACACCACTAATAACTGCGCTGGAGGCTGATTATTTTCCATCATCCACCACTCACTGCCTTCTTTCAGAAAGCCAGTTTCTAATCCAAACTGCTAAATCACATTCAATTCCATGTCGCTGAATTTTATCTAACAGCCTACCATTTGGAACCTTATCAAAGGCTTTACTGAAGTCCATGTATACCACGTCAACTGCCCTACCCTCATCTATATGCTTGGTCACCATCTCAAAAATACTCAATGAAGTTTGTGAGACACGACCTGCCATTAATGAAACCATATTGACGATCTGAAATCATATTGTTGTTTGCCAGATGATTACAAATAGTGTCTCTTATAATCCTTTCCAAAACCTTTTCTACAACAGAAGTAAGGCTCACTGGTATATAATGACCTGGGTCATCTCGATTGTCCTCCTTGATCAAGGGCATAACATTTGCAATCATCCAGTCCCCTGGTACTGAACCTGTAGGCAATGATGACTCAATATCAAAGCCGAAGTATTTGCTATCTTCTCCCTAGCTTCCCAGAAAATCCACGGATGATTCCCATCCAGCTCAGGGAAATTGTCTACTTTCAGTCCTTCTAGAATTGATAACACCTGTTCGTAACTAACCTCGATCATTTCTCGTCTAACATCTTCTAACTCATTATTGTCTGCAATATTCTCATTTTCCTGAGTGAAAACCAATGAGAAATGTTTGTTTAGCACCTCTCCAATTTCCACAGTGTCCACACTCAGCTTCCCACTTCTGTCGTTGATTGGCCCTATTCCTACCCTATCATTTATTCCTCACATACCTATAGAAAGCTTTAGGGTTCTCCTTTATTCTACTTGCTAAAGACTGCTCGTGTCCTCTCTTTGCTCTTCTTAACTCTCTTGAAATCCTTCCTAGCTGATCTGTAAGTCTCCATCGCCTCATCTGTACCATTTGCCTCATCAACACATAAGCCTCCTACTTCTTCTTAACAAGAGATGCAATTTCTGTGGTAAACCACTGTTCCCTTACCTTCTCACTTCCTCCCTGCCTGACAGGGACATACCTATCAAGGACACGCAATATCTGTTCCTTAAACCAGCTCCACATTTCCATTGTCTGAATCCACTGCATTTTGCTACCCCATCCTTTGCATCCTAATTCTTGCTGAATTGCATTATAATTGCCACTGCCCCATTGATAAGTCTTCACCTGTGGCATGTACCTATCCCTTTTCATTGCGAAACTAAACATAACTGAATTATGATCACTCTCTCCAAAGTGCTCACCTGCAACTAAATCAAACACATAGTCCGGCTCATGACCAAGCGCCAGATCCAATGTGGCCTCCCCTCTTGTCGGCCCTTCGACATACTGTGTCAGGAAACCCTCCTGTACACGTTGGACAAAAACTGATCCATCCGATATACTAGAGTTATAGCATTTTCAGTCAATGTTTGGGAAGTTAAAGTCCCCCATAATGACCACCATGTTACTTTCACTCCTACCCAGAGTAATTTTGCTAATCCTCTCTTTCCCCCTCCCTGGAAATCTGCAGCAGCCTATAAAAAAAATCCAAGCAATGTGACCTCCCCTCTCCTGTTTCTAACCTCAGCGCACACTACTTCAGTAGAGAAGTCCTCATCAAAAGTTCCCGCAGCCACCGTTATACTATTCTTGACTAATATGACATCTATGGGCCCATTGCGGTGCTTCATACTCCATGAAGCAGCCATACTCTCTATGACAGACAGACTCAGTCCAGAACCTCCTCTGTCCTTAAGACCTTATGCACTGCATGCACTCCTCGTTTTCCCCTTTGCACGTTCCCTTTCCAACCCACCCCACCTGCATCACTCCACGATTGGAGCTGCCAAGGACAGAAATCTGTGGAATGCCCTCCCTAACCTTCTCTATCCTCCGTTAAGATGTATTTTAAAATCATTCTCTTGAATCAATGTTTTCATCATCCATGAAGCACCTTAGGACATTTGCTATTGTGAAAGATTCCATACAATGCAAGCAGTTGTTTTTGGTTGCCATACATTAGGAGAAACAGGAATGATGCTTTCAAAATGTTAACAAGAAAATCACTGATAGGCGCAGTGTGTCGGCCAAATAATAACGTCACGTTGGGATGGGCAATAATCAAAGAAATAACTAAAGCCTGTAAAAATGGCATGTCTATTACCATGGGTGATTTGAATCTACATGTAGATTGGTCAAACCAGCTCAGTCAGGGTAACCGTGAGGAGTTCATTAAGTGTATCCATGATAGTTTTTTTGAAGAGTATGAAATGGAACTGACAAGGAGCAAGCTATCCAAGATCTGGCCCCTGTGCAATGAGACAGGAATAATTAATGACCTCAGAGTTAGGGATCCTCTTGGAAGAAGTGATCACTGTAAGGTTGAAGTTAGAACACACATGGAGAGTGTAAAGATAAAATCTAATACCTTGGTCCTGTGCTTGAACATGGGGAACTAACATAGAATGAGGGACAACCTGATAAAGTAGACTGAAAACAAAGATTTTATGGTGGAACAGTTGATGAGCAGTGAAAGATTTTCAAAGACATTTTAGGAAGTGCTCAGCAAAGGCATATTCCAGTGAAAAGGAAGGACTGTAAGAAAAGGCGGTGGACAAAAGATAGGGAATTCTACACCAGTTAGTTTATTCTCTGCAGTTGGAAAGATGCTTTGGTCTATTATCAAGGAAGAAATAGCAGGGAATCTCGATACAAATTGTCCCATTAGGCAGAGAGAGCATGGATTCATAAAGGGTAGGTCATGCTTGACAAATCATTTGGAATTCTGTGAAGACATTTCGAGCAATGTGGACAACGGGGACCCTGTGGATGCGGCGTGTCTGGATTTCTAAAAGGCCTTCAACAAGGTGCCACGCAAGTGGCTGTTGCATTATATAAGGGTGCATGGGATAGAGTATTAGCAAGGATAGAAGATTGGTTGACGAACAGGAAGCAAAGAGTGGGGATAAATAAGTCTTATTCTGGCTGGCAATCAGTAACTAGTAGTATGCCTCTCGGATCAGTGTTGGGACTGCAATCATTTAGAATTGATACAGATGATTTGGAGTTGGGGACCACATGTAGGGTGTCAAAGTTTGCATATGACACTAAGATGAGTAACAGAACAAAGTGTGTGGAGGACTGGGAAACTTTGCAGAGGAACAGAGATACAGAGAGTGAGTGGGCAATGGTTTGGCAAGTGGAATATTATGTACAGAAATGTAAAGTCATACTCTTTGGTTGGAGTAATATTAGTAAAAAGATTATTACTTGAATTTTTTAAAAATGCATTATTTGCTATGCCGAGGCACCTGAACATCCTTCTGTATGAGGGTTGGTCACGCGATACAACAATCAATTCAGAAGGCAAATGGAATATTGTCCTTCATTGCTGAAGGGATTGTGTTTAAAAGCAGAAGTGGGCTATAGAGGGTGCTGGTGATCCCACACCTGGAGTACTGCATGTAGTTTTTATCTCCTTTCTTGCTCAAGGATGTACTGGCACTAGAGGGGGTGCATAGGAGGTTAACTATGTTGACTCCGGAGGTGAGGGGTTTGGCTTAACAGAGACTGAGTAGATTGGGATTATATTCATTGGAATTCAGAAGAATGGATAGATATAAAATAATGAATGGAATAAATAAAATAGAAGTAGAGAGGATGTTTCCACTGGCAGGTGAAGCTAGGACAAGAGGGCATCACCACAAGGTTAGAAGCAGCAAATTTAGGATTGAATTGAGAAGGAATGTCTTGACCTCGATGGAGTGCATTGCCCAGGGAAGTAGTTGATGCTAGTTCAGTAAACGTTTTTAAAGCTAAGTTAGTGTTTTTTTAGAAAAAGAAATAATTAATTAAGGAATACGGTAAGAACGTGGGTAAATGGTTCTGCACCCACAAAATGATCAGCCATGATCTTATTGAATGGGAGAGCAGGCTCGAAGGGCAGGACGGCCTTCTCCTTTTCCGAGATCTTTTGTTCTTATATTATGCATGCCTCCATCACTCGTGACTTGGAGGTGCTGGTGTAGGATTAGGATGGACAAAATTAAAATTCACAGAACACCAGGTTATTGTCCAACAGGTTTATTTGGAAGCACTACTTTGCTGGTCCTTCATCAGGTGGTTGTGTGATTTTTAAATTTGTCCCTCACTCTTGTAACTGATAAACAGCAACAAAAGCCATGAAGCAGTGCGCAAGCTCCAGCCAACAGTTGGTATTGTGGACAATGAAGAAAGATATCTCAGAATACAATGGGATATTGATCAGATGGGCCAATGGGCTGAGGAGTGGCAGATAGGATTTAATTGAGATAGATTCGATTAGTATATCTGGTTGTCATAGACAGGTTGGACCGAAGAAGTGATTGATGTCAGCGGCGGACCAATGGAAAGGCAGGGGAGGAGCTGGAGGACCTGGCGGGGCAGTTGGTCCTCCGGCCAATCAGTGAATGAGGGCGGGACTAGACTTTCTTGGGGCGCGGATGTTCGGAGTGTGTGTGCGCGGAGTGCTGTCGGTAAGGAAAGAAATAAACAGCAGGAAGCGGGAGGGAAATGGTGTTGGAATGGGCTGAGAGGTTTTACTATCATTTGGTACACATGGGAAAATACAAATTTGAAACTTTTGCAGCAAACGGGAAAATGTCTCGTTGAGTCATCGGTCCGAGTGAGCGCCGCCATCTTTATTCGGGGCAATGATTCACTGGACACGTGAGCGGCCGCCAGCTTTGTAGGGGGCAAAGTTCGGAGGGATGGATGTCCAGCCTTCCCTGCTAAAAAGAGTCATAGGGCAGGATTTACACAGAGCACATTCAAACCCAAAGAAATGGATTTTTTTTCTCTGGATTTGTTTTGTCATTCATTTAAATGATTTGGATGTGAATAGAGGCCGTTTAGTTAGCAAGTTTTCAGGTGACACCAAAATTAGAGGTATTGTGGACAATGAAGAAGGTTATCTCAGAGTACAGTGGGATATTGAACAAATGGGTCAATGGGCTGAGGAGTGGCAGATACGATTTAATTTAGATAGAGTAAGCTAGGATATCTGGTTGGCTTAGGTTGGACCAAAAAAGCCTGTTTCTGTGCTAGATATCTTTGATTGTGGGATCATAAAAGTGAATTCTGCTCTGGTTCACCTCTGGGTTCTCTGATGTCCACTTGTTCATTATCTAGCTTCCTCAGTCTCTCATGGGTGTATTTTTGCTCTGTATAGTATGTTACTATTACTTTCACAGCTGTTTTGTAAATGATTTGAAAAATGTAGAGCTGGAAAAACACAGCAGGCCAGGCAGCATCCGAGGAGCAGGAGAATCGACGTTTTGGGCATAAACCTTTCTTCAGGAATGTAAATGAATTGTCCACTGCTGCCCGGCTCCTGACCATACGCTGTTCCATTATCAGGTTATTTTTTCCACAATATCTTTGACAGTCAAAAATTCTTTTGTCCAATAAGCGAGTGCATTTTCCTTCAATTCCTGACAGTCAAATTCTGCACCATTTTTAATTCCCTGTAATTCATATTGCACTCCCTGAAACATCAACTGTGTGTTTCTCCTTCCACAGAAACTAATGATCAATGCCAAAGCCGTATTGCCTGTGGAGAGGGTGATGTTTGACTTCCTTGTACTGCTGCAGTTTGTGTGGTGAAGGTGCTCCCACAATGTGAGAGTAAGGTTGGGTAAGAGACATTACAGAGTATTCACTCAGCGATATTGAAGAGTAGAAGATATCCGTGCAAATCATCATGGTTTTAATTTCACAAAAATATTATTGAGGACTTTTGACATAATGCTACAGATGGAGAATATTTTGTCCAGTGACCACAAGCATTGCCAAATAAGCAGTTTTTCAAGAATGCCTTAAAGGAAGAAAGCAGATCTTAGTGGGGATTCCAGACCATGTTCCCTTGCAGTCTATAGAAACAGTCACACAGGTGAACTCAAAATTAAACACATGATTGAGATTCTGAACTAAAATGAGTTATTGAGATATGAAAGGGTGTGTGGTGCAGGGAGATAGGAATGATTACAGCCAGGAATTAATTCAAAGGTGCGAAAGTAAATTGTTATTGCTTATAAATGGGAGTCTTTTGATTGATTGGCAAGTTTTGGTACAAGTGAGCACTTCGGCAGTAGAGTTTTCAATATTCTTGAGATTATCGGGAGGGTGAATGTGGGATGCTGGTTTAGATAATGAAATCTAGAGTTAACAAAAGGAATGAATGCGAGTTTCAGCAAATGAGCTGAGACTGTGGTGAGGTCAGGTGATATCACTGAAGTCAAAATAGTGGACTTGGAGGGGGTCTGGCCTGTCATCCTCACCTCATTCAGCTATTTGTCAGTTTGTGAATCAAGTCTGTAACAAGCTCAGGAACTGAGTGGCCCTGGCAGAACCCAAACTGGGCATCGCTGAGCAGGTTATTGCTGAGCAGCTGTGTGACAGCACTGTTGATGACACCTTCCATCACCTCACTGCTGAGCGAGTGTGGACTGATGGAGGGGAATTGGCTCGGTTGGATCTGCCCTGTGTTTTTGTGTTGGAACATCCCTGAGCAATGTTCCACAAAGTCAGTAGGTGCCAGTGCTGGAGCAGTACTTGCCTTGGTGTGCAGCAGGTTCTGGAGCACAGCCAACAGTATAATTGCCAGAATATTGGTAGGGCCCATACCTTTACACTGCGTATCCATTTCTTGATCTGATTTGAAATGAGTTTTCAACCAAGTTGATCCATATCTGTGATGTGAGGGACCAATGGAGAAGGCTCATCCACTTGGCACTGCTGGCTGAAAATCGCTGCTAATGCTGTCCTCTTATCTGTTGCATGAATGTGTGAGACCCATCCATCTGTAAGGGTGGGGATATCTGTGATGCTTCCTCCAGTGAGTTGTTTAATTGTCCATCACTATTCTTGACTACGTGTGGCAGAACTGCAGAACTCACATCTAATCTATTGGCTATGGGATCACTTAGTTCTATTTAGTGTTGCTTGTGCTGTTTGGCATGCAGGTTTGGTAGCTTCACCAGGTTGGCACCTCATTTTTAGGTATGCCTGCTACTGCTCCTGGCATGCCCTCCTGCATTCACCATTCAACCAGGGTTGATTCCCCTGGCTTGATGTTAATGGTTGAGTGGGGGATATCAGGCGATGAGATTTCAGATTGGGCTGGAGTACAGTTATGCTGCTGTAGTTGGCCCAACAGTGAGACAGAAGTTGCAGGTTCAAGAGGCCTGATTTGTGGTTGTATTTGCTAGTGCATTGGTAGATGTAATGTGGTCCATCCGGTTTCATTCTTTTGTTGAGACTGTGGAGTGATTAATACAATGAGTGATTTGATGGCCTTCTGTCGAGTTTCTTTCCCTCAAGGGCATTGTCAATAGCAGAAAAACATCCCCAATGGTTCCATGGCAAACAGGAGATTCTTCATTCCAGTTATTTTTTTCTTGACTTCAGAGCCACCCTCTACCGATTTGAGATTCAAACCTGAACTTCAGTTGTATATTTTAATATTCTTGATAAATGATAAATACGACAGGTTTGTTCACTTATTTTTAGAATCACTATCACAGGTTTTGTTTATTGTTTTGCAAATATATAGAATGTCCATTATCCTGTCTCCTCCATCCTCCCCTCCAACAACAAGAGTGAGGAGCACATGGAATTTCTCTGTCCATAACATTGAGACAATCCGATCAGCTGCCTCTGCTTCTTTCCTCCCTCTCCACTAGCCCACCGAGCCAAACTGCCTCATAACAGTGCTGCTCATTTTAGTCAAAAACTTTCATTTCCTTGTCAAGCCTTATTCGAGGTCATCTTGACCATTTACCCTAGTGTAGCTAAATCATGGACATTCCAAATCTCTGTCTCATCCTCCCGCTTGTCACCGCTCTCTTCCCCCCGCCCCCCCACCCCCATTGCAATTCACAGATATTGTTCCATGATCTGTCGGTCTGTTTTTTCTGGTTATGTCCTTCTCTCCCATTCGGCTAAAACCTAATATTTGACCTCACCATCATTGGAAAATCCTGCTCCATCTCCACTCTCCCTTTCCTTTCTGAGTTTATTGTATTTGGTGTCCCTCCAGGATCTATCCTTGGTCCGTCCTGTTTCTCACCTACACACTGCCAGGAGGAAACATCACCCAAAAGCACAGTGTTAGGTTTCACATGTACACTGACAATGACCAGCTCTCCCTCCCCATCATCCGTCTCCATTACTCCACTATTACTCAGTTATCAAACTGCTTACCACGCTTCGTTTAGCTGCAATTCACTCCAATGAAACACTGTAATTGTTAAACCCATTGCCTTCAGTTGCTATTCCAAATTCATTTCCCTTACTGCTGTGTCCCTCCCTCTCACTGAGAAGTGTCTGAGGCATAACTACATTCTTCACAATAATGCTTTCATATCTGACCCCAAGGTCAGATCAGACATCTACACAATCACAAATACCAGGAATTCCAATCTCTTAAATGTTGCTTGTCTCCTTCTCACACCAGCTCCATTGCTACTGAAACCCTAACCTGTATCGGTGTTGCCTTTAACTTGACAAATCTGAAATAGAATCCTTGATTCCGCGACTGATCCAGAATCTGGATCAAGACTCACCCGTAATGGGACGCATCGTCTCCATATGAACCCTGTCAAACCTTGACAGAATCCTGTATGTTTCAAAGAGATCACCTCTCATTCTTCCAAAGTCCAGTGAGTAGATTCCCAACTTATTCAGCCATTTCTTACAGGATAATCCCTTCAAAACAGGGATCATCCCAATGGATCTTCTCTGAAATGCCTCCAATAAACTGCTCTATTTCATTAACTAAAGTGACCAAATCTGTTCACGTTACTCCACATGTGGTCTCACTTGCCATTTGTTTAGTTGCCCTAAGGTATATACTCCACATTCTTATATTGCAAACTCTTTGTAAAAAGGGACAGCATTCCATTCCCTTTCCTGATTCCATGTTGTAACTGTGTGCTAGCTTTCTGTGTTGCCTGCTCATTTTCCCCCAGTCCCTTTGTGGTGCAGCTTGCTACAGTTTTTCCCAAGTTATACTCTATTTGCCAACTTGTTGCCCACGTTTCCTGTGAATATCTCTCTGTAAACTGTTTATAACCTTTTGGAACTTTCCTGTTATGCCTTTTCTAGGAGATTTCCCCCTCATTAATCAAAACATGGACTGTGAGCAGTGGGCAGTGGGAAGCATGCTCAGTTGCTATCTTTCAGGGATACTCTGTTTCATGACTGGGAGGAGCTTGCTGCCCCTTGGTCAGAATGTCGACATCTTCCCCATCAAGGTGCATGAGCCTTTCACACCCCATGTCTTATTGTGGAGGCACAGCGGCAGCACGGAAGGAAAGAAAAGGAAGCAAATCTTGCTCTCTATATCTCATTGAATCTTAGGACATTCTGTCCCATATGCAGTCACATGAAGTTCCAAGGTGGAAACTCATAGAAACCCACATAGATTTGCCCTTGAAGTGCCTGCTGACCTCCACCAGGGGTAATGTGTACAGTCATCCTGGGCCAGGAGGACGGGATTGTATGAGTTTCAAACTTGAACTGACAGTGACGGATTTTATCAACTTGTATTACAGGCAAATATTCAGATGGTAATCTCAGTCATTGTAACGCCAAACTCTGACAGAATTACTCAATACTTCAGGACCTGGATATTCATATTGTGTGAGAGTATGGGTTCCAGATCAATACCATTTGCTGAATAAAAGTTCTCCTTTGAATCAAACCATCCTCTCAATAGATCTTCCCAAATCTTCAACATGTGTCCTGTAACCCTTGTATAATAAGCTGATGGGTGTAAGGTTTATTATTACAACGTGTAACTTTTGTAAACCGCTTTGTCACAGCTCCCCAAGTTTCCTTTGGTACAAGGAGAACAATCTCAGTTTTTTCAAAACCGCTGATTCCCCAATGTCTGTTTTCTCTCTATAAGGTACACATCAGGGTTGTGTTGGAACATTCTCCACTTCCCTGCATCAGTGAACATCCTCCAGGGTAAAGTACTGTACCCGAGTGGTTTCCCAACCACCGCCTTCAGCATTCCCTCTCCCAACCCTCGAGGCACAGTGGCATCACTGTGTAAAAGATCAAGTCAGCATTGTCCTACCCGACCATAGGACTGCTGTCTCATTAGAGAGAGATGTCTGGTAGTGGTTAACGTGAATATTACCACAGCGCAGGCAAGGGGAGAGGTTGAAAAGGAGAGTCCATTAATTGTGGTTGATTATTCTTGATGTGTATTAGCAACACATGTCACGTGAACAATTAATGTTAAAAAAGCCCCACAAATTCTGCAACTAAAATCCCCCATTCCTTGAACCACCCTGGTAAATCTCCTGTGCCCTCTCTCAGGGACCCTGCCACCCTTCACAATGTGTGGGCGATCTGTGGTTCGCACAGACCCAGCTACTCTGAACCCTGTGGGTGATAGCATAGAGCAACAGTTGCACTAAACATCACTGTCTGGAAGAGAGCAAGAGACAGAAATCCCGAAGGCATTTAAAATCTATTTCGGAACACACTTGCAAGGCCAACGCTGACTTTCTATGGGCTCTGTGCTGGAAAATGGGATTAAAATAGTCAGCTAGGAGATTTCTTTACAGCATAAACCCAATGGACCACAAAACCGTTTTCCGTCCTGTAGACCTCGGACGCGTAATATAGGAATATGACAAGCCACAATAGAAACCAGGTCAGAGAAGGTGATATTAGAATAGATGATAGGTGATTGATTAATGTTTTTTGGAGGAAAATGTGTTAGAGGTTAAGCGGGACATTGTGGAGCTCTGGATGCAGGAATCTGAAATAAAAATGGGTTATCTTGAAGGCTGGAATTAAAGAAAGGCACATCAGAGATTTGTGAGGGTGGACAAGATGAAAGATAGAGAGTGTGTTGAGATTGGAGGATGTTGTAGAGATTGAGATGTTTTTGATGCAGAGATAGTGATAGTTCTGAGACTAGAGAGGAATTATAGAGATAAGAATGAGTTGTTAGCTTTCCCAACAATACCTCTTTACTGATAATGATTGTTTCTCTGTCCTCATCTGACATTGCCTCCATAGGCCTGCGACAATGAGACGACACAGATAGTATGTTCCTGTTAAGGCCAAAGCTGGGAGGGGTCGAGAATGCTGCATGACCTGAGAAATTGAGGCTCTGGTCAAGAAAATGAAGGGAGGATATAGCAGGTACACACCACTGGGTTTGAGTAAGTCCCTAGGGGACTATAAGGGCAGTAGGAGTATAGTCGCGGGAAACCAGGAGGCAACAAAGGGGACATGAGATAGCTTTGGGAAAAAAGTTTAAGGAGAATCCAAAGAGATTCTACAAATACACTAAAGACAAAAGAATAACTAGGCAGAGAATAGCGACCCTCAAAGATCAACAAGACTGTCTATGGAACAGCAGGAGGTGGGAGAGATTGTATAAGTATTTCATGTCAGTTTTTACTGAAAGGGGATATGGAAGTTAGAGAAGTTGGAGAAATAAATAGTGATAACTTGGCAAGTGTACATATTACAGAGCAGGAGGTACTGGATGTCTTCAAACGCATAAAGGTGGATAAATCCCTGGAATCTGATCAGGTGTATCCCAGAACTTTGTGGGTAATTAGGGAAGCTTTTGCTGGGCCTCTCGCTGCAATATTTGTATCATCGATCATCACAAGTGAGGTGCTGGAAGATGGGTGCCATTATTTGAGAAAGGTGGTAAGGAAAAGCCAGGGAACTATAGACCGGTGAGCCTGAAATCAGTGGCAGAGAATTTGTTAGAAGGGATTCTCCGGGACAGGATTTACATGTCATTGGCAAAGCAAGAAATTATTAGGGAGAGTCAGCATGGCTTTTGCATTGAAATCATTAACTTGGACTTGAGAAAGACACAAAGTTTCACATAACACACTGGTTAGCAGGTTCAATACCATAGAATTCTGGCGGAACGAGCTATTTGGATACGGATTTGGCTGGAAGGTCAAACAGTCATAGATGTACAGCACAGAAACAGAGACCCGTCGGTCCAACCAGTACATGCTGATCAGATATCCCAATGCAATCTAGTCCCCCCTGTCAGCACACGGCCCATATCCTTCCTATTCATACACACATGAAGATGCCTTTTAAATGTTGCAATCGTAATGGCCTCCACCACTTCCTCTGGCAGCTCATTCCATACACGTACCACCCTCTGTGTGAAAACATTGTCTCTCAAGTCTTTTTAAAGTCTTTCCCCTTATACCATAAACCTGTGCCCTCTATTGCTGGGATCCCCCACGCCAGGGAAAAGACTTTGTCTATTTATCCTATCCATGCACCTCATGTTTTTATATACATAGATAAGATCACCTCTTAGCCTCCGACGCTGCAGGGAATACAGCCCCAGTTTATTCAACCTCAATTCAACCCCCAGCCTAGCTCAAATCCTCCAACGCTGGCAACGTTCTTGTAAATCTTTTCTGAACCGTTTCAAGTTTCACAACATCCTTCCAATAGGAGGGTGACTAGATTAGTACGCAACGTTCCAAAAGTGACCTAACCAATGTCCTGCACAGCTGCAACATGATCTCATAACTCCTCTACTCAATACATTGTCTGATAAAGGCAAGCATACCAAATGCCGCCTTCACTATCCTATCTACCTGCACTCCAAGGCCTCTTTTTCAGTAACCCACCTCAGGACCTTACCATTAAGTGTATATGTCCTGCTAAGACTTGCTCTCCCAAAATGCCACTCCACAGCCCATTCACCCATCTGATCAAGATCCCATTGTACTCTGAGGTAATCTTTTTCACTGTCCACTACACCTCCAGTTTTAGTGTCATCTCACTAACTATACCTCCTATGTTCACATCTAAGTCATTGATATAAATGACGAAAGTTAGTGGATCCAGCAGTGATCCTTGTAACACTCCACTAGTCTAAGGCCTCCAGACTGAAAAGCAACCCTCCATCACCACCCTCTGTCTTCTGCCTTTGAGGCAGTTCTGTATCCAAATGGTTAGATCTCCCTGTATGCCATGAGCTCTAACCTTGCTGAGCAGTCAGTGTCATAGTGCAGGATGCTTTTTGGACTGGAAGCCTGTGATGAGCAATATGCTGTCAGGCTGGGTACTTGGTCCACTGCTTTTTGGCATTTATATAATTGATTTCTATGTGAATACAGGAGCTATGGTTAGTAGGTTTACAATAGACACCAAAATTGGAGGTGCAATGGATAGCAAAGTTACCTGAAAGTACAATGAGACTCCGATCAA
Source organism: Chiloscyllium punctatum (assembly GCF_047496795.1). NCBI lineage: Eukaryota > Metazoa > Chordata > Chondrichthyes > Orectolobiformes > Hemiscylliidae > Chiloscyllium > Chiloscyllium punctatum. Next base: position 77,857,816 of record NC_092752.1, on the reverse strand, counting down.
ATGGGCTGAGGAGTGGCAGATGAAGTTTAACTTCGATATCTGTGAGGTTCTGCATTTTGGAAAAGCAAATCAGGGCAGGACTTCTACACTTAATGGGAAGGTCCTGGGGAGTGTTGCAGAACAAAGAGATCTTGGAGTGCAGGTTCATAATTCCTTGAAAGTGGAATCATAGATAGGAAGGGTAGTGAAGAAAGTGTTTGGTGTACTTGCCTTTATTGGTCTGTGCATTGAGTACAGGTGTTGTGATGTCATTTTGCGGCTGTACAGGACATTCATTCAGCCACTTCTGGAATTCTGCTTTCAGACCTGGTCTCCCCGCTATTGGAATGATATTGTGAAACTTGAAAGGATTCAGAAAAGATGCAAAGATGTTGCCAGGGTTGAGGGATTGAGATATAGGGAGAGGCTAAATAGACTGAGGCTGTTTTCACTGCAGAATCGGATGCTGAGAGGTGACCATAGAGGTTGATAAAATCGTGAGGGGCTAGGATAGGGTCAACAGCCAGGGTCTTATTCCTGTTTAGGTGAGTCCAAAACTAGAAAGCACAGGCGTGAGGGAAAAGATTGAAAAGGGATATTGAGGACAAAGTTTCAAGCTTAACGTGGCACGTGTATGGAATGAGCTGCCATAGAAAGTGTGGAGGCCGGTACAGTTACAACATTTAAAAGGCATCTGACTGGATATGTGATTGGGAAAGGTTTATAAGGCTATGGGCCAAGGGCTGGCATATGGGACGAGATTAATTTAGGATATCTGGTCGGCATGGACAAGTTGAACTGAAGGGTCTGTTTCTGTGCTGTACATCTCTATTGCACTAATAAATTAAAATTAAGATAGGTTTCTCTTTTATGGAGAGTTAGCAGAAGGTCAGATAATTCTTCTTGGAACTGAGGAGGTTAAGCAGTGATTTCGACCAGGAGTTGATTTGTTTCCGGGGTATTTCATTTACAGAGAGACAGAGTGAGAAATTTTTAACGTCACAATTTTTCGTAACTATTTTCAGGTAACTGGCAAATAATGCAAAGAAAAATGTGAAGATTATTTTGCACACTAAATTCTGAGCATCTGCAACAGTTTGACCGACAGCTGGATGCAGATTCAGTAGTTATTGTCAAAACAAATTTGAAATTTAACATTTTTAAGGAAGGATTTGGAGGGGTCTGTCCAAATGGGAGGTGAGTTGGGACTGACTGGCACCATCTCCAGAGGGAGAGAGTACAGCCCCAATGGGCTGAATAGCCTCCAGTCCCTGTGCTCTGTGATACTGACCCATTCACTGTGAATGATGAAGCTCATCACAGGGCAGAGCCGTAGAGATGTACAGCATGAAAATACACCCTTTGGTTAAACTGGTCCATGCTGATCAGATATCCCAACCTAATCTATACCCATTTGCCAACACTTGGCCCATATCACTCTACACCTTTCCTATTCATATACCCATCCAGATGCCAAATGGTTTAATTGTACCAACATCCTCCACTTCCCGACAGAAGATTCCATACACGCACCAACCTCAGTGGTGAAAAAAAATTGCCCCTCAGATCCATTTTAAATTCTTCCCCTCTCATCTTAAACCTATGCCCTCTCATTCTCGACTCCCCGAACCCCAGGGAAATGACCTTGTTTATTTATCCTACCCATGCCCCTCATGGTTTTATAAACCTCTATGAGGTTACCCCTCAGCCTCTGATGCACCTGGGAGGATCCCACCACTCATGTCATAATGGGGCCTGGCTGATTGACACAGCTTCAAACCAATAGGAGAGTTGGCATGATCCTCCAGCCAATGGGAGTGAATGAGGGATGGGTCCAGCAGGCCAACGCATGACCATCAGCTTTGCAGGCACAGTGTCACTGTGAGGGGGCACTGAATGTGAAGGAGTGGGAGAGACAGCAGATACTGGGAGAGAGATGGAGTTAATGTGGACTGGGAAGGTTGATAAACACTGTTTCAGTCTGCTGGACCTGAATTAGATACTCCGGGTAAATTAGAACCAAAAGAAGTTCGGATGCTGTAAATCACACACAACACCAGAAGGTACTGGAAATGCTCAGCAGATCGGGCAGCATCTGTGAAAAGAAATCATTTCGCATTTTCGATCCAGTGACGCTTCCTCAGGAACTGATGTTACTGAGAAAAAAAGTCTGTTTTTATGCAGAAGGTAGGGGTTAAGGAGTAAATGATAAGTGGGGTAGAGTCCAAAGAGAGAGATAAGAGCAGTTGGACAAAGCAGTGAATAACGATCTAACGGGGGGAGGGTGAATAGCTGTTTATGGGGACTGTTAGTGGCTAACCATAGGTAGTGTGTAATGGCAGGCTATGTTGTAATAAGGCCTGGTATATGGGGTCAGGGGCAAAGACACTAGGATGTGGGAGAGTTCAGGACCTAAAATTATTTAATTTGATGTTCAAGCCAGAGGATTGCATGGTTCCCGAGTGGGAGATGAGGTGGTGTTCTTCCAGTTTGTGTTGAAGTGTGGCGCTGGAAAAGCACAGCACGTCAGGCAGCATGCAAGGAGCAGGGGAATTGACGTATTGGGCATGTCAGCACTTCATCAGAAATGTGGGTGGTGGAATATGGCTGAGAGATAAATAGGGAGGGGTGTTTGGGGTTGGGGGAAGGGAGCTAGGGAGGCAATAGGTAGTTGTAGATGGAGGGTAGTTGTGAGAGGGTGGAATGAACAATTGGGAAGGAAGATGGGCAGGTGGGACTGTTCAAGAGGCCAATGCCGAGTTGAATCTGAGATAGGTTGGGGAGTGGGAGATGAGGAAACCTTGATGCCGTGTGGTTGAAAGTTCCCAAGGTGGAAGATGAGGTGTTCTTCCTCCAAGTGTCGGGTGGCTCGGATTTGGGATGGAGGACTTGCATGTCCTTGGCAGTGTTGTGGCGGAGGGGGTGAGGGGGTAGCCGAAGTGGTCGGCCACAGGGCGGTGGGGTTGGTTGGTGCATGTGTCCCAGAAATGTTCCCTGAAATATTCCACAATTTAGCGTCCTGAGAGCAAGTGACACAATAGGTGAGGTGTTTGGGTGGGCAGGGAAATCTCTGCTGGATGTGGGAGGATCCAGTGGTGCCTTGGATGGAGGTGAGGGGAAGGTGTGGGCACAGGTTCTCCACCTCTTGCAATAGCAATCGAAGGTGCTTGGAGTGGAGGGTGGGTTGGTGGGGACCGTGGATCTAACGTGGAAGTCACAGAAGGTATGATCTCTGTGGAATGCTGAAAGGGGTGGGGAGGGAAATATATCTCAGGTGGTGGGATCTGATGGTGGAAAGAGCAAAGGATGATGCGTTGTATCTGGGTGGAAGGTGAAGATGGTGGGATTCCATCTTTGCATTTGGAGGGGTGGGGTTCAAGGGCAGTGGTGTGGGAAATGGAGGAGATACACTGGAGGGCATTGTTGACCACATGTGAGGGGAAATTGCAGTCCTTGAAATAGGAAGCCATTTGGGTATGTTCTGAAGTGTTCTTCCAGCTTGCATCAAGCTTCACTGGAACACTGCAGTAAGCATGAGACGGAGATGTTGGACAGGGAACAGTCTTGTGTGTTAAAGAGCAGGCAACTGGAAGCTCAGGGTCTTTTTTGCAGGAACAATGTAGATCATCAGCCACCATTTCCACCACCGCCACTGAGATGCTAGAAGGTTCCTGTCTCCTCCATTAACAGCTTTCCACCTTCCCACTCCTTTATCTTTCCAAACGTTCCCGTGTCCCTTTGGGCTCTGTCCCCACCTATTATTTACTCTCTAACCCCTATCTCCTGTAGTCCAAAGATCTGTAGGTTCGGTGAATTGGCCCAGCTAAGGTTCCCATAGTGTTCGGGGATGTGCATTCGTTCGGGGAAATGGAGAGTAATAGAATAGGAGAATGGGTCTGGGTGGGATAAACTTCGGAGGGTGGGTCTGGAATTGTTGGGCCAAAGGGCCTGTTTCCTGAAGGGATTCTAATTTTCCCAGCTGTCATCGGTTCTGAGGAAGGGTCACTGGACCCGCGATAACCCATGGTGTGTGCAGGAGGCGGAAAGGGGACAGTGGCAGCAGGAACCGGATGAAATGTATCAGTGTAGACTGGGAGGGTTTAGTTACACTCTGTGCAGGTCGTTAGTCTGAATTAGAAACTCTTGGTCCCATGTTTGCAGCAAAGGGGAAGATGGCTTGGGCTTCAGGCAGTGAGAGGTCCTGGGTTATGGCCACCATCTTTATTTGGGGCAAGGTACAGCAAGGAGCATGAACGTGTCCTCTTCCTGGGTGGGGGCGGGGTGATTTGAAGAGGAGCATTTACACATCAAACACATACCGAGAGAAGTGTTTACCTTCACTATTCATCTTGCACTGACTGTGAGCTTTGTTTTGTGAATTCATTTTATAGGATATTAATTGAGAATAATTGAGACAGGGATCTCAATAAACAAGTTTCTACAGTCAGCGGAGTCATCAGGATCTGAATATCATTGGCATTTAACTGTGGAACAAGAAAGGTTTGTCTGTTCCGTCTGTGGGAAAATATCTTCAATATTTTTGTCTAGCCAAAAGCAGAAAGATGTTCAAGTCCATGGTTGGATCACCCTTTGGGTATGTGTTCAAATCTTGGCCCTGCAGCTGTGGAAGGAGGTATTGGCCTGAGAGGGAGCACAGATTTATCCAAATTACACCTCGTCTTTTTGCAGGAACTGTCAGATTTAGTCTCAATCATCCACTTTATAATGTTAATCTGTAAACTCCCTACTTCCAATTCTCTGCAAATTTTTCGTGGACTCAAATTCCAGCACCATTTCAGGTGGAACGTTCCAGATTCTGACAACTGTCTGTTCATTCAGAAACTGTTGAAGTCCATTTTGACTCTGGGGTTACAAAGGGCTGAATTGAAAGATGCAATGCTGGTCCTGAGCTCCCATTGAGGTGCATTGGAACAGTACAGTGTAGGTGTGAGCAGACAATGAAAATGACAGGGCTGCACTGTGAGGGCTGCTTGGCTCAATGAGAGTGTTTTGGAGTTGGGTGTAAATAGTGAGGTGAGACAGGGAGAAGGTGAAGCTGAAACTCCGTTTTAGTTCAGGCCTTTCAGAAATTCACAGTCCCAATGGGAATAGCCAATTTGTCAGTGATACCTGTGGAGTATTGAAGTTTTTAAAGTATGACATATCAGCTTAAGTAAAGATCTTTTTGTTATTGTAATGGACATGTTTGAAGTGAAGGAAGGTTACTCACTCATTTAAATTCTCTTAATGGGAGTGACTAGATGAATGTAGAGAGACGTTGTGACAGGAGCCCTCAGACCCGTGGTGTGCTCCTCTTGCACAATGTGGGAAATAAGGGCCGCTTCCAGTGTCCCTGACGGCTATTTGTGCAGCAAGGGTTCCCATCTGCAGCTACTGGGAAACTGCTTTTCAGAGCTGGAGCTGGGAGTGGACTCACTGTGGAGTATCTGCAATACTGAGAATGTTATGGACAGCACGTTTAGTGAGTTAGTCACACTGCAGGTGAGGGTTACACAGGCAGAAAGGGAATGGGTGAACATCAGATCTAGTAAAAGGCTCAGGAAGTGAGTACAGGAGTCCCCCATTGTTATCCCCTTCTCATACAGATACTGTCTACCACTTGGGATTCTGTAAGGGCGGGAATGGGTGGGGTGGCTTCTCGGGAAATCAGCCTCAGCCAGGTTCATGACACCACAGAGAGCTCTGCTGATCAGAACAAGAGGAATGAGAGTGGCAGGGCTATAGTGACAGGGGATTCAATAATCAGGGGTACAGCCTGGCACTTCTGTGCCCACAGACATGAATCCAGGATGGTATGTAATCTCCCTGGTGCCAAGATCCATGATATCATGGAGTGGCTGCAGGACATTCTGGAGCTGGAGGGTAAACAGGCCGTGGTCGTGCAACACACAGATACCAAGGACATCGCTAAACAGAGGGATGAGGGCGTGAAAGCTGGACACAGGGAGAGCTGAGAGGCATTAAAATGTAGCTCCTGAAATGTAATAATGTCAGACTTCCTCCCAGTGCCATGTGCTCATGAGAGCAGGAATGAGAAGGTAGATCAGCTGGATGTGTGGCTGGGGAAATGGTGTACCAGAGAAGGGTTTTGATTCTTCAGGCACTGGGACTGTTTCTGGGTTAGGTGGGACCTATACCAGCCTGACCGGTTACCCCGGGCAGAGCTGAGACAAATCTGGTGGGGGCTTTTGCCAGTTCTGTTGGTGAGTTTGTAACTAGTCTGGCAGGGGGATGGGAACGAAGGTGTAGGCTTATATGGGTCAGATTCAGGACAGAGAATGGGAGGTAGAATATTAGTGGTGTAGTTAGCGGCTCAGAAAGCCAAAGGTAAGGAGGATTAAACGAAGATTGAGTCCCTGTTCAGCCATCAGTCCTGACATCCCAGGAATGTGAGTCAACAAAATCTGGAGCTGTTTACATGTCTATGACTCTGTGCTTCAGGAAAATGGTGGAAACCTGCAATAAAAACAAAAAGCGCTGGAGATCCTCAGCGGGTCGGGCAGCATCTGAAATGGTGACAGATGCAGGAAACATTGCAGCCTTAAAGAAGTGTTTAGATGATCACACCAGGCACTACAATATCGGTTCCACGCTGAGTACCAGAACGTGGGACTAGAATAAATAGGTGCTTGATGACCAGCATGAATACGATGGGGCTGGAAAGGTGAAGTTTCGGGTCAGGGCTATTTATCAAGACTGACAAAGGGTCCTGACCCAAAACGTCAACCTTCCTGCTCCTCTGATGCTGCCTGACCTGCTGCACCTCCCCAGGTCCACATTGTACAGACTCTGACTTCCGGCATCTGCAGTCCTTAACGATCTTCACATCCCAGGACTCATCTGGTGATCCTCCTTTACACTCTCTCAATAACCAGGAGAGCCTTCCTTGGAAAAGGGGAACAAAGGTGTAAACAGTACTCCAGGTGTGGTCTCACCAAGGCCCTTCCAGAAATGATCCCTATCCCCATCTTATCCATAATGGTCATCAAGCACACATGCCTGGTGTGATCATCTAAACACTTCTTCAACGCTGCAATGTTTCCTGCATCTGTCACCATTTCAGATACTGCCAGACCTGCTGAGGATCTCCAGCACTTTCTGTTTTCTCTGTTATAGCATATTGAGAAATTCAAATTGAACTTCATGTTACTGGATCCGTGCTGATCTGAATATCATTGACCTTTTCATCTGGATGGAAAGGTGGTGCATTCTGTCCGTGGACGAATATTTCAAATGTCCGAGTGACTGGAAAAAAGTACTGAGACAGTGAAGTCCATGTTAGTGTGGGGACTGTGGAGAGAGATTTCATTGGTTTTTAAAAGTCTAAACAATCATGGCACATTTCCCAGGAACAGTCAAGCCACAGATTGATTTTGTATGAGGACAATTAACCATGAAACCAGAAAGACAAAAGGATTCCTGCATCATGGAAAAAGTTATGATAATGGGATTGTTGTAATGGAGTGAATTATCGATCATTGATTGTAATCCATTGGTGTTTTCACATCGGTTCCAGCGCCGTGGGGAAACACTGGAAATTTGATGAGTGCAGTGTAGGTTTCAGTTATTCAACAGGAAAGGTGAAGAAGAAATTTACAAGGATGATGCCAGGTCTCAGGGGTCTGAGGTACAGGGAGAGGTTGGACAAGTGAGGACGATTTTGTTTAGAGCAGAGGAAACTGCGGGGGAATATTTTGTAGAAGTGTATAAGACCATGAGAGGCATGGGTAAGGTGAATGCACTCGGTCTTTTTCGCAGGGACTCAAGGATTGGAAGGCATCAGGTTAAAGTTAGAGGAGAAAGAATAGATGGGAACCTGAGGGGCAACTGTTCTACACAAAGGTGGTATGTATATGGAATGAGCTGCCAGTGGAAGTGGTTGAGGTGGGTATATTAACAACAAGTAAAAGACATTTGGACAAATACATGGATAGGAAAGTTTCAGAAGCAGATGGGCCAAGTGCAGGAAAATGGGGTTAGTGTGGATGGACATTCTGATTGGCTTGGGCCAGTTTGGGCCAAAGGGCCTGTCTCTGCTGCAGGACGCGATAACTCTAAGTGCATTTGCTATTTCTCCCCCTAACTCTGTTGGTATCCTGGGATGTATTCCATCGGGGCAAGGAGACTTGTTTACCTTTAGCTCCATTAGCTTGCCCAGCTCTAACATTTCGTGATAATGTTTGTTTCTTGGTCCTCACCTTCCTCCATCTCCTTATCAATTACTGATATGTTCTTCGTGTCTGGATTAGTGGTGCTGGAAGAGCACAGCAGTTCAGGCAGCATCCAAGTAGCTTCAAAATCGACGTTTCGGGCAAAAGCCCTTCATCAGGATGTTCTTTGTGTCCTCCACTGTGAAGACTGCTGTTTACTCATATTCCTGAACTCTGCTGGATAGGAATAACTAGGCACAGAACTCTGAGAGGTCTTCTTTGAGTCTTTATTGATGAGACACGGCAGCTCCCTGGATGGTGTACATGCAAAACGCCTTCAGACAGCATCAGGTAACTCCCCGCCTGTCCGATGTATGGCTCCCCTTCTTATACCTTTTGTGGTTTGTGACTTTGAATACAGACTGTCTCGCAATATTATCTCCATGGCAACGGCAGTTCAAAAGTCTAGTTCAGTTCAGCACTTTGTGGTTAAACCACACACCCCTCCCCCCGCCCACCCCCGTGGCTCCCTCAAGTACCTGACAGGCACTTCAGTTTCAGTGGGGCTGTCTGTCAGGATTCTGATGTGCAGGAGCCGGGGTTGGGGTGGGGTGGACAAAGTTAAAAACCACACATCACCAGGTTATAATCCAACAGGATTATTTGGAAGTACAAGCTTTTGGAGTGTGCTGTGATTTTTAACTTGATCAGGATTATCTCTATGGTAACAGTTAAGTGCTTCAACAATTACAGAGGCCATATGTTCCCCACACAATAGGTTTCCCTCTAGCAGTGTAAACTGCTATTCTGTCCCTGGGGATAGTTACTCATCACTTTTTATCCCCAATTCCATCATGCTTTCTGTTGATCTTTGAAGTTTTTCCAATCTCCGAATTTATCCTTGGTCTTTGCCAATTTGTATGCCTTCTACTTCAATTTGATAGACTCCCTTATTTCCTTAGACATGGCAGATTACTCCTTTTCCTACAGTCCTTCCTTTTCCCTGATATATACTTTTGCTGAGAAATTTGAAAAGTTACTTTGATATTCCTCCACTGTCTGTCAACTGTCCCACAGTAAAGTCTTTACTTGCAATCTGCATTAGCCAACTCCTGCCTCATCCTATTGTAGTCTCCTTTGTTTAAGCACAGTATCTTGGGATTGGATTTAATCTTCCTGCTTTCCATCTGTGCTCTAAATTCAACCAGACTTATGACGAGTCTTTTTATCAGATTACGAGGGGAGGCAATGTTTCCTGGGTGTTTTGGATTTCATTGTCAGTGACCTTGGCTTTGTAATAAAGTACAGGATAGATATTCACAACAGAGTATTCTGGACGGTGTGAATGTACTACAGTCTAAAACCATAAATCACTGTCACCCCTCAGTTTAAAATTGCAAAATCATTATCTCCTACACCCTTCCTCACTACCTAAGTTTGGAACGCTAATCCACCTGACTATCCTGCTGTTTCTGCAAATCTCCTTTGGTGAAGTTGGTGATTTTTGGATTCATCTTTCTGGTTATTACTGTAAGAAGATAAGCCCTGGGCACAGGAGAGGCAATGCAGCCCTTCGAACCAGCTCCACCATTTAATACGGTGATGATTGAGCTCACCTCAGTCTCAGCTGGATTTTCCCACCTGCTCTCTCTCACCCTTCAACTCATTGCAAATTAAAAATCTGTATCTCTTCATTAAATTTGCTCATGTCTTGGCATCCACCGCATTTTGAAATTCCACAGATTCACAACACATTGAGATAGGTACATTCTTCATGAGAATAGAATAGAGTCCCTATCGTGCAGAAACAGGGTATTCATCCATCGATTCCACACCAACTCTATGATGAGCATCCCATTCAGACCCACCCATTCCCTGTAACCCTCCATTTCCCATGGCTAATTGCCTAACCAGCACATGCATGGACCCTGTGAGCAATTTGCCATGACCAATTCACCCAACCTGCACGTCTTTGGACTGTGGGAGGAAACTGGAGCACCGAACAAAACCATGCAGACATGGGGAGAATGTGTAAATTCCACATAGTTGTCGAATGTTGGAATCAAACCCGGGTCCCTGACACTGTGAGGCAGCAGTGCTAGCCACTGAGCCACCTCTGCTTAAAATCTGCTGCCCATTATTAACCTCCCCACCCCGCAATTGGCCGAATGTATATTCCTTACGTCAGAAGTTCGGGTGTCTAAGCGGATGTCTCAGTAAATCCCAGTGACAGCCCACATGTCCTGTGTATCTGAATAGATATCCTATACACAACACCCTCCAGCCCACACTTTCTTTCACTTTCCAGGGACAGGTCTCCAGAGGCTTCATGGGGACTACAACTCCCACAGTCCCTGAGGCAAGGACCACACGTGTGTGGGGAAACACACCACTGAACATGTACAGAATGTGGGCGGGTTTTGGAGCATGTTCTTTAGGGTAACTAGCGGAAAGCATTTCACACTGTGATTGGCAGGAGAAGGGACGCATCTGCCTATAGTATTGATCAGTTGGGGGGGCGGGGGGGGTCGAAGTGTCACTACGCCTAGATGGGACCAAGTTCCATTTGCAACTTGTCATAACACTGGGAATTGACCAATGGGAAACAAGGAAGAATCTGACCCATTCTCCCAGACTGAAGGTTCCTGTTCTGTCCAGGATCTGCCACCTCCCTTTCTGTTTCCTTTTGTTTCATTCTGCTGTTACATTATTGACTTGCAGCAACTGAAGGGAAAGGAAGTGAACCCAGAAAAGGTGCAGAGTCTAACCAGGCACGGGAAGTGGTGGAATAGACCTGTTTATCAGTAATGCTATGAGAATGGGGAGGGTGTACATTAGGGAGTAGCAGAGTCAGAATGGTTGGAGAGAGTAAGTGGGCTGGAGGGTTACAGCTTTGGAGGAAGAAAGGGGAACAGGGTATTCCAGAGAAACTAGAATTGTCTGTTCTGAATTTCTAATCTGTACATATTCCTTTATACAGGGTGCTAGATGGTGAAGATTTGCAGACTGAACTCTCAAAATCACATGCAGATAGTGATTAAGTTAAACAACATTTGATGAACCAAAGATGGAGAATCACTCGGCTAAAATCCTGCAACACTCTCCCTCCCAGCATTGTCGGTCTCTCTGCGTCAAATGGACTGTGAATGGTACAAGACAGCAGCTCACTACCATCTTCTGAAGGGTAACTAGAGATGGGGTATAAATGCTGGCTGAGCCAGTGATGCCCATATCCTGGAAACGGTTTCTATCTCTCGTTACTGAAACCCAATTGATGTTACTGCAGGATGATGAGGGAGGCAGCACCATCACATTACCCCTGTCTACACCCACACAGTTACACAGCAACGTCACTGGAACAAAAGGCAGTGAAACCAAAGGAGGACTTAGATATAGTTCTTCAAGGTAAAGTCACGAAAGGGGATTGGAACACTGCAGGAACTGGAGACTGAGCTGGATGGTCAGCTGTTTCCCATTGAATGGTGGAGCAGGATTGAAAGGCTGAATGGTCTCCTGCTGCTATCTCCCAGGTATGTATATAGCTATGGAGCCCGGGTCGGAAGAAGTAGGCAGGGATTCTCCAGGAGATTGCACTTTCACAACAGTTTTCAGTGAGGGATGGTTTGATGGATTTTATTTAACATTTATCTTTAACACAAGGTTTGTAAATTTTGGCTTTAAAATGTGGTAAAAGCTTTTTGCACCACAAATAAAATTAAAGAAAATAAATTGAACTGTCTGAATATAACAGTTTTAAAGCTTTCAACCTTTGTAAAACAAAATCCTGTCTATTCCAAGACCGCCATCACTTTCCAACTACTCAAACTCCAGGGAAATATTCCCTCCTTGTCTGAACCTTTGGTTTGATTTAATAGCTTTTCAGTTCTCGTTCTGTTCGCTGTGAAGCGTTCTTTTTCCCCATTTTTCTGACCCAGAAATGTGAGCACAGCAACGTTCCCACCATCAAAATCATCATTATGCCATTTTGCGTTTAGTTAACATATAATCACCAGCAGTGCAAAAGTGAGGACTGCAGATGCTGGAAACCAGAGCCTAGATTAGAGGGGTGCTGGAAAAGGCCTCTCGCCAAAACGTTGATTTTCCAGACCCTCTGATCCTGCCTGACCTGCTGTGCTTTTCCAGTACCACTCTAATCTAGACATATCACCAGCAGTAAACCAATTGAATATTTCCAAACAAACCATTGCAAGTGACAGAGTGAGAAGGACTAAATCAAAGTTGAGTTGTGGGGAGGGGGTCTGCGGTGGAGATAAAGTACTGTATCCCCTACGGTGCCCACCTCTACCTAAAGGCATCGAGAGCGTTGATCCATACTAGATGCTCCTTCTCCAAGGATACCCTGCTGTGTAGCCTTTATCCTCAATCAGAGAATAAAATCCCTACAGTGTGGAAGGAGAGCATTGGCCCATCAAACCCCACCGACCATCTGAAGGGACATCACGCCCAGAACACTCTATCACTGTAACACTGCATTTCCCATGGCTGATCCACCTAGTCTGCACAATCCTGGATACTGTGGATAAGTTAGCAGGACTGATCCACCTAATCTGCACATCTTTGGACTATGGGAGGAAACCAGAGCACCTGGAGGGGACCCACACTATCCTGGGGAGAATGTGGGAACTTCACACAGGCCGTTGACCAAGGCTGGACTCCAACCTTGTGCCTGATGCTGTGAAGCAGCTGTGCTAGTCACAATTTAAATCAAAGCAGATGATCCCTGCTCATTGTCACAGTGCTGTTTGTGGAGACTTACTGCCCAGAGAGACATCCTGAGGTTCAGAAAGTGGCAATGTAAGTTCAGTCAACTCCAGCCCAATTAATGTGGTTAACAACCACAACAATTCTCCAACAATGTCATCATGTACAAGGTGCAGTCCTGTCTCTGATGAACAGTAACTACAGAATCTGAGTCCTATAGTGATGTGTGAACTCTGCCCCACACGGAGCAGGGGGATGACCACTTCCCTGTGTGCACTCACTGGTCTCTCAATTGTGTTGAGGATGCAGCAAATCCCTTGTCACACAGAGGGGTGAACAGCTCCTACCCAGAGTGAACCTGCTGGAGTCTCGGAGGCAGGATGAATCACTGAATCCCTTCTCCCACACTAAGCACCTAAATGGCCTCTCCCCTGTGTGGGCTCCTTGAGGTCTCAGCAAGAGGGATGAATCACTGAATCCCTTCTCCCACACTGACCATTTGAATGTCCTCTCCCCCTGTGTGGGCTCACTGGGGACTCCGCAGGTGCTGCAATTGAGTGAATCTCCCTCCACACTGGGAACAAGTGAATGATCTTTTCCCCAGAGTGAGCTCGCTGGTGTTTCAGCAGGTCAGAGGACTGAGTGATTCCTTGCCCACACACTGAGCAGGTGAATGGCCTCTCCCCGGTGGGAATGCACTAATGTCTCCGCTGGTGAGAGATTTGAATGAATCCATTCTCACACATGGAGCAGGTGAAGGGTCTAAATCCACTGTGCCATCTCTGGTGCCTCAGGAGATTGTAAGATCGAGTAAATCCCTTCCCATACGTGGGGCAGGTGAACGGCCACTCTGCAGTGTGACTGTGTCGGTGACTGTCCCGCTGGGAGGGGTAAGTGAATTCCTAATTCTGACTGAGTATGTCCTCCTGTTTTCTCAGTTATTATTGACAATCTCATTCCCCTTGCAGCAGAACCTATTCCAGTGTTACAGAAACAGCAGAATGGTCAGCTGCAACTGGTCCCCTGACTGATCACTGGACACGAATGGTTCACTCTCCACAGATGCTGCCAGACCTACTGAATTTTTCCAGCAATTTCTGATTTTGTTTCTGATGTCCCAGCATTTGCAGATGTTTAGTTTTCCAATACTCATCTTGTCTGTTGCAGAGGAGTTTATTGATGAAATTAGAGAGGTTTGAAAGTTGTACGTTAGGTCACACATCAGCTATGATCATCATGAATGGCAGAGCAGAGTTGAGGGGCTGAAAGGCCTCCTCCTGTTCCAATGAAAGTTATCCATCTGCAGCTTGTGGTAACATTTCCCCTCACTGCTCACTTCACCTCCATGTCGAACACACTGTTACTGACTGAACAAACCTCCTGTGTTTGAACTAAACCTGCTCATGTTCAATGGCTCCCTCTACTGCCACCCGGGTTTAACTCTCATCATGGAATGCTGTCTTGTATTACTGTGGGAATGCCCACAAGGACTAATCCCTGGAGTCTGTATCCCCTGGGATCCACAATCACCATTTATTTCCTTCTTCCTCTTTCATTCTGACATTGAACTCTCGGTTTCAATCCATTCTCCTGTCATGCTCTTCAATGTGCCCGTGTGGGTGGACTAGAGGCAACTGGGATTTAATGAAGGGAAGTGGGGATTAGGCGGAAACACGAGGAGAGCTGACAGCAAAGACAGTTCTCATTGTAACGGCAGAGTTTCTCCGTTACCCAGTGAGTGGCGAGACATCTGAGTTTGTAGGGGAAGACATTCAATCAGGGATTTGGTAAGACACACAGACATTGACCTGTCCATCTGATTGTTAACTCAGATAGATAGAAAGAAAGATGCACATTTGGATAGCACCTTTGATTATCTAGTGCAATGAAACATGCTTCCAACCCAATGATTTCAACCACAAATCTCTGACAACACAGACTCAAAGCTTTCTACTTGTACCAGGCTGTTTCTGAGCCACCTCTTTTCTTGAGAAAAGCGTTTTGAGCTATTCAGCCTTTCCTGGTGATTATAACCGCTATGTTCCTGTAAGATTTGTGACGGAACCTTTACTTTCCTGTTCCTTGTGAGTAATGAAAGGAGCAGAAACAGCTCCTGACGTGTGAGGGGTTTTGTTTGGAGTATTTATATTTACAAATCCATTCCCACCCTCACATACAGTGTGAAATTGATGTAAAACTGAAGGAAATGAGTGAGTGAGCACCCACAGAATCATATGTGTGAGTTGAATGAATCTGGCATTAGGAAAATGGGACAACACTCGTTAGAATCACAGAATCCAGTGGGTGAGAAAGAGTCTATTCAGCCCATCATGTCTGCAATGACCTGCTCACCCACCCTACCCCCATAACCCCAGATTAACCATGGCTAGCCCAACCCACATAAATTGCACACTGCAGCCATGTTAGCATGGCCAATCCAGTAACGTTACACATCTGTGGGAGGGTCACAAATTACATCCAAATACTCGGAATTGTGGATGAAGTTTCACAAATACTTGACTCTGACACAAATGCTCTGCTTTTCAAAATAAAATCAGGGGGAAACTGCAACCAGAAAGATTTCTGATTATCTCAGGAGGAAGAGAATTCCAAACTCGTACCATTGACCCAGGGGGCGCAGTGATAGTTACAGAGGTCTGGGACCCATCAGAAATGTAACAGGTTGTGAGCAAGGTGGGGGTGAGACAAGGACATAAAGACAGTCTGTCACACTGGGGAAGGCAGGGGAGATTAAATAGCAGAAATGGTCGCCCCCCAAGGTCACAGGGGATAGAATTAGGACTGGGAAAGAAACAAGGAAACAAGGTGTGCAGCTGTCAAAGAAATATGTTAAAAACAGATTATAAAAGCATAGAGGGCAGAGTACAGTCTGAAATTGTTGCTCTCAATGGTGAGTACAAAAAGCTGTAAAGCCTGGGGAGTTTACAGCCAACACATACTCAGGATTGGCCAAGTGGCCTCCAACTGTGCTGTAACTTTCTGATATTTTTTTTTCTGACATTTGTAGTTAAAGTCTGATGATGCTAGTAACTTTTAAAATTGGACTGGAGTTTAATATTCTGGAGGAGTGTCAAATAAATCACATTGACCATATTCTGCAGATCTTAGTCCATTACCCTGCATGCTCCAGCATTTCAGTTACATCCATGACCCCTGCCGGTGGGACAGGACGTACAGGGATAGTGACGATGGTGTCTAGGACATTGTAAGCTATGATTCTGTGCGTATGATTGTGTCAGCTTGTTGCTTCACTAGTCTGCGTTCCAGCTCACCCAATAAGATGTTAGCAGGGTGAGACACTACAGTTGGAGCTCCTCTTCTCGCCAGTTCCTTTCATTTCTCCTTTTTAAAAATTCCTTTCTCTCTCACTGTCCACTTTTCAGACTCTGACAGAAGTGTCTCAACATTGAATCATGACAATTTTTTTTAAAAGAACATGTCTCTACAAGAAAACCAATGGAGGAATATATATTATTCTTGCATCAACTGCATTTTTAAACAAAAGCAATCCTGTTCAATAAACACTGTCTCATATTTTCCTTCAATTCTATCAAGCAAGCTATTATATTTGATCCCTCAGTTTACCGATCTTAATAAATATCCAATCAATTTCAGAACAACATTCTGACAAAGTATTGAACCAATTTATCTGTTTAGGCTTTAGCATTAGTTATTAAGTCATTATCATTACAATAATTGCATAATAATTGGTCTGGGTAACAAGTATACTGAGGTTCACAATTTAATTTATTGACTGTTTGAAAAATGGTACAGTATATCCTTTTTTCAGGATTCTAACAGTAATTATTAAAGAATTTGCATGACAATAATTATTATATGTTTTAGTTTATCTTGCTAACAACTACAGTGAAGTTTATATTTGAATTTAATCCAATCTTCCCTAGTACCTATACAGAAATATAATAAATCATTTTATTTCCAATCAACACACTTACAAAAGAATTCATTATTTCTGATGCAACACGCACTGTTAAAAATATGACTTTTGCTCATTTGAATGATCTGTGTAATCCCAGACTTATAAATTTAGAAAAACCTAATTACTTTTCCGTGCAACAGTTCCTGTTCATTTTTGCAGATAGCACAGTCAAATAGCAAGATGAAATTTATCATTATTTGTAAGTATGCTAATACAATTTTGCAAATCTATATGCTGCTAATATATAAATGTTCATTTCCATCCATAGAATATAGAACAGTACAGCACAGTATGGGCCCTTTGGCCACGATGTTGTTCCGACCTTTTATCCTACTCTAACATCATACTAACCAACCTGCCCTTCATTTACTATCATTCATGTGCCTATCCAAGAATTGCTTAGATGTCCCTGATGGATCTGAATCTACTACCATCACTGGCAGTGTATTCCACGCACCCACCACTATCTATAAAGAAACTATCTCTGACATCTCCCCACAACTTCCCCCATTCACCTTAAAATTATGCCATTTTGTGGGGAAAAGTTTTTCATTATCCATTCTATCTCTGCCTCTCATCATCTTACACAAAGCTATCAAATAAACTCTCATCCTCTTTCACTGCAATGACCAAAGCCCCAGCTCCCTCAACCTTTCTTCATAAGACATGCCTTCCAGTCCAGGCAACATCTTGATAAATCTCATCTACACCTTCTCTAAAGCATCCGCATCCAATGTGTAATGAGGTGATCAGAACCGAACACAATATTCCAAGAGTAGTCTCACCAGGGATCCATAGAGTTGCAACATAACCTCGTGGCTCTTAAACTCAATCTCCCTGTTAATGAAAGCCAACACACCATGCACCATTTTAAAAACCCTATCATCTTGGATGTCAGGTATGAGGGATCCATGGACGTGGACCCCACGATCCCACTGTTCCTCCATATTGTAAAGAATCCTGCATTTAATCTGAAAATATGCATTCAAATTTGAAATTCCAAAATGAATAACTTCACATTTTCCCAGGTTGAACTCCATCTGCCACTTCTCAGCCCAGCTCTGCATCCTGTCAATGTCCTCTAGCAACCGACAAAAGCCCTCCACACTATCCACAACTCCACCAACCCTCGTGTCATTGGCAAACCTCCTAACTCACCCTTCCACTTCATCATCCAAGTCATTTGTAAAAATCACAAAGAGCAGAGGTCCCAGAACTAATTCCTTCAGAACACCATTGGTCACCGTGCTCCAAGCTGAAAACTATCTATGTAATCTCACCCTGTCTTCTATGGACCAGCAAATATATTATCTTACCAGGCAGGTTTCCCTCTATCCCATGCCTCATTACTTTCTAAATGAGCCTACCATGGGGAACCTTATCAAACACCTTGCTAAAATCCTTATACACCACATCCACTACTCTGTCCTCACCAATGTGCTTGTCCCATCCTCAAATAATTCAATAAGGCTTGTGAGGCATAACCTGCCACTCACAAAGCCATGCTGACCATCTCTAATCAATCTATACTTTTCCAAATAATCATCAATCCTGTCTCTCAGAATCGTCTCCAATAATTTGCCCACAACTGATGTAAGACTGACTCATCGATGATTCCCAGGATTATCTCAATTGCCTTTCTTGAATAAGCGAATAACTTTTGCCACCCTCCAATCATCTGGTATGACTCCAGTGGACAGTGAGGATGCAAAGATCATTGCCAAAACACAGTAATCTCTTGCCTCCCTTCCCATAACAACCTAAGTTATATCCTTTCTGAACCAAGGACTTATCTATCCCCATGACTTTTCAATATTTTCAGCACATTCTCAGAGTTAACATCAACCTGTTCGACCATATCAGCCTGTTTCATGCTGTCCTCACAAAAACAACGTCCCACTCACTCGTGAATACTGAAGCAAAGTACTCATTAAAGACCTCCCCTACCCCCTCTGACTCCTGGCACAAGTTTGCTTCACTATAAGGGGTATAAATGTGGAATTATGTCTCAGCACTGAATTAATGTAAAGATATTGCAGTGTACAGTCACTCGATTACTTTGAATATTGAACTGTATTTTAACTGAGAAAACACAGTTGAATTGATTTGATTATATTTCACTTCATGCTAACGTTTATTGTATTTCGAACCACAATAACAGTTTCCTTTTTACCTATATGAAACTTACTTAAAATTCATCGCACAATTGTGTACAGAAAATAGAATCTGCTTGTTCCTTCCTTTTTCAATGACTGTTCACTTTGAAATTGTGAAAGTTGTACATTGTTAAAAGGAAGGGAAATTGTCTTCAGCTGAATATTCACATTGAATGACTGATGCATTTTTAAATCAAAGTACAATGATCACTCGGTTTTGTCAATTTGTCTTTCAAAGAATTGTCATGAGATTCCTGTTTATTTAAGACTCTCATTCATTTATTCTATTGTTATTGTAAAATATTGTTTAATTTCCAGTCCATTACACACAGAAATGACATAATTAATTCCCATTCAAATTATTGCAATAAACAGCTGATTAATTTTCATTTGAGAAACCACATTAAACATAATATTGCAGTCCTGCCGTCCTGAGTGGGAACATTATGAAAGGAGCTTGTGGAGCTGTGGCAGTGTCTCTATTACTAGACCCGAGGGAAGGTTTCAAATTACACCTTCAATAGAAATATATCAAGAGCTGCTCTGAATGTTAATTGTCTCAGTACCTAACCACAGACTGAGTTGCTTTTCAATCCAACATTAGATCTGCTTTTATCTATTACATCAATAATCACAAAATCTGATACTTATCTGAGTCAGGTTACCAAGCAATATGTGTTGGAAAATTCGCTTTAGCCACTTAACTTTTATATCTGTCTCTGTTTTCTCTAACTGAAAGAAATCTGAAGAGGATTTTCACTTTTACGAAAAAAGGGGAGATGTTTCCCACATGAATTAATGCTTCTTCGATTTACGCCTTTTCAACTTATGAAAAGTTTCATAATAATGCTTTACTTTCGGATAGTGGGGATACCTTTATCTAATTTTGTCGTTTATAAGTTCCTGGAGAATATTTGAAAATGTTGCAGAATTAAAGATTACGATGTCTAAGTAACGAGATTGATCTTTTTTGTTGCAAAGGGGCAAGTCCAAACAATTGAAACACATTATTTCAAATTTATAGTATGATATAATAATGTTTAAAGTTGATATCTTCTTCAGTAAACTAACAAATGCTACCACCTATTACTTGTCAGTCAGCTGATTACCTACTTTGTAACTAAATGTTGTGATTCATCTCAATATTACTCTATTCTTTGATCAAAGTGCACTTGTAATTGTTGTTCACTTTATGAATGATCAGAAACTTGTTTTTATTTTTCCATTCACCTGTTCATTTTGACCGTAAGATTGAAATGCTTTGGAAATATTGGAGTTTGTTCATTTAAAAATAAGGTTTGCACATCTCTCACATATCTCATTTCTTGTATTATGATTCAAGAATGTTTTCTGGTGGAATTCAAGTAAATATCAAACATTTGTTCACTTCAAATAAGGTCTTTAACACCCAGTTATCAATCTGTTTTTAATGTTTCAGCTGTTACATTGACATTGATTAGGTACTCATTCAGAGAGATCAACTGACAATTATAAACTATTTGCAGGATTATTGAATTGAAAGAGAGATACAGACGGGCAAACATTTTTTTGGAAGGAATTGCTTTTTCATTTGAATGTGTAGACTGTTCAAGAATTCTATATCGCCTTCCTATGGTTTTCTTATCGAGAATGCAAATTTATAGTTCATGTGAATTTTCATGTGTTCTGTATTTTGAGATTCGTGCCAGATTTAAGAAGAAAAGGAGAAGCAATTAACATGAAAGCTTTAGTGAATAGAAAGCCAAGTAAAATAAATTGACAGAGGCAACTTTTAGTATAATCTCTGAACATTCAGTCAAATATTTCTAATGTCAAGAGTGTGGCACTGGAAAAGCACAGCAGGTCAGGCAGCATTCGAGGAGAAGCAGAATCAAAGTTTTGGGCATAAGCCCTTCATCAGGAACTTTTTCTGATGACGGCCTAATGTCTGGAAGGTCGATACTCCTGCTGTTTGGATGTGCCTGCCCTTTTCTATTGCCACATTCTTGGCTCTGATCTTCAGCTTCAGCTTTCCTCACTTTCTCCAAATATGTTTAATGAACGTGAACTGAAAAGGTTAGCATCAGCAGTTGAACAAAACCAAATTAACACATTTTTTGCAACATTTATAGTGAAAACCTGTTTGAGAACATGCAACAAATCAGATCGAACAACAGCTCTTGCCATTAGAACCCTTGGCCATTCATAATAAAAAATAACCATGCTTTGAACAACCAGTATGGTGTATAATTACTGAACTGAAATACCAGAGGGACAACGATTGCATTTATTGGAAGAAATGTTAACGAGATCCTTACTGTGATAGTGGGGATTGATCTCAGGAACAATAAGATATTTACTGTGATTATTCCACTGAACAGTAATTAGATGGTCATGAAGATCTTTGTGTGGCTTTATGTGCAGTGTTTTGTTTAAACATTGATTTCAGTAACATTGAGATATTTTACAAGATTGACAATTGACTGTTAAAGATAAGTTTTAAATGCAACATTTTAAAATAAATGTCAGTTTTGTTTAGCGAAACACAATTCAAATTATATGGAATCCCTACTGTGTGGAATCAGGCCATTTGACCCAACAAGTGGGCGGCACGGTGGCACAGTGGTTAGCACTGCTGCCTCACAGCGCCGGAGACCCGGGTTCAATTCCCGCCTCAGGCGACTGACTGTGTGGAGTTTGTACGTTCTCGCCATGTCTGCGTGGGTTTCCTCCGGGTGCTCCGGTTTCCTCCCACAGTCCAAAGATATGCAGGTTAGGTGAATTGGCCATGCTAAATTGCCCGTAGTGTTAGGTATGGGGTAGATGTAGATGTAGGGGTATGGGTGGATTACACTTCGGCAGGGCGGTGTGGACTTGTTGGGCCAAAGGGCCTGTTTCCACACTGTAAGTAATCTAATCTAATCTAATCTAAAAAGGCTGCACTGACGTTCCAAAGAATAATCCACTCAGCACCATTCTGCTCTCAAATTAATGGACAATTCCCCCTGACTAATGCACATAACCGACACATCCCTGAACAGAACGTGCAGCTTAGCATGGCCAATTTACCTAATCTGCACATTTTTGAATTGTGGGAGAAAACCAGAACATGCAAACTCCGCACAAACATGTGACCGAGGATGGAATCAAACCCAAGTGCATAACTCTGTAAGACATAAGTGCTAACCACTGATCCTCTGTTCTCAATGCCCAGCCCCCATGCAAATAAGTGAGAGACGTGCAAAACAAAAAGTAAAAATCCCTAACATTGATTAGAAAATTAATATGATCAAAGGACACAACAATATTCAGGTGAATTGCATTGTTTAATAACAAATTTGGGAATGAGCTAACTAAGAATAATGGGAAGTGACATTTGTTTCTTTCACTGATGAAGAAATTGATTTGCTTTTCATCTTTGCAACACTGCAGAAAAACGATTTATGTGCCTGAAATGTTTGAATTAAGCTCTTTCCAATAACAAAATCAGTACAATCACATCGACTTCTTCATCCTTAAGACTCAAACATTCTCAATTACTTTCCAGGAATTTAGAACCAGCAGGATTAGTTAATTTGGTTTCTTGGGAACTCAAAGAGAATAAACAGCAGATTCTTTGAATTAGTCATTCAATGCGATTATTCGGCTGAAGACAACATCCCTTCTTTGCAAAAATGCTCAATTTCGAAAAATTCAAAATGCATTGTCATTGTTTAATGAGACAATACAGAGCTGTTAATTCTTTTTCATTGGACTTAACAAAACACAGGAATTTTACATGATTTAGTTGCAGGAAAAATACTTAAATCTTATTGTGATTAGAAATACAATAAATGTTCACATCAAAGTGAAATATATTTAAATGAATTCAACTATGTTTCCACAGGTAAAATAAGAATTAATATTAACAATGATTGAAAGATTGTACACTACAATATATTTAGTTATTCATGTAAAGAGTCATAATTCCACATTTATGGCAAATACTGGATTGAATAATTATTAGGTATGAGCAACAACTGAATATAAAATTTGATCAATGAATAATGAGAAATCTCGTTTTGCTATGTGACTGAGGAATATGTGCAAACAAACAGGAATTATTGTAGTGAAAAGTAATTGTAGGTCTGTGAATTTAAAGTCTGTGATTATGGAGATCATTCAAATAAGCAAACATTAGACATTCACAATTAATGTTGGATGGGACGTCCTTGGATCCATTGTGGGATACTTGACCTGAAAGTAAAGCTTCATATTGCAGTGTTGGTACTCAGAAACAATTGGTTAAATTAAAATGTGAATCTCACTTTACTTGTTCAAAAGATTTTCTTAAATAATTGTGTAATTATTATCATGACAATGACTTGATAATTAATGTACTATGAGCAATTAAAATGATTCAATATTACAAAAACACTTTGCTGTGATGTTGATTGGATATTTATTAAAATTGGTAAATTGTGGAATAAAATATGAATTGAAGAACAAATGAGTCAATCAGTGATTAGAACATTTTGTTTCTTTCTTTACTAAAAAATGCAGGTAACACAAGAAATATGAATTTTTATCACTTGGTTTCCTCATAGAGACACGTTATTTCAATTTAGATGATTAATTTTATGATCAGAGTACAGACATTTGTGTCAGAATTTGAAAGAAAGTTGATAGATAATGAAAGTGAGCATGAAAGTGAACAAATGATGCAGTCAATGACATTTGGTATATAAAGGAATTATAATAATTATCATTATTGTACAGTGATGAATAATGTTGGAATAGAAAAGACAACAAGAATCGACACGTTCAAAGCAGTTCTTTTCTTACAATTAACTGAAACGAATAATCATTTTGCAGAACACGTGATTTGAAAAAAAAGTCATTTAATGTGTTATATAAACTGAAGACTACTTCCATTTTGCAAAAATGGAGACTTTCACAAATTCAAAATTTAGGTTTGCTGAATTATACAACAAAAATGGTTGTAATTTGATATATCGCTTGCACACAAATTTAAAATAAGTAAACTTAAAGATTATTAGAATGACAAAACATTTGTCGTTTGCATGATTGTATTACAGTCAATATCCGTGATAAAGTAGAAGCATTGTTTTAAGCAACATAAATCATCTTTAACTTCTCCTGAACTGAAATAGAAGATATCAATTGCACTTGTTGCATGGATTAGTAAAGAAATGCTTACTGTTTCTGGATTAGTGGTGCTGGAAGAGCACAGCAGTTCAGGCAGCATCCAAAGAGCTTCGAAATCGATGTTTCGGACAAAAGCCCTTCATCAGGAAACATCGATGAAACATCGGGCTTTTGCCCAAAACATCGATTTCGAAGCTCTTTGGATGCTGCCTGAACTGCTGTGCTCTTCCAGCACCACTCATCCAGAATCTGATTTCCTCCATCTGCAGTCATTGTTTTTACCTAAATGTTGACTGTTGTCATTGGTTTCAGGAGCAATAAGGAACTTACTCAGGTTATTCAACTGAACAATAATCAGATGGTGATGAAAGTCTTTGTGTTGCTTTATGTGTATTGTTTAGTGTGAACATTGGGTTCGCTAAAATTGAGATATTTGAATGAATTAGGAACAGAGTGATAATTGGGTGCGAATGATCTGATTTAAAATCAGGCGGTTTTTGATATTACGAGGATTGTTGAGTGAAACATTCTTAAACCATCATGCAATCAATGGGGTAAGTGAGAGATATGCAAATCCAACTTTCAAATGAACACACCCTGATATTTTCACACCTTTTCAATGTCACATTCAATACAGATAGGTGACTGGAAAGCTAAAAACAAATCTCACACAATTCATAAACTGACCAGTAATTAAAAATTGATAAATAATAGCAAGTGACATTTGTTTATTTTACTAAAGAAGTAATTGATCTTTTCTCATATTTTTAGCACTGGAACATAAAATTCTATGTGTTATTTTAACTAAGATCTACAGAACAAGAGAAAATTAATGACTATCATACTTCGTATACTTCAGTTTTATGACTGCAACATTCTCAAATATTTTCCAAGGAATATTGATTGAGTGGAATTAGATACATCTTGCTATTAGTGACCAGAAGAAAGTATATAGCAGTTACTGTGATTATTGGAATGGACGATGATACCTCCAAAAAATCTACTGATATTGTGATTGGATATACAGTAAGTGTCAGCATCGAAGTAAATTCTAATCAAATCAATTCAAAAATGTTTCCAAGTTAAAAGTAAATACAATATTCACAATGACTGAGAGATTGTACATTGCAATGTCCTTGCAGTATTTATTGTATGGAAGAATAATTCCACATTTATATTCCTAAATGGATTGCACAATTATTGTATATAATATATATTAGCAACAAAGGGATTTTAAAAATCATATTCGTTAAATTGAGAATAATGAGATATCGCATCTTGATATTAGACTGAGTAATATGGAGAAATGAAGAGTAATATTGCAGGGAAAAGGAATTGTAGCTCTCTGAATTTCAACGACTGAGATAATTATTATCATTCAAATGAGCAAAAATCAGATACTTACAAAGAATTTTGCAAGGGATATTATTGGTCTTTTTGTATTTGCAATGGCCTGAACAAATTGGTATTCATATAGTAGCATTGACAATAAGAAATAATGAATGGAATTTTAAAAACAATGCATTTTTACAATGTCTAAGTTAAATTGCTGTGTAATTATTGTAATTCATAATTGCTTTTGGAATCCTGACAGATACGTTGACTTAATATTTTGAAAGCACTTTGTTCTGATGTTGATTGGATATTCATTAAGATTAAGAAACTGAAAATTAAAGCATAAAACTTAGCTGTATGATCTGAAAAGAATCATTCAGCGATAATTGTTTAAAATTGATTTTGTTCAATAATGCAGGCAACGTAAGAGTTACATGCTTTCTTCCAGCTGTTTTCTTGAAGAGTCATGTCAATTTTATTAATGTAACTTTTATCACAATAAATGCTTCGACATTTATTTCAGAATTAGGAGGAAACGAATTAGGCCATGGAAGTGACTATTACTGTGAACAAAAGGACAATGACATTTCGTCCGGAAAGGAATTCTCATCATTGGGTGAGCATTTGTCACTGACGACTAACATGAAAGGAAAAGGAAAATTGTCAACATCTCCAAGCAATATTTTTCTTAAAATGACATTTTTAATATGACATTTGAGCTGAAGACTAGTTCCCGTTTCCCCATTGTAGTCTTTACCATAATTTAAAATTTAGTGTTAGTTCAACTAAAGAGCAAATGGATATACCCCCATTGTTTTCTTGTACACCAGAAAAAATGCAAATGTAAAGCAATTTTATCATGAAAATAACATTGCTCAAAATGTAATCATTTCACACACAATAAATGTTTGTCTTGAATTGAAATGTCATCACAGCTGCAGAAGTGTTTTTCCCTGACAGGGAATGAAGACTCAGGAGGCAGGCTGAGCTCAGGTATGTGGAAGATGTTTACTCATGTAGCAATCAGTTAATGAAGGGATCGTCCCCCGAGACCAATCTCGGAAGGGAGATCCATAACAGACTGTAACATGTACAGTAAAAAGCAGCATTGTTATGCACATGTAATGTGGTTACAGCCCTCTCCTCCTCATCCAGACACTCAAACCAAACACATAATCTCAGATGGGCATCCTAATAGACAGTCCCAGATTCTTATCATCTCATGTTGTTTAACAGGTACTATAATCTCCAGGCCTTGGGATCTTTACACGCGTCTTATTCATTCAGATTCCAAAGTTATTGCAGCACTCCCTCGGGCCTCTCAGGATGCCTTATCTGGTGTGACATTTTGAATTCTACTGTTTATTATATTTTACTTTACCAAAGTCAATTACTCCTCATATTGTTCACTGTCCTAATTATTTATGTACAAAGAAATACAAACGACAGTTAGTTTTAACTTACTTGCTTTAAGATTAGTAATATGACTTGTGTTATAAAATTTGTTATATTGTGTAAAATTAAACAGCTACTCTTACTGTCAGGACTTTATAATTAATGGGCAGTCAACATCATATCTTGAAGCTAATTCCTAAAACTAGCTAATATGCACTTCTAAGTCTGAATACTTTTCTCTAATGCTTTTTATTAGACATTGGTTACATGTATCTAACTTATGTTGCAAATTACCCCTATGATTCTCAAGAATCTGCAATTAGAACCTTTGTTTAATGTTCTGAGTAACTTTAAAATAATAAATATTTCTGACAAACAAACTCTTCTGTTGTTATGATAGCTGCTTAGTGAGTTAACTGGGCTGCACCCTGCAGCTGCTGTTTATTCATTTACTGGGACAACTATCCTTTCATTTATGAAGATCGGGATTGGTCATTTGTCTGTATGCTATCTGGAATTCTGTAGTCCTTTCGTTGGAGTAGGTCCAATGGTAGTGTGTGTTTTTTTTTAAATTAAAGGCTGGAAGAGACTGTTAATCTTGTTTATCACCCCTCTGACACCTTGTGTTATAGTTCGAAGGTAGGCTGCCTCTGTTTGATTGTCAGGCATTTTGTATAAGCCAGGGACGAACAGGGACAAGTGGTGGGCTTGTTAGTGGGTGAACATTTTGGTGATGGCGACCACAATTCTGTGACTTTCACCTTGGTTATGGAGAGAGATAGGTGCACACAACAAGGAAGTTTTTACAATTGGGGGAAGGGAAATTACGATGCTGTAAGACAGGATTTGAGGAGCATACGTTGGGAGCATAGGCTGTCAGGGAAGGATGTGGTGGAAATGTGGGACTTTTTCAAGGAGCAGATACGACGTGTCCTTGATATGTATGTACCGATCAGGCAGGAAAGAAATGGTCGTGTGAGGGAGCCTTGGTTGACGAGGGAGGTTGAATGTCTCGTAAAGAGGAAGAAGGAGGCTTACATAAGGTTGAGGAAACAAGGTTCAGACAGAGCAGTGGAGGGATACAGGATAGCCAGAAGGGACCTGAAGAAAGGGATTAGGAGAGCTAAGAGAGGGCATGAAAAATCCCTGGCGGATAGGATCAAGGATAACCCCAAGGCATTCTATGCGTATGTGAGAAACCTGAGAATGACGAGAACGAGGGTAGGTCCGATCAAGGACAGTGGTGGGAGACTGTGTATTGAGTCGGAAGAGATAGGAGAGGTCTTGAACAAGTACTTCTCTTCAGTATTTACGAACGAGAGGGACTGTATTGTTGAAGAGGAGAGTGTGAAACGGACTGATAAGCTAGAAGAGATATCTGTTAGGAAGGAAGATGTGTTGGACATTTTGAACAACTTGAGGATAGACAAGTCCCCCGGGCCTGACGGGATATATCCTAGGATTATGTGGGAAGCAAGAGAGGAAATTGCAGTACCGTTGGCAATGATCTTCTCGTCTTCACTGGCAACGGGGGTGGTACCAGGGGACTGGAGAGTAGCGAATGTTGTGCCCCTGTTCAAAAAAGGGAATAGGGATAACCCCGGGAATTACAGGCCAGTTAGTCTTACTTCTGTGGTAGGCAAAGTAATGGAAAGGGTACTGAGGGATAGGATTTACGAGTATCTGGAACGGCACTGCTTGATTAGGGACAGCCAGCACGGATTTGTGAAGGGTAGGTCTTGCCTTACAAGTCTTATTGAATTCTTCGAGGAGGTGACCAAGCATGTGGATGAGGGTAGAGCAGTGGATGTAGTGTACATGGATTTTAGTAAGGCATTTGATAAGGTTCCCCATGGTAGGCTTATGCGGAAAGTCAGGAGGCATGGGATAGAGGGAAATTTGGCCAATTGGATAGAAAACTGGCTAACCGGTCGAAGTCAGAGAGTGGTAGTAGATGGTAAATATTCAGCATGGAGTCCAGTTACAAGTGGAGTTCCGCAGGGATCAGTTCTGGGTCCTCTGCTCTTTGTAATTTTTATTAATGACTTAGATGAGGGAGTCGAAGGGTGGGTCAGTAAATTTGCAGATGATACAAAGATAGGTGGAGTTGTGGACAGTGAGGAGGGCTGTTGTCGGCTGCAGAGGGACTTAGATATGATGCAGAGCTGGGCTGAGGAGTGGCAGATGGAGTTCAACCCTGCCAAGTGTGAAGTTGTCCATTTTGGAAGAACAAATAAGAATGCGGAATACAGGGTTAATGGTAGGGTTCTTGGTCAGGTGGAGGAACAGAGGGATCTTGGGGTCTATGTACATAGATCTTTGAAGGTTGCCACTCAGGTGGATAGAGTTTGTAAGAAGGCCTATGGAGTATTATCGTTCATTAGCAGAGGGATTGAATTCAAGAGTCGTGAGGTGATGTTGCAGCTGTACAGGACTTTGGTTAGGCCACATTTGGAGTACTGTGTGCAGTTCTCGTCGCCTCACTTTAGGAAAGATGTGGAAGCTTTGGAGAGGGTGCAGAGAAGATTTACCAGGATGTTGCCTGGAATGGAGAGTAGGTCGTACGAGGATAGGTTGAGAGTTCTCGGCCTTTTCTCGTTGGAACGGCGAAGGATGAGGGGTGACTTGATAGAGGTTTATAAGATGATCAGAGGAATAGATAGAGTAGACAGTCAGAAACTTTTTCCCCGGGTACAACAGAGTGTTACTAGGGGACATAAATTTAAGGTGAAGGGTGGAAGGTATAGGGGAGATGTCAGGGGTGGGTTCTTCACCCAGAGAGTGGTGGGGGCATGGAATGCGCTGCCCGTGGGAGTGGTAGAGTCAGATTCATTGGCGACCTTTAAGCGGCATTTGGATAGGTACATGGATGGGTGCTTAATCTAGGATAGAAGTTCGGCACAACATCGTGGGCCGAAGGGCCTGTTCTGTGCTGTATTGTTCTATGTTCTATGTTCTATGTTCAATATGGACCATTCTGTTCCAGATGGGGACAGGCCACACCCTCAACAGAAAATCAACAAAGACTCAAGTATTACAATAAAAATCACCATTCGCTACCAATGGTATCTGGAAAGTGCAATATGTTTCCATCACTGAGCCTTACTTTCAAACTTAAAGCTGGATATAATGGATTTGATCAATTATTAAATATTAGATATAAGCAACAATTAGTCTTAAAAATCATTTCATAGAAAACTTAAAAATGATTAGAAATCTCATATAGTTGCCAGTAATGTGTAAAAATGAACAGTATTTATTGGAGTGCAAAACAATCAGACGTCTGTTAATATGTAAGACCGAATATTAATCCAATAATTTCTGTGAACATTCAAAGGATAAAGAACAGATATTATCTGTGAGTGTTGGATGGGGAATCATTACTTAGTTTGTGGTTGTGCTGACCTGGAATAAGAGAACTATTATTCTTTGTAATATTGGCACTAAGACATAATGGGTTAAATTAAAATGGGGATTTGATGATGTTTGTTATGAAACCTAAACTGAATTGCTGTGTGATTTTTGGCGAGACAATGAATTATTAATAAATTTTAGAATTCTGGCAAGGTGAATGAATCAATATTTCCAAATGCGTTTGCTCTGATGTTGATTAGTAATTTATTAAGATCAGTCAACTGAGAATTATAATGCTGGCATGATGGTTTGAAAAGACATTAGACATTCAGTGAACATTGATCAGAACTGGTTTGTCATTCAAAATTCTCAGATCTTCAAGAATTCTGCATTTGCTGTCTCTGCTTTCCTTCTGGAAAAATATATAATATATAATACGAACAAGTTATGTATTATATTTAATTCATGCAATTTTTCATATCATCAATATTTAGACATTTGATTCAGAATTACAAAGAAAATAAGACAATAAGGAATTTTTTTTCACAGAAACATACAGTCAACAGCATTTGTCAAGGTATTTGTTTCAATATTGTCTCTGAATAAACAGATGAATACATTTAATGGGGATCTGTTCACAATGTAATGAATCACAATTGTATTTTTTATCATAACTATTGGATTGGAAACCTCTCAGAAAACTCGCCTGTCGTCAGGACTTATAGACAATAGACAATAGGTGCAGGAGTAGGCCATTCAGCCCTTTGAGCCTGCACCGCCATTCAATATGATCATGGCTGATCATTCCTAATCAGTATCCTCTTCCTGCTTTATCTCCATAACCCTTGATTCCACTATCTTTGAGAGCTCTATCCAACTCTTTCTTAAATGAATCCAGAGACTGGGCCTCCACTGCCCTCTGGGGCAGAGCATTCCACACAGCCACCACTCTCTGGGTGAAGTAGATTCTCCTTATCTCTGTCCTAAATGGTCTACCCCGTATTTTTAAGTTGTGTCCTCTGGTTCGGCACTCCCCCATCAGCGGAAATACGTTTCCTCCTGCCAGAGTATCCAATCCTTTCATAATCCTATACGTTTCAATCAGATCCCCTCTCAGTCTTCTAAACTCAAGGGTATACAAGCCCAGTCGCTTCAGTCTTTCCGTGTAAGGCAATCCTGCCATTCCAGGAATTGACCTCGTGAAGCTACGCTGCACTCCCTCAATAGCCAGAAAGTCTTTCCTCAAATTTGGAGACCAGAACTGTACACAGTACTCCAGGTGTGGTCTCACCAGGGCCCTGTACAGCTGCAGAAGCACCACTTTGCTTCTATACTCAATTCCTCTTGTTATGAAGGCCAGCATGCTATTAGCCTTCTTCACGACCTGCTGTACCTGCATGCTTACTTTCATTGACTGGTGGACAAGAACTCCCAGATCTCTCTGAACAGCCCCTTTACCTAATTTGATACCATTGAGGTAGTAATCTGCCTTCCTGTTCTTGCCACCAAAGTGGATAACCAGACATTTATCCACATTAAACTGCATCTGCCATGCATCTGCCCACTCACCTAACTTGTCCAGGTCACCCTGTAATCTCCTAACATCCTCATCACATTTCACCCTACCACCCAGCTTTGTATCATCAGCAAATTTGCTAATGTTATTGCTGATACCATCTTCTATATCATTTACATATATTGTAAAATGTTGCGGTCCCAGCACGGATCCCTGCGGTACCCCACTGGTCACTGCCTGCCATTCTGAAATGGAGCCGTTAATCACTACCCTTTGTTTCCTATTAACCAACCAATTCTCTATCCAATCTAGTACTTTGCCCCCAATACTGTGCGCCCTAATTTTACTCACTAACCTCTTGTGTGGGACTTCATCAAAAGCTTTCTGAAAGTCCAGGTACACTACATCCACTGGATCTCCCTCGTCCATCTTCAGAGTTACATCCTCAAAAAATTCAAGAAGATTAGTCAAGCATGATTTCCCCTTCATAAATCCATGCTGACTCTGTCCTATCCTGTTACTACTATCCAGATGTGCCGTAATTTCATCGTTTATAATAAAATCCAGCATCTTTCCCACCACTGAGCTCAGACTAACTGGTCTATAATTTCCTGCTTTCTCCCACCCACCCTTCTTAAAAAGTGGCACAACATTAGCCGCCCTCCAATCCTCAGGAACCGACCCTGAATCTATCGAACTCTGGAAAATAATCACCAACGCATCCACGATTTCCCGAGCCACCTCCTTCAGTACCCTTTCCCGAGTCAACTCCTTCTGTACCCTTCATCTCAATACATGTTAAGATTAGCATCCTCTGCCATAAGTCATAAACTGTCATCATTGGTCTGGGAAAGTTATAGTGTGTAAATTATAATAAAGTGTCTCGTACATATGTTTGGATCTGATGAGAGCATGATGATTGCTGTGATAATTGATCCTGAGAACAATAAGGTACTTACAAAGAGGTTTTCACCGAACAGTAATTAAGTGGCCTTGAAGACCATTACGAGTACTTCGATTTCAATAATGTTAAGCTGATTTCCATGATTTGGGAAATGTTTCACAACATTTTACCAGACTTCTGGATTCTAAGCATCCAATGGGTTTCGAGTAATCACCCTTCTGTTGTAGTCATTCTCAAGTGAGGTGTGTAATGCTCAGGCACTGGCTGGAAGTCTACTTCAACCTCTCCAAAACACAACTCTCGGGCTTGTTGTAACAGGATCTCCCGAACCTTTGTGACCTCTTTGACCAGGCCTTCCGCTGTTTTCTGAAGCTGATTATTTTGTCTACTGTTTCCTTTAGTTTGACCTTTTCAGCTCCGATTTCTCCAGCTGTAGGAATATTTAGAATGTTCACTTATGGGCCACAGGTCGCTTGACCTGAGTGGATAGATAAATATGGTTCACTTATTGTTGTAATAACGAATTGAGTCTGAATCTTTGCATTTTAACAAACAAGATTATTCAATATTTTTCAGCAGTTTACGGTGAGATTGATTAGATAGTCATTAAGAGAGATCAACTGACAATTATAAGCTGTTTGCGGGATTATTGAATTAAAAAAGGATACAGTCATGCAGATACTTTTTAGAAGGCATTGCTTTTTCATTCAAATATCTAGGCTGTTCAAGAAGTCGATGTAGCTGTTCATTGGTTCTCTTGTCCAGATACTAATTTAGAATTCATATCGCTTTTATTGTGCCCAGAATTTTGAGATTTGTATCAGAGTTAAGAAGAACACGAAGAGCAATTAATATCAGAACTTTAGTGAATAGAAAGTGCAGTAAATTTAAATTACAGAGGAAACAGTCAGTAATTGCTCCACATAAGCAGACAAATATTTTTAATATCGAGATTGTGGTGCTGGAAAAGCACAGCAGACCAGGCAGCATCCATGGAGCCAGAGATTCCCAATGAAGGCTTATGTCCGAAACGTGGTTTCTCCTGCTCCTCACATGCTGCCTGACCTACTGTGCTATTCCAGCACCATACTTTTGACTCTGATCTCCAACATCTGATTTCCTCACTTTCTCCAAATATTTTTAATGGACATGAACTGAAAATGTTAACATCGGCAGTTGAACGAAACCAACGTTTTTTTGCAATAGTTGGACTGAAAACCTGTTTGTGACCATGCAACACATCAGGACATATGAACATCACTTGAGTTAGAATCCTTGGCCATTCATAATAAAGAATGACCACTGCTTTGACAAACCAGTATCGTGTGTAATTACTGAACTGAAATACCAGAGGACAACTACTGTATTTATTGGATGGAATGATAACAGATCCTTACTGTGGCAGTGGGGATTGATCTCGGGAACAATCAGATAGTTACTCTGATTATTCCACTGAACAGTAATTAGCTGGTCATGGGGACCTTTGTGTGACCTCATGTTTAGTGTTTTGTGTGAGCAACGATTTAAAAAATATTGAGCTATTTTACAAGATTTAGGAACACATTGATAATCAAGTGTTAAAGGTATTAACTGAAGTCAACTTTAAAAAAGTTAGAATTGCCTAGAGAAACACAATGAAACTATTGTAGAATCCCTGTTAGCACAGTGTGGTAACAGGTCATTTCGTTGAAAGAAATGACCCTCCAAAGAGTAACCCACCCAAACACTTTCCCAATCATATTCCTCTACATTTACTGCTGACTAACATACACATCCCTGAGCACAAGGTGCAATTTAGCATGGCCAGCTCACCTAACCAGCACATCTTTGGATTGTAGGAGGAAACCACAGTAAAGTCACATAGACTTGGGGAGAATGGGTAAAGTACACCAAGACAGTCACCCGAGGATTGGATCAAACAGAGATCCCTGGCACTGTGAGGCAGCAGTGTTAATGACTGAGCCACTGTGAAACTATATGCAAAAAGTAAAATCAGTGAGAGGTAATCAAGGACAAATTTCAAATAAACACCCTCCGCTATTGTCAAAGCACGTAAAATTTACATTCAGTATGAATAGATGAATGGAAAACAATAAAAAAAAATCTCCAGCAATTCACGAATGAAAATAATTCGAAATTTAATTTGATCAAAGCTCATTACAATATTTAGATGAATTGAAATTAGCTGACTAATGAATAATTGGAAGTGGCATATGTTTACTTTACAGATGAAGAAAGCGACTTGTCCCCCTCCCCCCCCCCCCCCGCCCCTTGTAACACGACAGAATATCAATGTGAATGTCCGAAATGTTTGAATCAACCTCTTACGAATGAAAAACCGATCACTTACGATCACTTCGCATTTTCATATTTAAGACCACAACATTCTCAAATATTTTCCAGGAATTTAGAACCAGCAGAACTAGTGAATTTATTTTCTTGGGAACCCGGAGAAGAGAGAAAACAGCAGATACTGTGAAGAAGTCATTCAATGCGAACATTCAACTGAAGACAACATTGCTTCTTTGTAAAAATGTTCAACTTTTAAAAATTCAAAATTTATTGTCATTGTTGAATGAAATAATAAAGAGATGCTGATGATTTTTCATTGGATTTTGTTGCATGAGAAATGCTTAAGTCTTATTGTGATTACAAACACTATAAGTGTAAGCATTGACGTGAAATATATTTACATTAATACAACTATGTTTCAACAGGTAAAATAAATATTGATTGTTACAATGAATGAGAGATTGTACACTGCAATACATATGAAGAATTAACATGATTCAATGAGATGGGTGTTCATATTGTGAGTGGCCTGTGTTCATGTAGGTATATGCATAGCCCATGAATATTCATTGACGCGCTGTTAAGGGGCCAACACTTGCATGATTCTAACACCAGAGCATCTTTGTCAGTTACCGATAAGGATTTACCCCTCACCCCCTCAATTACTAAAATGAGAGCAGTCGGACAGGGAACCTAGGAAGCTGGATGAAGCAAACCTGCCCCGATGTAGACCGGGAGTATGAGAAAATGTATTCAGATATGGAGGTGTGACACTCAAGAAGGGACCATTCTGGGAGTTGCTCCTATTTTTTCTAAAATGGCAACTATTGACATCAACACCCGAATTTAAACATGGGGATGCTCCGGCCAGGACTGGGACAGAAAGAAAAGGAGAGGCAACCTCTCCGGAGTAGCTACATTGCAGGGAGACTGGGACAGTCAGAGAATCTGGTGGGTTATAGCTCGGACCCACTCAGCAGTGTACGTAACTCAAACAGGAAAGTGGGTTGTTGTTTATTGACTCTGTAGAGATCGAGGGCCCTCTCACTCCCCACACAAATGGGATCTCATCAAAGCTGGGGCTGAGGAGGCAGTAATTGTGACAGTGATAGATTGACAGAAGCTGGAAATAGTCTGGGTCCATACCTGTGGACATTGAATTGCAGAAGAGAGTGGTGTTTACTGACCGAGGAGAACAGTCCACCAGGATACTATTACCTCAGCGATCCCACAATATTCCAATGTATCGCACCGATGTGTGTTTGATGGATTTCATCACACTGATCTTACCAACACCTCATCACCTCAAGCGGTGAGAAAGAACATATCCAGATATTAGACAGAGTATTGGATCAGGTTAGCCAGGCCAGGCTTAAAATTAACACACAGAGAGTGCAACTGGGAAGGTAGGGAGAGACGGAACTGGGACATCATATTGGGGAGATCAAATCAGGAAGGGAGAGGGAACAGTCCCAGCGGGAATAAAAGCTATGATTATAAAATTATCTACCCACACACCGTAAAGGGATCAGGTAAACTTTAGGATTGTTTAATTATTGTGGGAATTATCGAGAAATAGAGAACTATCAGGAGCCCTGGCAGAAGTGCGGACATTAACCAGGGGTGAGGGAGGCAAAATGCACACAGTCAGCATGCCTTTGGTATAGTTCATGACTGGGCTGGGTGAAGGTATATCACCCTGTCTGGGGGCCACATTGAGCATAAAGAACAGGTCAGATCGTTAGTGGAAGCAGCTAACTTTCCCAGTGAAGCAGCAATAATGAAGATTAGAGCTCACAGGAAAGTAGAAACCCCACACCAATGGGGTAGTTGGTGAGCATGGGTGAACATACTTATTGAAACTGTGCAGACATTTGAGGAGGATGCAGTGGCAGTAGCCACAGAAGCGTGAAAGGAAAGTTTAAAGACATTTCCAGAAACATTCCCATAGCAGCAGAAACAGGAATGGGAAAAGGGTGGGGCAGTAATAGGACATAGGATGATCCAGCAATGCCACTGTATAAGACAAACATTATGAAAAACATATCATGGGCTGGCCAATATTGAGCAGGATAAAATGCAATATCGGATGATCAACTATAGGGGTGTTCTGGAACAAGAAGGTTTTGTCGAAGGGGTGTAGTCTGTACACAGTGAGAGACAGGGAAAACAATCAAGAAAAATGGAGACAGCCGCAGGGACCCTGGGGACCACGGGAACAATTTCAGATGGATTTTACATACACCCCCATCCCAATCCCAGGGAAGGAAATCCTGCTGGGTCTTAATAAACTGGTTTACTCAGTGGGTGGAAGCATTCCCCTGCAGATTCTGACCAAGGGACACATTTTCCAGGAAACGAAGTTAAGCAGCTCTGTGGCTTGGTTGGTACTGAGCAGAAATCCCATCTCACATACCACCCCCAGAGCTCAGGGACAGTAGAAGGAATGAAGCAGACACTGAAAGCTAGTCTGACTAAGGCCCTGACAGAGACAGGCCGGGACGGGATAGTCCCCACAATCCATATAAAACTGATGTCAACCCCAGCAAAGGGAACTGAGCAATCCCCCTTTGAATATGGACTATGCAGCTGCCAGAGGGTATGGTAGTGGGAGGGCAGGAGATGTACAATGGCAAGGATAGGGTGAAACAATTTGTGAAAGAACTGACAAAGCAACTGCATGAGCTGAGAGGGGAAGTTGCAGACGAACAGAGAATCAGAGACTGAGAGCCCTGGGCAGAACCCTGTTAAACTGCCTCCTGCTGCCATTATCTCACTTCCCCTCCATATGGGCATAGGTAAGTGAATCCCACCTTTACTGAAGGAAGAACCCTTCTGCCTTAATCTCTTCCCATCAACACATAATCATGAACAATACGATAATCAGTTTCTGTAATCACACATTATCATCACACGTTATCACAGGACATTGCCATTCATCTAGCTTTGTAAATTCATAATTACCTGCTTTAAACTATGTAATGGCAATCGCCCATGTGACTGATATGCCTTTGTCTAATTCTTATTAAATATACTGTCTCTGTGGGTAAGGCAGAGATTCATGAAGAAGAATCTGTACAAGTTGACACTCGGCTACTTTAGAGATGCTTTGAAACTCTTGCCAGCTGTCCGATAATAAAGCCACTGCTGTTGTGCAGAAAACTTGTGTCGTCTGGATTTGTGGAACAAAACAGACATTAACAAGGAAGGATATGAGTAATCTTCAGGGTGTGGAGTACAGACTTACTGGAGTGGTTAACTGATGAAGAAAATGCAGTCACTGGATTGATTTGAAGAGATTGCTATTTTCATTGAAGTAAACAAGTTAAATATATTTTTGATAAAGCTGTATAAGATTATAACAGACCTAGATATAGCAGACAAAAATATCTGTATTCGATAGGGGATGGCACAAGAATTAAGACCAGAGGTGAGGTTTTGAGACAGCGGGAGATGAGTAAGTGTCTCTGCTGTCTGTATTGGCTGGAAATATGCAGAACATGCTGCCTATTATGGTGCTCAGGCAGGGAAGATGAATGATTGATGAAAACAATTATATCAGATCTGAGGGAAATAAAATTGCAGAGTTTGGGGGACGTATGGGAATGAGAATATGGGATTCTGCTACAGAGAGCCAGCTTGGATTTAATGGGCCTCTTTCTGTGCTGTAATGCATTTTATTTGGACTTGCTTAACTTGTTCTGGTCACCGATTAAGTTGTCATTGAGGTAAATCTGCTCAGTTTTCCTACTCAGACCAATACAGGCTGTCCCTCCACAACAGGAGGTAATGTTTACTGTTTTATACTGGGTTCTTTGGGGGTGGGGGTGGTGGGGGGCGGGGGGTGAGTCGGGGGGGAGCTAACGGTGTGTATAACAGTCTGCCAGCATTTATCTGAAATGGCAAAACCCCAGTGCAGTCAGACTACAGACCGACTCTGGAAATGTGGGGAATGCCAGAAGGGAATTCTTTACCCATCCCACCTGGAAATTGGCCAAACCAGTCAGACTGGGGAGAAGCTGTTCATCTTCTGTGTGTGTGGGGGGGGGGGGGGGCGTGGGGTGAGGTGGGGAGGGATTCTCTCAGGCATCCATCGTGCTGAGAATCCAGTCATTTTACTCATAACCACAAGTTGAAGGATTTTTGTTTCTCTTGTTCACACCAAGTAATGAACAATGGTTTTGGCAGTTCATAACGTTTTGCATATAGAGAACTTAGCTTTGGAAATGTTCACAACATTGTTGAACATGCACAGTTTCACACTGGGTACAGATTTTTATTTTCCTTTCTTCATTCACAGGATGAGGGTGTCGCTGGCCCGGCAGCATTTACTGCCCATCCCTAATTGCCCAGAGGGCAGGTAAGAGTCGATCACATTGCTGTGGGTCTGAAGTCACAATGTAGGCCATACCAGGTAAGGATGGCAGCTTCCTTCCTGATGGGTTTTTCTGGCAATCGATTAATGGTCATCATTAGATTCTTAAATTCCAGAAATTTTATTAATTGAATTAAAATTCCCCCAAGTGCCGCAGCAGGCTTTGAACCCAGGTCTCCAGAACGTTATCTGGGGCTTTGGATTAACTGTCCAGTGACAAGACCACTCGGCCAATACTTCCCCACATCACTGTCCATCTACACAGCGTGAACAGCGGTTTTCTGGTTCATCAGAACAGGGTAATCACACATACGTTTGCTGAATAATTGCAGGAGTTGGATGTTGATAGGCTATTGACACCCATCTCTGAACAATGTATTCTGGGGTTTGTTTCTATTGTCTTGTTATCTTTTGGGGATAAAAATAGTTTCAATTAACTTTCTATTAAATGCATGGCAATCAAGTCGATCCCATAACTCTCAGGCAGATTCGTTTCTGTAGAAGGGCTCTCCATCTCGCCGACCTCCTCCATCCTCACCTCCAACAATACAATAATCTCACAGAGTCTCTTTGTGACTATGAATGAGACAATCTGATCAGCTGCTTCTTTCCCGACTCCTATGTCAAGTTGGCTCTTAATTTCCCCTTGCTGCAGTTGTGATCCTGCATCATTGTACAGTGATGCTCGCATTTCATTTCTTGGCCTATCAGTGTTCATGATACTGCATGTAGCTTCTTACATATACGGCTTACAGTGCAAGAGTTTAGCCCTTTCCTTCGACCAACAGCAGTAGAATTGTAATCCAACAAAACTTACAGAATCACGGCCCAGCATATTCCCCAACTTGCCTCTTACCATCAAACCAGAGGATCAATCCTCATTCAACTGAGAGAATTCAGGACAGCATGTCAGTAACAGCAGCATGAATACCAAAAAATGAGGTGATAACTTGAAGTTCCCAAACAGGACTACTTGTGTTCCAAACAGCATAAGCAGCAAGTGATGGACAGAGTGAAGCAATCCGGGAAACAACAGAACAGATCTAAGATCTGCAGTCCAGCCACAACCAGTTGTGAATGAAGTCACAGCACAGTTGGAGTTCTGAGGACAGTTCTCTTTAAGATATTAACCAACAAGAATGTCAGACTGGATGAATTACCATAAAACTCAAGTCCATTTGACATTCATATATTTACAATCAGTGTTCAATTCACCAAATGTAGCTGAATGTAAAGATAATCTTCAAGTGATTGTAACAGTGGAGTCATCAGAATACTTGATCAGCAACTTAAAGCCTGTTGTGTTTAGATAGTAATAATTTTAAAGAGATTTTAAAAAGTAAGGTGACTTTAGTATAATGGAAGAAGTTGATTGGTGGGTAGCTGATAATGTTGTTTTAATCTGAAGTTAATTTAGGATTAGTTAACAAATAAACACATGGTAGGGAATCCCAGCCCCATGGAGTGCACATCCAGTTCCATGTGGGAAAAACAGGACACTTCTTGTGTGAGCGACAACCACAAGAACACGGAGGTGACACGGGAAATGACAGGAACACTTCTTTGACCACAGTTAAAGTACTGTACAGATCTCTGATCCCCACATTCCAGGGTTGATGTGATCACACCAGAGAGGGTACAGAGGAGATTGATCAGAATGTTTCTACAATTGGAAAATTTCTGCTCTGAGGAAAGGTTGGATAGGCTGGGGATGATTTCCGAGGAGGATGAGCTGAGATTTAATTGAACTGATAAAATGCTGAAGAATCCAGATCGAGTGGATAGGAAGGAGCTATTCATTAACTGAGAGGTCAGAAACTGGAGGATTTAGATTGAAACTAATTCCCAGAAAGAAGAGGAGGGGAGAATTCATTTCGCTCGGAGATGGTGGGGAGCAGGAACTCATTGATGGGGTGGCAGAGGGAGTAACCAGAATCACATTAGAATAAAAGGACATGAATGTAACTGAGATGCTGGAACATGC
Organism: Chiloscyllium punctatum; assembly: GCF_047496795.1. NCBI lineage: Eukaryota > Metazoa > Chordata > Chondrichthyes > Orectolobiformes > Hemiscylliidae > Chiloscyllium > Chiloscyllium punctatum. Next base: position 77,816,545 of record NC_092752.1, on the reverse strand, counting down.
AGGGCTGCGGACTAAAGTCTGCAGAATGGGATCATTGTGATTTATTTAACATTTCCCCAGAATATTAAACTCAAGTCCACTTTGAGAATTTATGAACACCATCCGACCTGAATTTCAAATGTCAGAATAAATTTATCAGAAAGTTACAGCACAGATCGAGGCCACTTGGCCTATCGTGCATGTGTTGGCTGTAATAGAATGACCCAGGCTTTACAGCGTTCTGTACTCACCAATGAGAGCAACAATTTCAGACTCTGTACTCTGCCCTCTATGTTGTTATAATCTGTTTTTGTCAATGTATTTCTTTGACAGCTGCTCACCTTTTTTCCTGGTTTCTTTCCCAGCCCTAACTCCATTCCCCATGGCCTTGTGGGACTACCATTTCTGCAATTTAATCTCTCCTGCCTTCCCCCGTGTGACAGACTGTCTTTTTGTCCTTGTCTCACTCCCACCTTGCTCACAACTTGTTACATTTCTGATGGTTCACAGACCTCTGTGACTTCACTGCGCCCCCTGTGTCAGTGGCACGAGTTTTGAATTCTCTTCCTCATGAGATAATCAGAAATCTTTCTGGCTGGAGTTTCCCCCAGATTTTATTTTGAAAAAAAAAAGAGTATTTGCGTCAGAGTCAAGTATTTGTGAGCCTTCATCCACAATCGTGAGCACTTAGACATGATATCAGACCCTCCCACAGATGTGCAGGTTTGATGGATTGGCCGTGCTAACATGGCCTGCAGTGTGTAGGTTAGATGGGTTGAGTTAGCCATGGTAAATGTGGGGTTATGGAGGTAGGGTGGGACAGCAGGACATTGCAGACTCGATGGACCAAATAGTCTCTTTGTGCGCCGAAGGGATTCTGTAATTCTAACTAGTTGTGATTGTTGTCACATTTTCCTAAGTCCAGGTTCATTCAACTCAGGTACACATGGTGACTTTTGTGTTTCTGTGGATGCTCACTCAATCCTTTCCTTCTGTTTTACATCAATTTCACACTATATGTGAGGGTGGGAATGAATGTGTAAATATAAATACTCCAACCGAAACCCCTTGCAAGTCAGGAACTGTTTCTGCTACTAGCATCAATCACAACAGGAAATAAAGGTTCAGTCACAAATCTGACAGAAACACAGTGGTTATAATTAACAGGAAAGGCTTAACAGCTTAAAACTCTTTTCTTAAGAAAAGAGGAGGCTGAGACACAACCTGGTACAAGTAGGAAGCTTTGTGTCTGTGTTTTCAGAGATTTGAGGTTGAAATCATTGGGATGAAGCATGTTTCGTTGCCCGAGGTCATCAAAGGTGCTATCAACATGTGCATCTTTCTTTCTGCCTGTCTGTCTGAGTCAACAATCAGATGGATGTGTCATTGTCTGATTGAATCTGCCTCCCCCCACAATCTCAGGTGCCAGCTACCTCTAGTCCACCCACATGGGCATGTTGAAGAGCATGGCAGGAGAATGGATTGAAACCGAGAGTTTAATGCCAGAATTAAATAGGAAGAAGGAAATAAACGGGATTTTTGGATCCCAGGGGATACAGACTCCAGGATTAGTCCTTGTGGGCATTCCCACTGTAATACGGGACAGCATTCCATGATGAGAGTTAAATCCGGGTGGCAGTGGAGGAGCCACTGAACATGAGCAGGTTTAGTTCAAACACAGGAGGTTTGTTCAGTCAGTAACAGTGTGTTAGACATGGAGGTGAAGTGAGCATTGAGGGGAAATGTTACCACAAGCTGCAGATGGATAACTTGCATTGGAACAGGAGGAAGCCATTCAGCCCTTCAACCCTGCTCTGCCATTCAATAGATCATGGCTGATTTCTGGCCTAAGTTGCAATGTTCAAAGCTCTCCAAACTCATCAATAAACTCCTCTGCAACAGACAAGATCAATATTCAAAAATGAAACATCTGCAAATGCTGGGAAATCAGGAACAAAAACAGAAATTGCTCGAAAAAATATCAGCAGATCTTGCAGCATCTATGGAGAGTGAACCTTTGGGTCCAGTGACCAGTCAGGTGACCAGCTGCATCTGATCATTCTGCCTTTTTTGTAACACTCTTTGAACAGGTTCTGTTGCGAGGGGAATGAGACTGTCAATAACAACTTGGAAAATAGGAGGACGTGCTCAATCAGAATAAAACACATTTTGGTCTTTCACTTTTAATTCAACTGCAAAAATTATTCATTATCATTTCAGAAATAAGATAATAGGCCAGAAATCATCTCTTCATGTCATTGGGTCTGAGAAACTGTTAATTCTGACCTGGTCCAGCCTACATGTGAACCTAGACACTGAATAACATGGTTGACTCTGAACCATCTCTTGGGCAGTTAGAATGGATGACAAATGCTGCCCCAGCAAGTGATGCCGCGATCCCACGAACAAACAAAACAAATCCAATCGCTGTGGTTACTTGTGAACTCGCTGGTGTTATTGGAAGAGGACAAATGGGAAGGTTTATGGGGTAAAGGGAGAAGAATGGCATTCAGTGAGGTGATCTTTTGGAGAGCTGATGAGCCAATCAGCCTCCTTTTGCGGAGTAACAATTCAGTGAATATTTCATTCTGAGCCATCTAAGGAAATATCAGGGCAGGGTTTGTAAAGAGGTCAGATTGAATGAGTGTCTCGGTGAACACAAGTGAGACACAGTTACAGAGAGCTTTTGGGATGAATTAAATTATATTTTATACATTTGCATAGTCATCAACATTACAGCAGTTAAAAATGAGAGTGTAATTAGAGTAGCAAATAAATCAAACATTTATGCAGCTAAAGGGGATGCTGGGTAAAGATACCGTAGTTAGTGTTTATTTTATTCCAGGCACACCAGCCGAGGAGCACATCCTTCCTGTATCTATCCTATTGAGCTCTTGAAGATTTTTGTTCATTTGAAGTGTTTCATGTTTAGATACTCCAGAGAAGACAGCTTCAAACTCCTCAATCTCTCCTACCAGGGCAATGCTGCTGTTCGAATTCAATTAACTGGTGCATGTTACTGGCTGCTTCATGGACTGGAACTGGCAATTGAGACTGAAAGGTTACCGTATAAATTATCTTCAATGGTATTACCAGACGTGAGTGGTTTTAGGAAAATGACCTTGGCTTATGGACATTGAGTGTCAGAGCACTTCCTGTTTTGGGGCATCCTGTTTAGATTCAATCCATTGATAACTATTAGAACTGACTTGCACTGGCTCCGTCAAAGTGGTCAGAACATTATGGCTGTCATCGAAGCTGGTAACAAACTTCCCATGGGTTAAAAATCGTAAATGTTAGAGTAGGTACGAGGTCTGATGACACTGTTGGAGTATTGATGTTGTTGTTAATCACATTAACTCGGCTGGAGTTGACAATTTATATTGTCTCTTTCTGAATCTCAGGATGTCTCTGTGGGCAATAAGTCTCCAATAAACAGCAAATGTGACAATGCACAGGGATCATCTGTTTTGATTTAAATTGGGATTATAGCACTGCTGCTTCACAGCACCAGGTACAAGGTTGGAGTCCAGCCTTGGTCAACAGCTTGTGTGGAAATCCCACATTCCCCTATGATTGTTTGGGCCCCCTCCAGGTGCTCTAGTTTCCTCCCACAGTTCAAAGATTTGTAGGTTAGGTGGATCAGTTGTGTGAAATTGTCCACAGTGTCCAGGATTGTGCAGACTCAGTGGATCAGCCATGGGAAATGCAGTGTTACATGGATGGAGTGCTCCAGGTGGGATGCCCTTTGGTAGGTTGGTGGGGTTTGATGGGCCAATTCTCTCATGCCACACTGGTGGGATTCTATTCTATGATTGAGGATAAAGGCTATTCTATGATTGAGGATAAAGCAGGGTGTCCTTGGAGAATGCATACAAATTGCCAAAAACCAAGGAGATTAGAAAAACTTTAAAGATCAACAGAAAGTGAGATGGGATTGGGGGAGAAAAGTGATGAGTAGCTATCCCCAGGGCCAGAATAGCTGTGTACACTGCTAGAGGGGAACCTATTGTGTGGGAACATATGGCCTCTGTAATTGTTGAAGCACTAAACTGTTACTATAGAGATAATCCTGATCAAATTAAAAATCACAGCACACTCCAAAAACTTGTACTTCCAAATAATCCTGTCGGACTATAATCTGGTGTTGTGTGGTTTTTAACTTTGTCCACCCCAACACCGGCTCCTCCACATCAGAATCCTGATAGATACCCCACTGAAACTGAAGCGCCTGTCAGATACTTGTGGGAGCCACAGGGGCGTGGGGGAGGGGTGTGTGGTTTAACCACAAAGTGCTGAACTGAACTCGACTTTCTAACTGCCGTTGCCATGGACATAATACTGAGAGACAGTCTCTGTTCAAAGTCCCAAACCACAAAGGTATAAGAATGTGAGCCATACGTCAGACAGGCAGGGAGTTACCTGATGCTGCCTGCAGGTGTTTTGTATGCACACTATCCAGGTAACTGCCATGTCTCATCAATAAAGACTCAAAGAAGACCTCTCAGAGTTCTGTGCCCAGTTATTCCTATCCAGCAGGGTTTAGGAATATGAGTACACAGCAGTCAGTCTTCACAGTGGAGGATACGAAGAGAATGGCAGTAATTGATAATGAGACTAAGGAAGGTGGGGACCTAGATAATAACCATTATCGTGAAAGAGTTAGAGCTGGACAAGGTAATGGAGCTAAAGGTAGCCTGAACTGCTGTGCTCTTCCAGCACCTCTAATCCAGAATCTGGTCTCCAGCGTCTGCAGTCATTGTTTTTACCCCATGGAGCTAAAGGTAGACAAGTCTCATTGCCCTAATGGAATACATCTCAGGATACCAACAGAGTTAGTGGGAGAAATAGAAAATGCACTTAGAGTCATAGAATCCGACAGCAGAATAGGCCCTTTGGCCAAAACTGGCCCATGCCGACCAGAATGTCCATCCACGCTCACCCCATTTCCCTGCACTTGCCCCATTTGTTTCTGACCCTTTCCTATCCATGTATTTGTCCAAATGTCTTTTACCTGTTGTGAGTGTTCCTGCCTGAACCACTTCCACTGGCAGCTCATTCCATATACATTCCACCCTCTGTGTAAAACAGTTGCCCCTCAGCTTCCCTTTTATTCTTTCTCCTCTAACCTTAAACTGATCCAATCAAGACGTCCAATCCTTGAGTTCCTGGGAAAAAGACTGAGTGCATTCACCTTATCCATGCCTCTCATGGTCTTATACACTTCTAAAAAAGAACCCCCTCAGTTTCCTCTGCTCTAAACATAAAATCCTCACTTGTCCAACCTCTCCATATAACTCAGACCCCTGAGCCCTGGCAACATCCTTGTAGATTGTTCTGCACTTTTTACAGTTTAATAACTGAAACCTAAATTACATTCATGATATTTCCAGTATTTCCCCGCGGTGCTGGAACCGACGTGACAATGCCAATGGATTACAATCCATGATCGAGAATGAACTCCTTTACAACAATCCCGTTTTCATAGTGTTGCCCATGGTGCAGGTATCCTTGTGACTTTCTGGTTGCATGGTTAATTAAAGACTTGTCCTTCTACAAAACAAAGTTGTGGCTTAATTGTTCCTGGGAAATGTGCCATGATTTTTCAGAATTTCAAAAACAAATGAAATCTCTCTCCACACTCACCATGCTGACATGGACTTGGCTGTGTGAGTGGGAGCAGCAATGAGTATATAAATCAGGAAGGCGGCTAAACCCGAGATTCTACACCTGTCGTATCTCCCACCCACCCTCCTCCTCTAACCTCTAACCTCCTTAACTACACTGGCTTATTTTTAAGGTAAGGATTTTCTATTTCTTTACCAGTGCCTGGTTAAAAATTTACTTTGTTTTTGTGTGTGTATATATATTAATTCTTTAGGAAAAGACTATAGCAGAGAGGGATCAGAAAGTATTATAACTCAAACTTGTATAAAGTAACTAAGTAATTAATTAACTAAGCAGAGATGGCTGGTTAGGTGATGTGCTGTAGCTGTATGATGTAGAAGCTGGCTGATCCCATTGTGGATGGCAGTGACCACATCTGCAGCAAGTGTTGGCTGCTGGAAGAATTCTGGATCAGAGTTGCTGATCTGGAATCTGAGCTTCAAACACTGCGGCACATCCGGGAGGGGGAGAGTTACCTGGACGCTTTGTTTCAGGAGGCAGTCACACCTGGGAGATTAAGTAATTCACATTCAGCTCTTGATCAGGCTCATCAGAGTGTGACTGCAAGTGAGGCAGGTAGGGGGAACCTGAGTTCAGGAGTGGAGCAGCCTCAGCCCTTGACCTTGTTCAACAGGTAAGAGATTCTCGCTCCCTGTTCGGATGAGGAAAAGGGCTCTGGACAGGATGAACCAACTTACCAAGGCACCATGGTGCAGAAGGCCATTCAAGAGGGGGGAGTTAATAGACAAGTAGTGGTTATAGGGGATTCTATAATTAGGGGGACAGATAGTATCCTTTGAAAGCCGGATCAGGAGTCTCGCATGGTGTGTTGCCTACCGTGCCAGGGTGCAGGACATCTCCGACCGGTTTGAAAGGATATTGGAGCGGGAGGGGGAGGATCCAGTTGTTGTGGTCCACGTTGGTACTAACAACATCGGCAAGACTAGGGTGGAGGACCTGTTTGGGGATTACGAGGCACTAGGCAGGAAATTGAAGCACAAGTCCTCAAGGGTCATAATCTCTGGATTACTGCCTGAGTCACGTGCCAATTGGCATAGGGACAAGAAAATTAGGCAAGTAAACACGTGGCTAAGGGATTGGTGTGGGAAAGAGGAATTCCACTTCATGGGGCATTGGCATCAGTTTTGGAACAGAGGGGATCTGTACCGTTGGTCCAGTCTCCACCTGAACCGATCAGGTACCAATGTTCTAGCGAAGAGGATAAATAGGGTGGTCAGTAGGACTTTAAACTTCTGAGTTGGAGGGAAGGGAAAGTGAAAGCAACAGGGAGTATGGCGTTAAATGGAAAGACAAGCAGCAGGATAACATGTGTCCAGGCGGATTTAAAATTGAGGCAGACTGGGAATGCAGAAAAAAGCAAGGATAACTTAGGACATCATATGACTTCCAATATCTCTAATGATAAGAAAGTTAGCATTAAGACGCTTTAACTGAATGCGCGTAGCATTCATAACAAAACAGATGAACTAATGGCACAGATCATAGTGAATGATTATGATGTGGTAGGCATCACAGAGACTTGGTTACAGGGGGGTCAGGACTGGCAGTTAAACCTCCAAGGATTTTCAACTTATCGAAAAGACAGGGAGGTCGGCAGAGGGGGTGCGGTTGCCTAGTTAGTTAAGAACAATATTAAATCTATGGCACTGAATGACATAGCGTCAGATGATGTGGAATCTGTGTGGGAGGAACCACAAAGGCAAAAAAAAACATAATTGCAGTTGTGTACAGACCACCTAACAGTGGTCAGGAGCAGGGGCGCAACATGTACCGGGAAATAGAGAAGGCATGTCAGAAAGGCAAGGTCACGGTGATCATGGGAGACTTCAATATGCAGGTGGACTGGGTAAATAATGTTGCCAGTGGATCCAAAGAGAGGGAATTCATGGAATGCTTACAGGATGGCTTTTTGGAACAGCTTGTCATGGAGCCCACAAGGGAGCAGGCTATTCTGGACCTAGTGCTTTGCAATGAACCAGACTTTATAAAAGATCTTAAAGTAAGGGAACCCTTAGGAAGCAGAGATCATAATATGGTAGAGTTCACTCTGGAGTTTGAAAGAGAGAAGGCAAAATCGGATATAATGGTGTTACAGTTAAATAAAGGTAATTATGAGGGCATGAGAGAGGAACTGACAAAAATAGACTGGAAGCAGAGGCTTGTGGGGAAGACACTAGAGCAAAAATGGCAGGAGTTTGTGGGTATAATTAAGGACACTGTACAGAGGTTCATCCCCAAGAAAAGAAAGATTATCCAGGGAGGGATTAGACAGCCATGGCTGACAAAGGAAGTCAGGAAATGTATTAAAGAAAAAGAGAGATCCTATAGAGTGGCCAAGAGCAGTGGGAAATCGGACGATTGGGAAGGCTACAAGAACAAACAGAGGATAATAAAGAGAGTAATAAGAAATGAGAGGATCAAATATGAAGGTAGGCTAGCCAGTAATATTAGGAACGACAGTAAAAATTTATTTCAATACATAAGAAACAAACGACAGATAAAAGTAGACATTTGGCCACTTCAAACTGATGCTGGAAGCCTAGTGATGGGAGATAAGGAAATAGCAGGAGAACTTAACAAGTACTTTGCGTCAGTTTTCACAGTGGAAGACAGGAGTAGTATCCCAACAATTAAAGGCAGTCAGGAGGCTGAGTTGAGTAGGGTTTTCATTAAAAAAGAGATAGTGCTAGAAAGGCTAAAAAGTCTTAAAATTGATAAATCTCCTGGCCCCGATGGGATACATCCTAGAGTTCTGAGAGAGGTGGCTGAGGAAATAGCGGAGGTATTGGTTGAGATCTTTCAGGAGTCACTGGAGTCACTGAAAGTCCCGGATGATTGGAAGATCGCGGTTGTAACCCCATTGTTCAAGAAAGGATCAAGACAAAAGATGGAAAATTATAGGCCTATTAGCCTAACCTCGGTTGCTGGTAAAATTCTAGAATCCATCATTAAGGATGAGGTTTCTAAATTCTTAGAAGAGCAGAGTCTGATTAGAACAAGTCAACATGGATTTACTAAGGGGAGGTCATGCCTGACAAACCTGTTGGTATTCTTTGAAGAGGTGACAAGCAGGTTAGACCAGGGAAACCCAGTGGATGTGGTCTATCTAGACTTCCAAAAGACCTTTGATAAGGTGCCACACGGGAGGCTGCTGAGCAAGGTGAGGGCCCATGGTGTTCGAGGTGAACTACTGGGATGTATTGAGGATTGGCTGTCTGACAGAAGGCAGAGAGTTGGGATAAAAGGTTCTTTTTCAGAATGGCAGCCGGTGACAAGCGGTGTCCCACAGGGTTCAGTGTTGGGGCCACAGCTGTTCGAACTATATATTAATGATCTGGATGAAGGGACTGGGGGCATTCTAGCGAAGCTTGCCAATGATCCGAAGATAGGTGGACAGGCAGGTAGTGGGGAGGCTGCAGAAGGATCTAGACAGTTTGGGAGAGTGGTCCAGGAAATGGCTGATGGAATTCAACATGAACAAATGCGAGGTCTTGCCCTTTGGCAAAAAGAATAAAAGCATAGACTACTTTCTAAACGGTGAGAAAATTCGTAAAGCCAAAGTACAAAGTGATCTGGGAGTGCGAGTCGAGGATTCTCTAAAGGTAAACATGCAGGTTGAGTCTGTGATTAAGAAAGCGAATGCGATGTTATCACTTATCTCAAGAGGGTTGGAATATAAAAACTCCATTGTGCTACTGAGACTTTATATAGATCTGGTTAGGCCCCAGTTGGAGTACTGTGTCCAGGTTTGGTCCCCACACCTCAGGAAGGACATACTGGCACTGGAACGTGTCCAGCGGAGATTCACACAGATGATCCCTGGAATAGTAAGTCTAACATATGGGGAACGGCTGAGGATCTTGGGATTGTATTCATTGGAGTTTAGAAGATTAAGGGGAGACTTAACAGAGACGTACAAGATAATACATGGCTTGGAAAGGGTGGATGCTAGGAAATTGTTTCCGTTAGGTGAGGAGACTAGGACCTGTGGACACAGCCTTAGAATTAGAGCGGGTAAATTCAGAACAGAAATGCGGAGACATTTCTTCAGCCAGAGAGTGGTGGGCCTGTGGAATTCATTGCCGCAGAGTGCAGTGGAGGCCGGGACGCTAAATGTCTTCAAGGCAGAGATTGATAGATTCTTGTTGTCTCGGGGAATTAAGGGCTACGGGGAGAATGCGGGTAAGTGGAGTTGAAGTGCCCAGCAGCCATGATTGAATGGCGGAGTGGACTCGATGGGCCGAATGGCCTTACTTCCCCTCCTATGTCTTATGCTCTTATGGTCTCAGTACGTTTGCAGTCACATTGAGATTTGAAATATTCGCTCACGGACAGAATGCACACCTTCCCTTCCAGATGAAAAGGCCATATATATTCAGCTCGGCACGGATCAAGTAACTATCAGATCGGAACATGAAATTCCATTTGAATTTCTCATCCGCAAATCCACCCTTTCAGTACCATACAACAGAGCACACAAGTTACCACTGTTAATACAGGATGGAAATTCATAAGACAATTGTTGTATTAAACTGTAGTTTCCTTGTTCCCCCAAGGCTTTAAACCTCAGTCTCACAATTTCTCTCTTCTGTGAACTGAAATCCAAACCAATCCCCCCACTCCTTTCCTCCACACCCAGTTCTCACACACTCTCTCTTTGAATTCAGTTTCCTAGCTCCTGATGAGAACCATCCGGCATACACTGCATCCTGCACACTCTGGCCAAGACCCATCTGACTAAAATGAGTCAAATTTGAATTCTAATTGCAGGCCCATCCTTGTCCCTTTCCATAACAACTCTGAATCTTCACAAAAGAGTTCTTATAACTTTCCGCAAAACGCTGCACCACTGATAGTCTGATCACATGTCAGGGTAGCAAGAAAGGGGCCATTCCTCTGAGTCCTGCTCCCAGAGGGATGAAGCTGCTAATGATAGATTAATCCCTCACACCCACAGCCTCCTTCCCAGGTACTGACCTATGCTGCACACAGTCCCACAATTGGCCAGCACTGTGCTCGTGCACTTGTCTCCCCTCCTACAGCACTTGCTCCCAATCATACAGGAGTCCAGGTGATTGAAAGCAGCTACTGCCCAATATATCAGAATCCCTACATTATAGAAACAGGCCCTTCAGCCAAACAAGTCCATACTGACCCTCAAAACAGTAACTTACAGAGACCCATTCCCCCTAGGTAATACTTTGGGCATTTTAGAATAGCCAATTCACCTAACCTGCACATCTTTGAATTGTAGGAGGAAACCAGAGCACCCGGAGGAAAGCCACTCAGACACGGGCAGAATGCACAAACTCCACAGAGACAGTCGCCCATGGCCGGAATCGAACCCGGGTACCTGGTGCTGTGAGGCAACAGTGCTAACCACTGAGCTGTCTCTATCGACGGGAGGGGGTGGGGCTGGAGGACTGGGATAACGGGATTGTAAACAATGAATGAATGTGCAGAACACTGGGGGATGGACAGGTCAGTGAGGGACAGGATCAGTGCAGCAGCAGGAGGGGATCCTGGACAAACTGAGTAATGTGAGAGTCTGACAGGACAGAAACTACAGGAAGGTTCTGTGTGGAGGCTCAGGCAGGGACAGCTGGGAGACAGCATGGTCTGGTGGCTTGGGCAGGTTTACTTATCATCCTCTTCAAAGATGCTGTTACTCAACCAAATATGTGAACAAATCAACGGAACACCCATGGGCTCACCGATCTCTGGATTCATAGCAGAAGAAGTAATGCAAAGGTTAGAACAAACAGTCTCACCACAAATTCAACCCAAACTCTGGGTCAGATACGTGGATGACACCTTTGTAATAATTAAAAACACATAAATAGGGAACACACACCAGATCATCAACACCACACTCACAGGAATCCGATTCACGAGAGAGGAAGAAAAGGACAACCAACTCCCATTCCTAGACGTGATGGTACAGAGAGCACCGAACGGAGAATTCACCACAAAGTTTTACAGCAAAGCCACACACACTGACCAAGTCCTAAACTATGAAAGCAACCACCCCAACACACACAAACGAAGTTGCATCAGGACACTATTCAAAAGGGCTACAACACACTGCAGTACACCAGAACTACAAAAAGAGGAAGAGGAACACCAAAAAAGGTATTCACCAAAAACAGATACCCTCGCAATTTCATCAACAGATGCCTAAGGGAGGGACAACGGAACGAGGACATGTCGCAACCCAAAGGACTAGCCACACTACCATACATCAGGAGCATTTCTGAACTGACAGCCAGACTACTGCGACCACTACGACTCATAACAGCACACAAACCAACAGCCACGCTCAGACAACAACGCACCAGAACGAAGGACCCGATACCCAACATGAGCAAAACCAATGTAGTGTACAAAATCCCATGCAAGGACTGCACAAAACACTACGTAGGACAAACAGGAAGACAGGTAACGATCCGTATCCATGAACACCAACTAGCCACGAAACGACATGACCGGCTATCCTTAGTAGCCACACACAGAGACAAGCAACATGAATTCGACTGGGACAACACTACCATTATAGGCCAAGCCAAACAGAGAACAGCCAGGGAATTCCTAGAGGCATGGCACTCATCCACAGACTCTATCAACAAACACATCGACCTGGACCCAATATACCGGCCACTACAGTGGACAGCTCGTACAGACAACCAGAAGCGGCAGAGACAGGCCACTATAAATGCCGGAGGAAACAGCACAGAAGCGCTTCACAGGAGGCTCCCAAGCACTGAGGATGCCACCTAGACAGGGGACGAAATGTTTGCAAGACAAATTCCCTGCTCGGCGTTCAGAAACACAACAGTTTGTCCTTGGGTCTTTTCTATCTTTCCTGGTATTGGTCGACATCATTAGATCAGATATACGATGTACTGATGATTATCCAGGTTGGTTACTATCCAATGCTCGCTATTGTTGGTTTTCCTGGTAAGTATCTCCATCTCTATCCATTTACTAATCCCATAAAACCTGGCGAACTTCCTTGCTATATCCGTTACCTATATTTGGCAAAGATGGAAAATGTTGTATTCAGTTTCAAATGTAAATTCCATTCATTATCCACGAATTTCAGAACTGTCCACACTCCCGCCCTCCCAAACGCCTGAGAGCAAGATTGTTCACAATCCTGAAGTACATTTTTAACCCGGAATTCACTTATGTCTCTGTGTTCTGTCCATCATCAAACTTATCCACTATCAGCTTGATAACATCCCCAGTCACCATCTTGGCATCAATGCTGACGCTTAATAAACCATTATTCATGCCTTTATGGTTACAGGTCTCCTCGAAGCACGATTTGAGTTGCAAATATTTCGATCACAACCTTGTTCTTGTCTCTAAAGTAACCTCATAACAGGGACACTGTGTCAGAGTAATTACGTCACAAGAAATGTAATTCAGAGGCACAGGGTATTACAGATAAAGGCACTGTTTCGCATCCTACCACAAATTATGTGAATGTAAATTCAAATGACAGGAATTCGAAATAAAAACAATTTTCATAATTATGACCAGAACATCACCAGCATTTAGTCTATAAGTTTATCTATTTCACTGATGTCGTTTGGAAAAAAAATCTAGCCTGATCTGGCTTAAGACTCTCATCAGACCCACAGTCATGTACTTGGCTCTGTACTACCTTCGGGAATGAGCTCACAGTAAAGGGTCAACAAATACTGCCCCTGTCGGCAATGCAGACATCCTAAAGGTTATATAAAACAAAGAATGATGCAAGAGATCAGAATCAAAAAGAACGAGAAAGTTCCAGAGAAACTGAGCAGATTTGGCTGCCTCAGGTCGAGATAAAAAAAAGAATTGGCATTTTCAGTCCAATGACCAGACAACAGAACTGAACACCGCTGGGAAATAGTGTGATCGATGTTGGTGACAGGGACGTCTGTTGTAAAGGGGAGAAGGACTGAGTTGAATAGATAGACAAAGGGAAAGATGGAGGGAAAGAAGCAAACAAACGGATTTTTGATGATTAGCTGGGATGGAAAACAAACCAGATTAACCTTATTTATTTTTCTCCTGTTACCATATTATTGAAAAATGTGACCATATAAGGTATACATCAAAATCACTGTTTAAAGTGAGTTATGTCGCTTTCTCTCTCTTTCCTGAGTGTAAACATATTATTTTATTCATTCATGGGATGCTAGGCTAGTATTAAATTCCATTTCCCCATTATCCTTGAGAAGGTGTTAGTGAACTGCTTTGCTGACCAGTGCAGTCCTTGGGCTGTACGTAGTCAATGCTCAGTTCTATACGGTTCCAAAACTTTTGTTACTTTATAGTGACTGATATAACTGACTGCCTGGCCTGGTCATTTCAAACTGCAACTGAGAGTTGACTACATTGCTGTGGGTCTGGAGTCACACGTAAGCCCAATCAGGTGAAGATATTGGATTTCCTTCCCTGAAGGGCATGGAGTTGCCAGGTAGGGCAAAATCGACAATGGTTTCATTGTTTTATTTGATTATTAATTCCTGTTATTTTATTGAATTCAAGTTCCAACATTTGCCGAGGAGGAAATCAAATCCGGGGTCTGGGTCATTATCTGGGTCGCTGAAGTAATATTCCAGTGATCATACAGCTAGGCCATTGCCTCCTCAGCATCTTTAACCATCTCCAATGTCAATAGTGATGTGACTGTTGCTGTGGCTTTGCTTCAAAAGGCAAAGAAATTATTTGGCAAAACATACCATCCTTCTCATTTTGTATTTATGAGCAGGCAAGATGATGGGACCTACTCTTGGTGAAAATGACCTGGATGTCCTTGGTCATGAGTCACTGACAGAATTTATGCGGAGCAGTAAGTAATCAGCACAGTAAATGAGTGGTGCTCTTTATTGCAAAATGATGAAAGTGTAAGAGTGAAGAAACCTTCCTGCAGTTGTCGAGTGTTCTTGAGACAGTACTTGGGGCACTGTGAACAGAATTTCTCTCCTCTATGGGGAATGATCTCCTTGCCACAATGAGACAGTGTAAAGGAGTATCACCAGATTAATCCCTGCGATGATGGTACCATGAGGACGGTGTGAGGAAAATGACAGTTTAATCTGTATCATTACAAAAGAATAAAAACTGATTGCATTAAAACTTGAGCGTTATGGACTAACACTCATTATTTCCAAAACAAAACATTGACAGCATGAAATACAACATGTTTTCACATTTGGACAAATATATAGTTAGGAAATATTGAGAAGGATATGGGCCAAGTGCAGAGAAATGAGTTGAGCATGGATTACCATCTTGGTCTGCATGAAGCAGTGTGGCCTAAAGAGCCTGTCTCCGTGCTGTAGGATTCTATGACTCTTTCACAGTTTTCATAGTTCTGTGGAGCCCCCATTTAGGTTGAGAAGTGTACCTTATCCAATTGAAAAGAAATGTAGTGAGGTGAAATACTTGATAAGGACTCCAGACAGGAAGAAATCTCACAGAATGTGTCATGTCAATATGCCCAAAAGGTATTTTGAAAAAGAAGGAAAGCAAGAGGAGAAGGTGTTCATGATAACAACACAAAAAGAAAAAAAAACAAGTTCAGAAGATTCTGAATTTGACATTCCTCAAATCAAATTGAGCAATGAGAAAGTAGTCAAAAGTTGGGAGAAATTATTGAGTTACACAAGAAAATCAAAATGACCTGAATGATTTATTACTATCACATGGAGCGATATGTGGAAATAAACTGGAAGTACTAATATATTTGTGCATGACGTAGATATGGGAGATGCTATTCCGATTAAGCAACATTCTTATGGGCATAACCGCCTAAAGTTGGCACAGGTTCAGAAAGCGATAGAGTGCATACTCCAAGATGGCATAATCGAAGTGAGTTACAGTGACTGGAGCACACCTATAGTAATAGTGCCAAAGCCAGATGGTACCCATTGGTATGTTTGGACCATCGCAAAGTCAACACCGTTACAAAGACTGATGTATATCCAATTCCATGTTTGGAGGACTGTGTCGAAAAATTGGGAGAAGCGGACCTGCTCAAAGGTTACTGGCAAGTAGCTCTGTCAGAGAAAAGAAAGGGAATTTTGGCTTTCATAACGCCAAATGGACTTTATCAGTTCAAAGTCATGGCATTTGTTATGAAAAACGCTCCACCACATTTCAGAGACTGAAAATAATGTCATTGCAAGATTATCCAACGATGTGGAGTACATTGATGACTTGGTGATTTTCATTCAGTCATAGAAGGAACATTTTACAGCATTTTTAGGACTTGTTCGCTCGACTTCAGAAGGCAGGCTTGGTGGTAAACATAGCTAAAATTGAATTTCCCACTGCATTGTCAAAAAACCCCGCAATACTATGGTTCCTAGGATTGACTGGAATTTACCGAAGGTTTGTGCCAAACTTTAGCAGTGCGGCTGCTCCAGTCACCAAATTGATAAAAAAAGGGCAACAACTCTCAGTGGACAGAGGACTGTCAAAAGGCATTTGACATCCTAAAAACTGTGTTAACCACTGCCCCAGTGTTAGCAACACCGGATTACAAGAAGCCTTTCTAGGTGGCTATCAATTCAAGTGATGTGAGTGTAAGTGCGATGCTCCTGCAGAGGATGACGAGTTAATCAAAGGACCCATCTGGTATTTTTCCAATAAGCTGATCGTTCATCAACAGAAATTTAATTTTGGTGTTGGCATTGCAACAGTTCAGTCTTTAGATTGCCAACATTGCATCGGAGGCAATCATATACACTGATCATGACTCATTGACAAGTGTGGAAAACGTTAAAGAAAAATAATGCCAGATTGTTAAATGGAGCTTGTTGTTGCAGTCATTCAGTTTGACAATTGTGCATGTGGCAGCGTGCAAAAACGGGATTGTTGATGTGTTATTGAAACTCGAATGAGATACGGAAACATTCATTGGCGGGTCTGCCGCGGCCTGAATTTGCATGGGTTTGTGCATGCTTGCACAGTTACACTTAGTATACTGTATATGTGCGTTTTTAGACTACTAACTGGGTTTAAAGGGTTAAAAGTGCAGCCATCGTTTGGTATTGATGGTTCACTTTCTTTTAAAAGGGTGGGGGGATGGTGGGAAGTATCACAAAGCTAACCCTTTCTTTTGGTCTAAAAGCTGTTCCTTGAATCAGGGAGAATCTGTCCTTGATTTTATTTTTAGAGGGACAATAAAACGGGGCCTGACTCCGATCAGTCTGACTTGGTACAGAAATTAAAACGATTTTCTGAGGCCTTTTGTTTATATGAGAACAGATGAGCTTTCAGGGCAAAGTGGTCATGTTTTGAAGTGACCTGTAAAACGAAAGGGGAGCGGTCAGCTGTGGTGAGCAATTTTCAGTTGTCTTGAACTGGGAAGTTCAACAGCGAGCTTTGCAGAAACTCTGTCTCTTTTCTGCCTTTCAACTTCAACCTGTAAGAATGTGTTCCACTTATACTGGGTATTCAAGTGAGTTTGCGTTTTGAGACTGTTGTGTGTATTTGGAACAGCATAATTTGGTCTAGCTGAATAGGTTGAGTGCTGTAGGTATTCTGTTCTTTCGGCTTCATTGTGTAATTTTGTGAATAAAGTTTTGTCTGTTTTAAAAACCATGAGTAAACCTAGCTAAATTACTCTGGGTAATTTTCATTGTGCACTTATCGAAACAAATTGCAAAGGTCTAAGCTGCCTGGTTAAAAATGCTTTGAGTGGTCTACCTAGTCCATAACATCTTGGAGATGGAAGGAGCCTCATTGGGACTCGGTACAAATCATTCACTTCACACTTCACCAACAGCTAACGACGTTAATGTAACATGTGTGTACCATTAGCAATGGAGCCAGGACGGACAACATGAAGCAGTCTTTCTGTGCAGTCTCTGCTTCATTGGTTTGTCATGTTGCAGCAACAATTACATCCCCCTATTTCATTGTAACAGTTTGGAGGGACTAAATGACTTCTCCTGTTCATGTGTCAGTGTCTCGCAGGACTGAATGTCCTCCTCTGAGTCCCAAGGCAGAGGTTCAAGGACTTCAATGGGCAACCCGTTGTTCCAGCTTATCAGCGAGTTGTGCTGACTAGACTCTTTATCTTCCTGTGTCATCGGAGACAAACAGGAGGCTGGAAGAACACGACATGCCAGGCAGCAGCAGGTGGGGAAGTCAACCTTTCAGGTATAATCGTTCTTCATGCCTGGGGGTGGGGTTAGGGGGATCCGCAGATAAAGAGAGAAGGGAGTGGTTCGGGTGGGGAGAGCAGCGGGATGGTGAGGTAGGGGATGGGTGGACACAAGTGGCGGGTGCAATCTGCTTGGTCGGTAGGAGGGATGAATTGGATTGGGAGCTGGAAGGCAAGGTAGGAAGGGGAGAGGCTGGAAAGAAAGTAGGGGCATAGCTGGCAAGGTTATTTCAAATTGGAGAACTCATTGATGAGTCCTCCAGGCTTGAGGGTTGCCAAGCCAAAGATAAAGTGTTGTTCCTCCAATTTGTGGCCTGCCTCACTGCGGCAACAAAGGAGGCAAGGTATGGTTATGTTGGAAAGGGAGAGGGAAGGGGGATTGAAGAGGACGGTGACTAGGGGGTCAGGCCCAGTGAAAGGGGCCAGTGTGATGCTCATGAAACGTGCCCTTAGTTTACATTCAGTCTCCCTGATGCAGAGAAGTCCACATTGGGAGCACCTGATGCAGTAAACGAGGTTGGAGGAGAGGCAGGCGAAACTCTGTCTGACCAGGAAGGACTGTTTGGGGATGTGTAAGGCGGTGAGGAATGTGGGGTGCCAGCAGGTGATGCATTTTTTGCAGTTGCAGGCGAAGGTGCCTGGGGGCAATTGCAGTGATTGGTAGGGCGTGTGGCACAATAAACAAAGAGAACAGTCTTTGCGGAAGGTGTGCCAGGTGGTGGGATTCAACCTAGTTTACTGCACCTCATGGACTCGATGTGATCTTCTCTACTTTGGTGAGATCAATCGCAAACTAAGGGAATGTTCTGCTGAGCATCTCTGTCGGGCTTGTCACGGCTGACCTGAACTCGCAATCACCGCCATTTTAAATTCCCCCGCCCACCGTGTAGCTGCTCCATTGTCAGAATGAACCAAACCACAAATTGGAGGAGTAACACTTCATCTTCTGCCTTGGCAGCTTCAATAAGGAGGACTCAAGATTGAGTTCTCCAATTTCAAATGACCTCCTTTCCAATCCCCCAACTCCCTTCCCAGCCCCACCTCCTCCCTTCCATTTCTCTGATCAACCCTTCTTCCACATACCAACTGGATTCAAAACTTCCATCGCTAATGCGGTGGTACCTTCTATTTGTGTTCATTTATCCTCACCTCACCACCCTGTCTCCTACTCCCTCACCACTCCCCTTTATCTGTATACCCCCTTACCCCCACCCCCAGTCCTGAAGAACAGTTATACCCAAGGCATTGACTTCTCGACCACTTGATGCTGCCTGGCTTGTTGTGTTCTTCCAGCCTCCTGTGTGTCTACGTTGGATTCCAACGTCTGCATATTTTTAAAATGTCTTCTTGTGTAGTAGTCGAGAGAGTGAATGAGTCGTGCCTCTACTTATCAAATACTTTCAATGGGCTGAATGACTTTCTTATATTACTGTGAAACCAGCTTGAGTTGCTGAATGAGCTCCTTTTTTTTTACCGTGGAAATCTGTAGTGCCTCGCGGTACTTTTCCATTAATGTTGTTTATATATTGACAGCACAAAGCTTGAATGTTGTCCGATTTCATGTTTTAGCAGCTGAGTAGGTGACACATTATTCTGAACATTGTATAATCTTCACTGAACATTCCTACGTCTGATCATATGATGGCGGGTAAGGCATTGATGAAGCAACTGAAGGTGTTTGTGCCGAGGAAACTACCCTGAGGATCACCCACAGAGATATCCAGGGACTGGGAGGATTGATGTCCACCAGCCCCATTGTGTTCTGAATGACCCATACAGTGGCGAGTTCACACCTGATTCCCAATAGGTTCAATTTTTTTCAGTCTCCTTGACATCTTGCTCAATCAAATACTGCCACGATATCAGGGACAGTCACTCTGACGCTGTGTTCATGTCTTCTATCCATGCCCACAGGCCAACGTGTATGTATGGGGAATGTTTCCTTCTCTCAGAGGGTAGTGACTGTTGGGACCTCTCTATCCCAGACAGTTAAGGAGGCTACATCACTGAAATATTTTGGGGCTGGTGGGAGAGTGTGTGTCAATGGATTTTGAAAATCCAGAGAGTTGAAAGTTACAAAGAATTATGCATGAAAGAGAATAGATAAGCTCTAACCTTACTGAAGACAAGGTCAGGCCTGAGGGGCTAAACAGCCTCGTGTTATTCCAGTATACCCCACAGTCCAGTCACTTTGTGGCCTCTTCCACTTCCTGTGTTAATGACTCCAAGAGCTGAATAAACTGATTCTGTTGCTGTGCAACAGGAGACTGGTACAGCATGATCTACTCTGGGTACAGTTTTATCCGCTCAAGGGGGTGATTGACCTCCTTCTGTTACTGTATTTCAGGATCCAGGGGCTGAAAAACCTCATCCTGTTCTGGTGTAACTGAAATCCATATAGTTGAATTTAACACTTTGGAGAAATTGAGCTGGGCAGATGCTGGAGATTAGCGTCAAAATGTGTAGCACTGTAAAATCACAGCAGGAAATGCAGCTTTCACGGAACTGGAGAATCGATGTTTTGGACATTCCTGATGAAGCGGTTATGCCCGAAATTTTGATTGTCCTGCCCCTCGAATGCTGCCTGATCTGCTGTGTTTTTCCAACGCTACATGTTTCGACGTCTACTACCCTGCCCAAGTCAATCTTCCTGGTCACGTCATCAAATTACTTCAAGAGATTTGTCAGGTATAAACTCCTTCACACAAAGCTACACTTACTATTTTTAATTAAAGCCTACGTTTCCAAATACATATACATCCTATTCCACAGAACGTTCTCAAGTAACTTTCCTACCACAGACGTTAAACCTCCTGGTCTGTAGTTCCCAGGCTTTTTTGTTCCGTCCTTCTTGAATAAGGGCACAAAATCTGCTATCCTCCAGTGGTTAATGATGAACAAAGTTGTCAGCCAGGGTCCACGCAAATTCTTCTGTAGCCCCCTGCAGTGTTCTTGGTTATATCTGGTAATGACCGTGAGATTTATCCACTTACAAACATTGTAGAACGGCCAAAACTTCCTCTACTATGACATGGATTGTCCCTAAGATATCACCACTAACTTCGTCAAGTTCTCAAGTCATCATGTCTTTCTCCAGGTTAAACATAGAGTAGATATATTCATTGAGGACTTCGCCCATCTCTTATGGTTCCACACATACATGTCCACTTTGGTCTTCGAGGGGTCCTATTTCCTCTATAGTTACTGCTTATTTTTCTTTAATATATTTAAAGTACCTTTTTGGATTCATCTTAATCTTCTCAGTCAAGGCTCTTTCTTGGCCCCCTTTTCCCCCTATTGATTTCCTTCTTCTGTAGATTCCTGTATCCCTTATATACCATATATGGTACCAAATGCCTGCACCTGAGCCACGCCCCAAGTTCGAACTTGAATCTGTGGACCAGTTTTGTCCCTCTCCATAACTATTTGAAACTTAATAGAACAGTGGTCGCTGATCCCAAGATGCTTCTCCACTGTTAACTCGGTCACCTGTCCTGCCCAACTTCCTAAGAGTATTTCGAGTTTTGACCCTTCCTGTGTATGACACCCCATATACTGCTTGAGGAAACCTTCCTGACACATTTTACAGATTCTACTTATTCAAATCCCTAAACACTCGGGTAGTCCCAGTCTATGTTAGAAAAATAAATATCCCCAATTATGATAACCCGATTGCTCCTGCAGGTCTCCCCTCTCTCCCTACATATTTGGTCCTCTCACTCCTGTTGTCTATTTGGGGGCCGATAGCACAGCCACAATCACGTCACCCTCCCCTTCCTATTTCTTAGCTCCACCCACAAAGCCTCACTGGACGATCCTTAAGTTATTTCATCTCTGATTACTGCTGTGGTATTCTCCTTAAACAGAAATGCAATTCCCGCTCCCTCTTTCCATCGTCCCTGTCCTCTCTAAAGCACCTGTACCCTGGCCCATTAAGTTGCCAGTCCTGTCCTCCCTTAGCCATGTTTCAGTAATAGCTGGACTGTACCAGTCCCACGTACCTATCCACACTCTGCGTTCATCGGCCTAAATTGTCAGCCCTCTTGCATTGAAATAAATGCAATTTAATCCAAAAGGCATTAATTTCTCTCTGTCGTGTTCGAGCCTAACCTATCTCTTCAACTTACTATTTCTGATTGCTGAATCTCCTTCCAGCCTCGCATTTGCGTCCCTGCTCTAGAGTATACCACCCCCTGCCAATCTCGTCTAAACCCTCTCTTGTAGGATGAGCAAACCTGGCCGCCATGATATTGGTACCTCCTCTATTGTATGTGCCACCGGTCATGGATGGTAATCTCCATTTTCGGAGATTAGCACTGTCAAGGTTTTTTTTAAAATGCTTCTCCTAGCTATCTGTAATCACTCTACAGGTATCATTTGTGCCAATGGGCATGATGTTTTCTGGCTGCTCACCCTCCCCCTTGAGAATGTTCTGCAGCTGCTCAGAGACATCCTGGACCTGGGCACCTGGGAGGTAACACACCATCCTGGATTCAGTTTGAGGCCACAGAATCTCCCAATCTGTCCCTCCAACAATTAACTCTCCTATCTCTAAAACCCTGCTGACCTTTACCCTTTCCTGTTGTGTCCCAAAGCTAATGGTAGTGCCACTAACCTGCTACTGCTGCTTTCACCTGAACAGACTTTGCCCCCAACATTATCCAAAATGTTATACTTGTTTTCAAGGGGAATGGCCGCAGGTGATTCTTGCACTCTCTGCCTACTGCCTTTGCCATTCTTCGTGACCGCCCAGCTACTCTCTGCCTGGAACACGACAGGAAGCTAGGAACGCCTGTTGGATTAAATTGTATTCATTTAAAATCAACAGACCTTACCGGTAAGCCTGATGTTCTCTGGGTGTGGATCTTTACGTGGGACTGGGATATGATAATCATTACAGAAACATGGCAAGGGACGGTTCTTGGGTGTGACCACCACACTAAAGCACTTACATTTTCCAGCTCTCCAACACGATCACCTAGGAGTTCCTGCAGTGTTAAAGCCTTAAGCACTCTTTTTTTTAATGTACTTTATTCATGTAAATAAATCTCTGGTACTTGTACAATTTTCCATGTTGTTCATAGTTATATACATTGCATGTCTTAACATTATAAAGAACAAATTGAAGTAATCGGATTCACAGTTATCCTATTAACAGTTACCTTTATTAACTATCCAGTCTCTTGGTATTTGTCTGTGGCTTCAGCGGAACCCACCTACTGAGTGGGTGCCCTGTTATATGAAAGCAAATGAAACTTCTTTAACCCCCAGTTTATGGGGTTAACATTGTCCATTTGACTGTCCTGTCTCTGGGGTAGCTTGTCTACATCCCCATCGTAAGTATGAACTGCTGGACATTCGCTAGGCTGAGGTAGCTATCCAGCTCTTCACTGGGGTCATTTCCCCGCTCTGGTGTCATTGAGCCAAGGCAAGGTTCCACACTGTCCAGTTCTGTGTCTGACAATGGGACTGTCAGAGGATCACAGCTCTCGGTTGCCTGCAGTTGTGGGGCAGTGGGTACCTCCGGGTTCTCACTGGGTGGAGGGTGGACTTCGGGAGGTCCGTTGTTTCCTGGTTGGGAGCAAATGCCCTCTTCTTTACCGACGGCGCTCTGTCTCTTCTTCTGGTGGGGATGGCCTTCTTTGCGTCCATCCTCCCCCTCCGAAGAGCTGGCCATCCCTCCCTCATGCAGCTGTCTTTTCCCCTTTTGCTGGGAGGCTTTGGGGGCCTGGCAAGATTTCCTCTTCCTGTTTTTAACAGGTATCCACTCCTCTGCCTTCTTGATTACCTCCTCCTCCGTTTCTTCCATCTGCCCGGCTAGAGCTAGGATTAGCTGCTGTGTCTCTCCGCTGGCTGCCGCCTCCTCCACTCCAGCCTGTTCTTCTTTCTGGGTGCCACCAGACTCCGTTTCCCTGCTGTCCGGGTGGACCTTACTGGTCTTTGGGGGTCCACGGCTCACATTGCCACCTCCAGCCATCTGTGCGTAAGTGGGCCCCCCTCACCCCCCGCCCCCCACACCCGTCTTGGGCAGGTCTTATACAAATGGCCCGCCTCTCCGCACAGTTTGCAGCTCTTTTCTTCCTGACAGTCCTTCGTCAAGTGACCCTCCTGTGTGCAGCTCCTGCAGATGGTCACTTTGCAATCCGCCGCCACGTGTCCCCACTTCCCACAGGTTCGGCACACTTTCGGCTGCCCTGCATATGTCAGGTAGCCTCTGCTCCCTCCAATTGCGAAGCCCGAGGGTGGGTGGAGGATGTTCCCACTATCATCGACCCTTGGAGTTACCCTGACCTGTCGCTTACAGGTCCAAATCCCAAAGAGGTCGATCACATCAGTGGCTTCTCCCTCAACTTGGACGTACCTTCCCATGAAGGTCAGGACATCAGCCGCTGGAACATAGGGGTTGTACATATGGATTGTAACAACCCGATTCCTCTGTGCAGGAAGCACACACAATGGGGTCGCCGACAAGATGGAAAACAGCGGCTCCCCTTCCTTCTCCTTGAAGACCTTGAGGAGCTGTTCGCACTGCTTCACGCTTCTGAAGGTCACATCGAAGTAGCCTGTCCCAGGGAAATCCTGCAGACAGTACACTTTTTTTAATTTCGAAAATATACTTTATTCATAAAATGATTTGATGGTCTGTACATTTGGTTATGCCCTACATTTGTCCACATTTACAAACACAGATTCGAATTTATCAATGTCATATACAGGTCTGTGCATTTCTCAATCTTATGCATATATTTGGCTGAGGCATCAGCAGAGCCCAACAAAACGTCCGCATGGGCCCCCTGTTCTTCTTTAGGCAGGCCGATCTTACACAGTGGTCTTTCCTCACCGCGCCTTGGCGGCAGCTGCCCCAAGCTTCAGCACGTCCCTCAACACGTAGTCTTGGACCTTGGAATGTGCCAGTCTGCAACACTCAGTCGGGGTCAACTCCTTCAGCTGGAAGATCAACAGGTTTCGGACCGCCCAGAGAGCATCCTTCACCGAGTTGATGCTCCTCCAGTCGCAGTTCATGTTCGTCTCGGTGTGAGTCCCGGGGAACAGGCCGTACAGCACGGAGTCCCACGTCACGGCACTGCTTGGGACGAACCTCGACAAGCACCACTGCATTCCTCTCCAGACTTCCCCTGCATAGGCACATTCCAGAAGGAGGTGTGTGACAGTCTCGTCCCCACCGCAGCCACTTCGAGGGCAGCGTGCGGTGCGGCAGAGAGTCCGGGCGTGCATGAAGAATCTCACAGGCAGAGCCCTTCTCACCACCAGCCAAGCCACGTCTTGGTGCTTGTTGGAAAGTTCTGGCGATGAGGCATTCTGCCAAATAGCTTTGACAGTCTGCTCAGGGAACCGCTCGACAGGATCCGCCCTCTCCTTTTCCCGAAGGGTCTCAAGGACACTACGTGCTGACCACTTGCTGATGGACTTGTGGTCAAAGGTGTTTTTCCTCATAAATTTCTCCATGAAGGACAGGTGATGCGGAACGTTCCAACTACTCGGAGCGTTCCGCGGCAGCGAGGCCAGGCCCATCCTTCGCAACACCGGGGACAGGTAGAACCTCAGTACGTAGTGACACTTGGTGTTTGCGTACCGGGGATCCACGCACAGCTTGATGCAGCCACACACAAAGGTGGCCATTAGGGTGAGGGTGGCATTGGGCGTGTTTTTCCCCCATTGCACCGGTCTTTGTACATTGTGTCTCTTCGAACCCGGTCCATCTTTGATCTCCAAATGAATTGGAAGATGGCCCGGGTGACTGCAGCGGCACAGGTCCTGGGGATAGGCCAGACCTGTGCCACATATGGCAATACTGAGAGTACCTCACACCTGATGACCAGGTTTTTTCCCGCGATGGAGAGCGACCGTTGCCCGCATCTGCCTAGTTTCTGTCTCATCTTCCTGATCCGCTCCTCCCAGGTCTTGGCGCACGCCCCAGCCCCCCTGAACCAAATACCCAGCACCTTCAGGTGGTCAGTCCTGACGGTGAAGGGGATAGAGGATTGGTCGGCCCAGTTCCTGAAGAGCATGGCCTCGCTCTTGCCTCGGTTTACCTTGGCCCCCGAGGCCCGTTCGAACTGGTCACAGATGCACACGAGTCTGTGCACGGACAGCGGATCCGAGCAGAAAACAGCGACATCATCCATGTATAGGGAGGCCTTAACCTGCAGGCCCCCACTGCCAGGAATAGTCACCCCTCTCAGGCT
This sequence comes from Chiloscyllium punctatum, assembly GCF_047496795.1. Lineage (NCBI taxonomy): Eukaryota > Metazoa > Chordata > Chondrichthyes > Orectolobiformes > Hemiscylliidae > Chiloscyllium > Chiloscyllium punctatum. The sequence goes on along the minus strand of NC_092752.1, from coordinate 77,790,502 downwards.
TGCATCCTTCCTGATGGATTCGGCAAATGGCTCTATGCAACACACAAACAAGGCGGGTGAGAGGGGGCATCCCTGCCTGACTCCAGATCTTACAGGGAAGCTATCTGATTCCCACCCATTGATTGAGACTGCACTGACAATGTTGGTGTAGAGCAGTCTGATCCAATTTCCGATTCCCTCCCCAAAGCCCATTTTGGAGAGGACATCCCTCATATATGTATGCGATATCCTGTCAAAGGCTTTCTCCTGGTCCAGGCTGATGAGGCAGGTGTCCACCCCCCTGTCCTGCACGTAGGCGATCGTATCCCTGAGGAGTGCAAGACTCTCAGAGATCTTCCTGCCCGGTACGATCCACATCCAGAATGACATCCCACACTCCTCCAAATCGTATCGCAGGCTATTTGCCTGGGAGAGAGGAATGCTAAGAGGGGAAATAGAATTCTCAATGTACCTTACAGTGACATTAAGGGTGAATTGCTAATGAGAGAAACACAGTGAGAATTTGTGCATGGACCCAGAGGCTACAGTGAACAGATGCATTTTGTCAATGCTCATTGGGACAGGGTTGATATGAAATCGTGGACATGCTCTGTGATACAATTAAATGAATGAGCATATATATAGAGAGAGATGGTTCGAAGTGGTGTGGCCTTCTTACAACCCAATAAATCTCAAAAGACGGTGGAAATGTATCTCAGTTTACCGAATGAGGTGATGGAGGAAGTAGTAGGTACACTTACAAACATTTTCAAATCCCCTCTGGCCACAGGAGAGGTGTCGTCGGACTGACCATGTGGTACTGTTATTCAAGAAGGAGCATGAGATATACCAGGCAGCTACAGGCCAGTCAGGCTAATATCGTGGGTGGGGCGTCTGTTGGAAGCAATTTTGGGAGAGAGAATTAATCACCATTTAAAGAGACTGGAGTTCATGAAGACCAGTCAGAATGGTTGTGTTAAAGGGAGGTCAGGTCTGACCAATGGGATTGCACTTTTTAAGGAGGTGACCAGGTGTGTAAAAAGGGGCAATACTTTCCTGTCATCTGCTTGGAGGTCAGTAAGGCTTTTATCAGGACCCATGCTGGAAACTATAGTGAACATAAAAACTCAAGATCCAAGGAATTTGGCGCAGAATGCTGAGTGGCAGGAAGCAGACAGTGATGGCCCAGTTAGAAATCTCTGTCTGTTCATGTCTCACTGTTGGGGTCTTGCTGATGTGGTTGATAGAAAAGATTTAGATTTGAATGGTGGAGGGTTAATCATTGGGTTCATGAATGATATGAAGATTGGTTGGGTGATAAATACTGAGGATGATAGCCTTAGATTACAGAAGGATGGAGATGGCCTTGTCAGATGGACCAATCAGTGGCAACGGGTGAGGTGCCTGAAGACTGGAGGGTGATTAATGATGGGCCATTATTGAAGTAAGGCTGCAAGGAACAGCCATTGAACTATGGAGCTGTGAGCCTGATGGCAGTGGGGGGTAAGCTGTTGGAGGGCATTCTGAGAGACAATTTACATGCATTTGGAAAAGCAAGAATTGATTAGGGATGATCAGCATGGCTTGTGGAAATGGTTTATCCAAGTTGATACAGGTTTTGAAGGGTTGACTGAGAAGATAGATGAGAAGGTTTCACCTGGGAGACTGGTTAGTAAAAGGTTAGATGACATGACATCCAAGGAGAGAGAACAACATGGTGCCTCAGTGGTTAGCACTGCTTCCTCACAGCACCAAGGATGCAACTTTGATTCTAGCTCCCGGCCACTGTCTGTGTGGAGTTTCCACATTCGCCCTGTATCTGTGGGTTTCCTCTGGGTGTTCCGGTTTCTACCCACAATCCAAAGATGTGCTGGTTAGGTGGGGTAGCCATGAGAAATGCAACATTACAGGGATAGAATAGAGAGTGTGAGTGTAGGTGGGATGCTTTTCAGACGGCCGATGTGGACCTGATGGGCTGAATGGCCTGATTTTACACTGTAGGAATTCAATGATTAATCAAGAGACCCAATAATGTTCTGAGGACCAGGGCTCCAATCTTGGACTGCAGTGGATGTGGGTCCTTACAGTCTGAAGGGGTTTGTGGATGAATGCAGTCTGAAAGTTGGGCTGGGCTGTATTCTGAGGTGTTAAGGGTGTGAATATTTTGTGGAGGTACTGTCTGAGGGGCATTGTGGGTAAACAAAATAGAGTGGTGCTTTCTGAGGTATGAGGGAGCACTATCTGGTGGTACAAGGTGCAGAATGTAGGAAGGTACAGATACACTTCACTGATCATTCCCTCAGAGTCCGCAAGGCACACTGGTGTCGTAATTTGGGATGGAGGCCACGTGCATTTTAGAAGATTCAGATCTTTTTAAACAAAAATTTAAAAATAACGTCACCATGTGTCTTAAACATGGATTGGAGGAAAACTGTTGTCAATCTATGGTCACTTGTAGCTTGGAGACTCTCCAGAAAAGCAGGCACCCAAACAGATCAACGCTAACGATGCAAGACGTGGTGCACAGGAAGATCCAACAAGTCATTTACAGTTGCTGTCTGTCTCCCTAGAGCAGTCATCATGCGAGATCAGGGTTCAGTCCGAGGAGAAGTAATCTCTCCATCGAAAGTTCCTCCATGTTCGTACAGTAATCGTGGTTGTGTGTGTGTATCTCTCTGTGTGTGTGTGAGAGAGAGAGAGACAGAGAGTGAGTGTCTGTCTGTGTGTGTGAGACAGAGAGTGCATGTGTGTGTATCTCTGTGTGTCTGTGTGTGTGACAGAGGGAATGTGTGTTTGCGTATGTGTCTGTCTGAGTGTGTGTTTGTGTGCATGTGTGTGTGAGGGAGGAATGTGTGTGATTGAGGGAGTGAGAGTGTGTGTTTGGAAGAGAGTGTGTGTTCGTCTGTGTGTGTGAGAGTGTGTGTGTGTATATTTTTGAGGGATTGAGAGTGTGTGTGTTTGGGAGAGTGAGTGGTGTGTGTGTGTGTGTGTGTGTGTGTGTGTGTGTGTGTGTGTGTGTGTGTGTGTGTGTGTGTGTGTGTGTGTGTGTGTGTGTGTGTGTGTGTGTGTGTGTGTGTGTGTGTGAACTAGCCAGTCTTAATGTGTGCCCAGCTGCTGTTTCAAGTGAAGTGGTCCTTGTGTCTCCAAAGACTCAAAATCTGTCAGGGAGGCTTAACTGGGGGAAAGAGAATGCTGTTCATTCCAGTGGGGATTCATCCAGTAAACCTCCCCACACACTTACATCCCTCTGGCAATGCAGTGACTAGTCCTGCACACAGTGCTCCAGGTACAAACCAATGTAATGTCACTGTAGTCTTACCAGAGCATGGGACAGCTCCTCATTACAGAGTAGAGTGGGGTCCGGTGGAGATTTAATCAGAGGGTCACCAGGGCCCAGCTGAGGGAAGAGGTTGGGAAAGAGAGTCATTCAGAGTAACTCTAGCTGGTGTGGTAAGCCAACTGACCTGCCAACTGAGCTAAATGACCTCACTCCAGTGGCATGTCCTGTATAACCCTCAACCCAGCCTGCACCTCAATAGGAGCCAGGATCAGGGCCATTCGGCCCCCACCCTAACCCAGAAGGGAGAGCACGGGAAGCTGATGAAGGAAACAAGCCCCTCCCATGTGGCCTTCTGAAATGGAGCTGGAGGACAGGGCAGACCTGGCCTGCTGTTTGCTTCCCCGAGACTGTCCTGCTCCACCTTACAGTGAGAGACTGAGGGGAATCTCGAGGAGATTTCACTTCTCACTGAGAGGCTGCAACTCCAATCCAAATCAGGCTGGTTCCCTCCGAGACTCACGGAAGAGTGCAGCACTCTACAGATCAGGGCCTTGTGGAGTAATAACCTCCAGTGTGGGGGCCAAGAGCTGGGAGGTAGTGTTAAGAACAAAAGACAATCCGAAATAGGAACAGGAGGAGACCATTCTGCCCCTCGAGCCTGCTCTACTATTCAATAGGATCGTGAATGATTCAACATTTGATTTGGGAGTTGAAATCCGGACAGTACAGAGACAGAGAATCAAATTATTCTGCCATGCGGAATCATCAGACGAAAGCGCGCACGCACGCACACACACACACACACACACACACACATTGACACACACACACACACGAATTGTGGGATTCAGGCCGTCTGTGGGAACGGGGAGAGACAAAGGAGCAAAATGCTAGAGAGGGATCTGATCCCACAGATATCACTGTTTCCCTCTCTCTCTGCAGCTCTCATGTCTATTTTTGTGTTCCCAGTTCTCTCTCCCACATCTTTCCTTTAATCCCTATCTTTCAACATCCTTCACATCTCTGTCCTGTTTACATTTCCCAGTAGATTCCCTTCCCCATTTTTCAGCTCACCAGGTTTTTCAGGAATGCTTGATCATTCAGTCTTTCACAAAACCAATACCTTGCTCATCTCTCTCTGCATGTCTGTCAGCTCTGTGGGATCTTGCTATTCCTGTCTGTACATCATTCTAGCTACATCACAGCTCCCACCACCACCCCACTCTCGCAGTTCTATCTCTCTGCTGTTGCAACTCCTCTCTCTCTCTGCCCTATATCTCTCCCTGGGATTTCTGTCTTGCTGTCTGAACTTCTCTCTCTGTCTTTCTCTCCCCATTTTCACCTTGTATCTGTCAGACATTGTATTTCTCTTCCTGGAGTTTCACTCTCTCTCTCTCTCTCTGTCCTGCTCTTTCCCAGTTCTTATCGCTTCCTCTCCCCCCACAACCCCCTCCGCCTGCCTGTCTTTCTCTTGTTATCTCCCTCGCTCTCACTGTCTATCCGCCCATCTCTCTTTCTCTCTTGTAGTTTCTCTCCCTCTTTCTCCCTGGACTCCTGTGCTCTGTCCCAGTGACAGGGGGAAGGGGTATTGGGAAGAGCTTGCCTCAGTGCCTGATCTCTCCCAGGTTTTACCCCCACTGTGGGGAGGGGGTGAATGGAAGGAACATGAAGTACTTTTCTGAGTGAGTCTGATATAGAGAAAAAGAGAAAGAGAAAGGGAGAGTGATAAAGAGAGAGAGAGACGTGGAGAGAATGGAGATGGAGAAAGTGGAGAGAGAGAGATGGGCAGTGAGAGTCAGGGAGGTGGAGTGAGAAAAGGGCAGAGTGAGAGAGACAGGGAGAGAGAGAGTGAGGGCATATATGGAGGGAGAAGGACAGTGTGTGTACTTGGCGATGGTTTTAGTGTGGGATCTTGCTGTGCATTAATGCAGTCAGTCAAAAGGCGAGTTAGTCTCTGCACTATGTCCTCCAGCCCAGGGGCAGTGAGTCTGCATGGGAAGGGGGAGAGTGGGAGACAAGGAGGAAGTAGGACAGCCAGAGACAGGGGGAGGGTTTGATGGGGTTTTGGGGTTGGTGGAGAAAGGAGGGGCTGTTGTTAGAGAGAGATGGAGGGAGGGATAGCATGTGATGCAAAGTCTGAGACAGGGTGGAGAAGAGGTCTCCACAGGAAGGATAGTAATTGCGGCCATTCAGGGGCCAATCCTGAGGATCCTGAACAGGACCAGGATCATTTAATGGGGGAGGATGGAGAATGAGCAGAAAAGACTCCATATGTGATGCAAACCTGTAATTCTGGCACTGGGAAATTGCTGTGCATAAAACAGCCACAGGCCAGTCAACCCAGACTCATTTACCTGTGTGAGAAAGTGAGGACTGCAGATGCTGGAGAGTCAGAGTTACAAAGTGTGGAGCTGGGGAAGCACAGCGGGTCAGCCAGGAGAGTCGATGGTTCAGGCCTGAGCTGCTGGGCTTTTCCAGCTCCACACTTTTTCACTCAACGCCCTCTGCCCCAAGGAGTGGGGCTCACAGCAGTGTTAGGGGGACAGCCAAATATTTGAGGGGGGGGGGGCACAGTTGGTGAGATAGGTATTTGGGAGGGAAGGTATTTGGGGAAGGGGATACATTTGGGAGGAGAGTGAAAGTGGGTGGCAAAATATTTTTAGTGGGTTGAAAATTGGGTGAGCACTTTCAGGTCTGAAATAAAGAAAAAGAGAAAGGAAGGTTGAGAAAAAAAGAGAGAGGTAGAGAGAGTGGGGATGGAGAAGGGGATGAGAGAATGAAGGGGCAGAGACAGACAGTGAGAGGGAGGGTGTGAGAGAAAGGCAGATTGAGAGAAAGAGACAGACAGGGAGAGAGAAGGACAAAGAGAGAAGGGGAAGTCCGACTGAGACAAACAGGTGTTGAAGCATGGACAGACTGAAGGGGTGACATTCAGTATTCCAGTTGGTTCCAGCTCTCTCTCTCTCAATGGTTTTTCACACTCCCTCTCTCCCATGCTCCTGGGGTTTCCTTCAGCTTGTCTCGCTCCCTATCTCTTCCCTCTCTCTGGATGGTGAGCTGGTCTCTGTCCCATGCCATGTTGGTCACCTCAGAAAGCCTCCAGAAAATTCAAGAGATCAGTCTGCAGGTGATCCCTGGTTTTGTTCATTTCTGGATGGTTTCCCAGAACTTTCTATACTTTTGGCCAACTGGGAGAATCAGTTAATAGTTTGAAGCGTTGCTAATCATTTGGATGGCTTGTTCCTGTTAGTTTCTTTGTGTAGCAGAACCCGGTACCTTCCTGTCTGGGACCCCCTTTGTTTGGTGGAGACGTTATTAGGGATATGTCTGCCCAGGGGAACTGTTGCCGTTTACATTATGCTGATGGGATAACCATCTGGCTGCTGTCTGGCTTTTGTGATTTGGGAGGATAACTTGTCCAATACACCCAGCATCACTTGGCTGTCTATCTGTGTTTTAGCAAGGAGGCCGCAACATTTCACCCATTCCCCCTCTCCCACCTAGTTTTTTGAATAGAAAGAAGTTTATGCAATGAATTACAAACCTAATTTTAAAAGCTGGTTATGTTTGTTGTCAGAGTAGCCTGCTATTTGAGCGAAAGCCATTTTGTACATATGTCAAACCGATTGTCATATGGCTGATAAGTGATATCATAGAATCCCTACAGAGCACAAAGAGGCCCTTCAGCCCATCGAGTCCACAATGACCCTCTGAAGAGAATCCAACTCAGATCTATCCCTTGATGATATCTGTGAAACCCTGCATTTCCCATGGCTATTCCAGCTAACCTGAACATCCCTGGACACTACGGGCAATCTGTCAAAAATGCCCACCATTGAACAGTGGGAGAAAACCCATACAGATGCAAGGAAAATGTACAAACTCCATACAGACAGTGGCTCAGGAGTGGAATCAAACCCAGGTCTCTGGCACTGTGAGGTGACAGTGCTAACCACTGAGTGACTGTGGCTCTCCAAACTGTTTCGACAAAACATATTCCGTTCTGAGAATCCATACAGAATTGTGATGCATAGCCAACATCCGGTGAGCAGAATAAATCAAGTGAATGAGACCTCCTGGCTCAAACTCCAGGAATTCCCTCCCTAAGGACATTGTGGGTCCACCACCTGCAACAGTTCAAGGAGGCAGCTCACCACCAAAACCAGCTCCCGAGCAGCTACGGACTGGCAATAAATACTGGGCCCAGCCAGGAACACTCAAACACTGCAAATGAATGAAACTAAGGTGATCACCCGGGGAGTTCCATCTACCTTCCAGTCCTTGGGGGTGTGTCCAGGCATTATTCACCATGATCGGACCCATCTGTTACAGCCTGCAATCCTAACCACTGGGATCCCGAGATATATCAAGGTGAGTGCAGTTAGGACCACAGCTTGATGTGAGAGGAGCCGAATTCGTTAATGACAGGCGATGGGAATGCCATGGTATGGCCTGTTCCTTCACATTTACGTAAGTGTGGTCCCTGTCAATGTCCCCTCTATCTCCACAGCATGTGGGAGGGAAACATTATAACCCATCCAAATACCTTTGTTAATATAATCCGATACTTTCGACTTCAAAGTTCTCCATCCTAACATAGTCACTTGGGATAATTGGAATCCCTCGCACCAAGCCCAGTGCCCCACCGAAAGTGTCCTTGCTGCTGTCATTAACCCAGCCCTTGGTGAGCTGCTGTAACTGACAGTGAGACATGTTCGTGTGGGTGTTCTCCTGGAACAAATATTTACGCTGTTTGTCACTAATCCGGGATGGGACTTTTCTCGAGCAGTGAGGACTGCTGCCTTCATTTCATCATGGATGCCCCTCCATCACTGTTGTCCCTCAGGGAGGGCTGAATGGCCTGGTGGACAAAGTCACATGGTGATTAATTTAATTTGTTTGTCAGCATCCAGTCCGTGTATGACAGACTGTCGGTCTGTCTCAACCAAAAATGTATCTGGGTTTGAGACAGGATCAAACAGAGTGGTCTTTTTGGTGCTGCCCACTAGCTGGGTGGCTGGAATGGCTGTTGTGTATGGAGTGAGACCATCAGATATTTGACTCTGGGTAACCACTGGATTCCTGGAATCTGGGTCCGTCTGTGGGTGAGCGCTGGGGGCAAAAGGTGCAGTTACCTGGGAGACCGGCAGTGGGAGACCCCATCTGTGAGCGGGTGTGGATGTGTCAGTGTGGGGCCTGTCATTATCTCCCTGGGGAGGTAGAACCCCAAAGGCACACATTATCCCATTCTGGGAGGAGCCCTAGTTCCCTCGGGATTGTATTTGCTCCTGGCACCTCCTACTAGGGCCTGATATGTGTTGATCCATGTTGTAGGTGTACAGGACCCATGCAGCTGCTTGGAGCTCATACACTGTCCTTCCAGATTGTCAATGTAACCTGAGGCTGCCTCCCCATCCCCAGAGACCCTCCTTTCATTGGATTGGGCTCTTCCCAATTGGAACTGGAGTAGTACCATGTGGGTGAGATTTTCCTGTAACGTTCTGTCCTGCTCATTGTGTCAGAGACCTAGCTCGGTCACAGCCTGTTGTTTTCCCTGGGGTGACTGGATCCCAGCTGCCTTATCCAAGCCGGGGGTCCTCCAGGCTATCGGCAGTGGAGTGAGCTTTTCAGCTTCCTTCCCCAGATCTCTATGGGCATCTCACCACAGCTCCTGTACCAGGAATCCTTCACTGCAAGGCTAGGCTGGCTTCCTGTGAAATTCTGCAGCACTGTTTCACATTTGTACCAGCTCGTGTTCCTATTGCTTTGGCTCCTTCTGTATTATGGGACACCTGGGTATATTCATAGAGTCATAGAGTTCTACAGCATGGAGACAGGCTCAAACTGGTTCATCCACACTAACCCCGTTTCCCTGCACTTGTCCCATATCCTTCCAATACGTTCCTCTCCATGTATTTGTCCAAGTGCCTTTTAAATGTTCTTAAATGTATCCTTCTTGACCACTTCCGCTGGTAGTTCATTCCGTATGTGTACCACCCTCTGGGTAAAAGCGTTGTCCCCCAGGTTCCCTTTTAATCTTTCCCCTTTCACCTTAAACTGATGCCCTTTCGTCCTCGATTCCCCATGCCTTGGATAAAGACTGAGTGCATTCACCCTATCCATGCCTCCCATGATCTTATACACCTCTATAAGGACACCCCCTCAGTCTCCTACACACTAAAGAAAATGTCCTTGCTTGTCCAACCTCTCACTATAACCGTCTAGTTGAGTTCTGGCAATATCCTTGTAAATTTCTTCTGGACTCTTCCAGTTTAATAACATCATTCCTATAGCAAGGTGGGCAAAACTGAACACAATATTCCAAGTGCGGCCTCACCAACATCCTGCACATCTACAACAGAACTTCCCAACTTCGATATTCCATGCCCTGACTGGTGAAGGGCCCAGTGTGCCAATAGCCTTCTTCACTGCCCTGTCTCCCTGAGTTCAGAGAGCAGTGCTCCTGGAATCCAAGTTCTCTCTGTTCCACTACACTCCTTCAGGCCCTACCATTCACCATGAAACCCCTGTATTGATGTGACTTTCCAAAATGCTAGATCTCGCCCTTGTAGATATTAAACTCAATTTGCCAATTCTCAGCCCAATTCTCCAGCTGATCAAGGCCCTGTTGCAATTAGATTAGATTAGATTACTTACAGTGTGGAAACAGGCCCTTCGGCCCAACAAGTCCACACCGCCCCGCCGAAGCGTAACCCACCCATACCCCTACATCTACATCTACCCCTTACCTAACACTACGGGCAATTTAGCATGGCCAATTCACCTGACCTGCACATCTTTGGACTGTGGGAGGAAACCGGAGCACCCGGAGGAAACCCACGCAGACACGGGGAGAACGTGCAAACTCCACACAGTCAGTCGCCTGAGGCGGGAATTGAACCCGGATCTCTGGCGCTGTGAGGCAGCAGTGCTAACCACTGTGCCACCGTGCTGAGAACCTTCCTCTTTTTAGTGTAATCTGAAAACTTACTAATCATGCCTTAAACATCCTCATCCAAATCATTGATATAGATGACAAACAGCAATGGGCCTAGCACTGACCAGCTCAGTGGCACAATGGCTCAGTGGTTAGCACTGCTGCTTCACAGCACCGTGGATCTGGGTTCAATTCCAACCTCACAGGATGATCTGTTTGGGTTAGATCCTATTAGGGTTAGATTTCCTTCAGTATGGAAACAGGCCATTTGGCCCAACAAGTCCACACCGACCTGCTGAAGAGTAACTCTCCCTGCCCAATATTTACGCTTGACGAATGCACCTAGCACTATGGGCAATTTAGCCCTGCTAATTATTCTGACCTGTACATTTTTGGATTGTGGGAGAAAACCGGAGCACCCAAAGGAAACCCACGCAGACACGGGGAGAATGTGTAAACTCCACACTTTCAATCATCCGAGGCTGGGGTTGAACCCGGATCCCTGACGCTGTGAGGCAGCAGAACCAACCACTGAGCCACTATGCCACCCCAACTGAGTTTGTACGTTCTCCCCATGTCTGCGTGGGTTTCCTCTGGGTGCACCGGTTTCCTCCCACAGTCCAAAGATCTGTAGGTCAGGTAAATTGTCAATGCTCAATTGCCGAGAATGTTCATGGATGTGTAAGTAAGTTGCATTAGTCAGGGGTTAATGTAGAGTAATAAAGTAGGGGAATGGATTTGGGTGGAATAATCTTCAGAGGGCCAGTAGACTTGTTGGGCCGAAGGGCCTGTTTCCACAGAGGAGGGATTCTATGATTCATTGACCGCTGAGGCACACCACTTGTCACAGGCCTCCAGTCTGACTGTTACCCTCTGCTTCCTACCATCAAGCCAATTGTGTACTCAGCTTGCCAACGCCTCCTGGATTCCATGCGATCCAACCTTCTGCGGGGAGGGGGAGTGGTGAGTCAGAGTTGTGTAGGTATCACTAAGGAAGGGGGAGATTGCAGTGTTGGGTAGGGATCAGTCAGGGAGGGGGAGATTGCAGTGTTGGGTAGGGATCAGTTAAGGAGGGAGAGATTACAGTGTTGTGTAGGGATCAGTCAGGGAGGGGGAGATCGCTATCTATCTATCTCTCTCTCTCACTCTCTCTCTCTTGTCCCCTTCTCGTGCGCTCTCTCGCTCTCAGTCTTTGTCTCATTTCCGTCCCCTCCCTCCCGCTCATTTGCACCTCTCTCTCTCTCTTGCCCCCCCTCGCTCTCTCGCTCGCCCCCTCTCTCGCTCGCTCGCGCCTCTCTCTCACCCTTCTCTCTCACCCCCTCTCACTCTCAACCCATCTCTCTCACCGCCTCTCACTCTCTTCCCCTCTCTCTCTGCCCCTCTTGTGCTCTCTTCCCCCTCTCTCACTCCACCACTCTCACTCACCCCTCCCTCCCTTTCTCTCCCCATCCCCTCTCTCCCCTCTCCCCCCTCTCTCACCCCCTCTCTCACCCCTTTTCTCTCACCCCCTTGCTCTCATTCCCCCTCTCACCCTCTCCCCTTTCTCTCCCTCCTCTCTCTCCCACCTCTCTCTCCCCCCTGTGTCACCCCCTTTCTCTCACCCCCTCGCTCTCAACCCCCTTCCTCTCTCTCTCCCCTCTCTCTGTCTCCCTCTCTCCCCCTCTCTCACCCCTCTCCATCCCCCTTCCCTCCCCTTTCTCTCTCCCCGCTCTCCCTACCGCCTCTCTCTCACTCCCTTTCTCTCCCACTTTCTCTCCCCTTCTCTCCCCCCTCTCTCTCCCTCTCTCTCTCATACCTCTCTCATACCCCACTCTCCCCCTCTCTCATTCCCTTCCCCACCCCTCTCTTCCCACTCTCTCTGGCCTCTCTCACCCCTTTCTCTCCCCCCTCTCTCCCCCTCTCTCTCCCCCTCTCTCCCCCCTTTCTCTCATCCCTCTCTCACCCCCCTCTCTCCCCCTCTCACTCCCCCTCTCCTCTCTCTCCCCCTCTCCCCACTCTCTCCCCCAATCTCTCACCCAATCTCACTGCCCCACTCTCTCTCACCCCCTCTCTTCTTTCTCACCCGTGCTCTCTCACACCCCAATCTCTCTCATCCCCCCTCTCGCTATCACACTCTCACCCCTCACTCTCTTTCCATTCACTCTCTCTTACCTCCTCTCTCACGCCTCTCTCACCTTCTCTCTCACCCTGTCTCTCAGCCTGTCTCTCTCTCACCCCTCTCTCTTTCTCACCCGCTCTCTCTTCCACTCCGATCTCTCTCACACCCCTCTCTCTCTCTCACCCCTCTCTCTGTCATCATTCTCTCTCTCTTACCCCTCTCTCTCACCCCTTCTCTCATACCCCTCTCACTCACCTCTTCTCTCTCAGTCCTCTCTCTCTCTCAGCCCCCCTCTCCTCAGTCTCTCCCACCCTGATCTCTCTCTCACCCTCTCTATCTCACCCCTCTCTCTCTCAGCACTCTTTCACACCGCTTCTCTCTCTCTCACCCCTCTCTCACTCTCACCCCTCTCTCACTCACCCTCTCTCTCTCACTCCTCTCTCTTACATACCCCCCCTCTCTCTCTCACCCCTCTCTCTCACCCCATCTCTCTCGCACCCTCACTCACCCCCTCTCTCGCAGGCCCTCGCTTTCAGTCCCTCTCTCTCTCACCCCCCTCTCTCACACACCTCTCTCTCTCAAACTCCTTTCTCTCACACCCCTCTCTCTCTCTCTTACCCTCTCTCTCAACCTTTCTCTCTCACCTACTCTCTCTCACACCCTCTCTCTCAGGCCCTCTCTCACTCTATCTCTCTCTCACACACACACCCTCTCTCTCTCTCACCCTCTCTCTCTCACCCCATCTCTCTCGCACCCTCACTCACCCCCTCTCTCTCAGGCCCTCGCTTTCAGTCCCTCTCTCTCTCACCCCCTCTCTCACACACCTCCCTCTCAAAGCCCTTTCTCTCACACCCCTCTCTCTCTCTCTTAATCTCTCTCTCACCCTTTCTCTCTCACCTACTCTCTCTCACACCCTCTCTCTCAGGCCCTCTCTCACTCTCTCTCTCTCTCACACACACACCCTTCTCTCTCTCTCTCTCTCACCCTCTCTCTCTCTCACCCATTCTCTCTCACCCCTCTCTCTCGTACCCCTATCTCTCTCACACACCTCTCTCTCACACCCTCTCTCTCACCTCCTCTCTCTCACCCCCTCTCTCTCACACCCTCTCTCATACCTCTCTCTCTCTCACCACTTCTCTCTCACCCTTCTCTCTCACCCCTCTCTTTCAGCCCCTCTCACTCTCTCACCCCTCTCTCTCGCTCTCACCCCCCTCTCTCTCTCTCACCCCCTCTCTCTCACCCATTCTCTCTTACCGTCTCTCTCAGGCCCTCCCTCTCTCACACATCTCTCTCACCCCCTCTCTCTCTTACACCCCCTCTCTCTCTTACAACCCCTCTCTCCCTCACACCACCTCTCTCTCACCTCGCTTTCTCTCTCATCCCTCTCTCTCTCTCACATCGCTCTCTCTCATCCCTCTCTCTCTCTCAACCCTCTCTCTCTCATCCCCTCTCTCACCGCCCCCTCTCTCACCCCTCTCTCTCTCACCCCCTCTCTCTCACACACTCCTCTCTTTCACCCATCTTTCTCACTCCCCCTCTCTCTCACCCCCTCACTCTCACACCCCTCTCTCTCTCACCCCTCTCTCTCTCACGCCCTCTCTCACCCCCTCTCTCTCTCACCCCTCTCTCACTCACCCCCTCTTCCCTCACCCTGCTTTCTCTGTCATCCCCTCTCTAACTCGTCTCTCTCACACCCTCTCTTTCTTAGCCCTCTCACTCTCTTACCCCCCTCTCTCATTACTCTCTCTCACCTTCCCTCTCACCTGCTCTTTGCCTGTCTCTCTCTCTCACCCCCTCTCCTTTCTCACCCGCTCTCTCTTCTACTCCGATCTCTCTCTCATCCCCTCTCTCTCACCCCTCTCTCTCTCTCTCTCGCCCCTCTCTCTCTCACACCACTCTCTCTCTCAGGCCCCTCCCTCTCCCCAGTTTCTCCCACCCTGATCTCTCTCACACACTTTCTCTCTCACGCCTCTCTCTCTCACACTCTCTCTCTCTCACCCCTCTCTCTCTTACCCCTCTCTGTATCTCACCCCCTCTGTCTCAGGCCCTCTCTCTTTCACCCCCTGTCTCTCTTTCACCCCTCTATCTCTCTCTTACCTCTCCCTCTCACCCCTCTCTCTCTTACCCCTCTCTCTCACACACACACACCTCTCTCTCTCACCCTCCCTCACACATTCTCGCTCTCAAACCTCTCTCTCTCTCACCCCTTCTCTCTCACTGCATCTCTCATCCCCCCTCTCTCAGGCCCTCACTTCCAGCCCCTCTCACTCTCTCACTCACCCTCTCTCTCACCCATTCTCTATCACCCCCTCTCTCTCAAGCCCTCTCCTTCACCCCCTCTCTCTCATCCCCTCTCTCTCACCCCCTCTCTCACTGCCCCTCTTTCACTCCCTCTCTCTCATCCCCTCTCTGTCACACCCCCCTCTCTTTCACCCCCATTTCTCACACATCATCTCTCTCACCCCCCTCACTCTCACACCCCTCTCTCTCCCTCACCCCGCTCTATCTGTCATCCCCTCCCTCTCTCCCCTCTCTCTCACCCTCTCACTCTCTCACTCTCTCACAGCCGCTCTTTCTTAGCCCTCTCACTCTCTTATCCACTCCCACTCTCACCACTCTCATTCTCTCCCACCCCTCTCTCTCTCGGCCCCCGTCTCTCATTCACCCTCACACCCTCTCTCTAACACCCCCTCTCTCTCACCCCTCTCTCTCTCACCCCCTTTCTCTCTTACTCCTCTCTCTCTTACCCCTCTCTCTCTTACCCCTCTCTCTTTCACCCGCTCTCTCTCTTACCCCCTCTCTCTTACCCCTCTCTCTCCCCCTCTCTCACACCCTCTCTCTCCCCCACTCTCTCCCCCTCTCTCTCCCCCACTCTCACTTACTCCCTTTCTCTTTCACACCCCAATCTTTCTCATCCTCGCTCTCTCTCACCCACTCACCCTTCTCTCTCATTCCCCTCTCTCTCTCTTTCCCCCTCTCTCTCAACTCTCTCACCCTCTCTTTCTCTGCCTGTCTCCCTCTCTCACTCCCTCTCTCTTTCTCACCCGCTCTCTCTTCCACCCCGATCTCTCTCACACTCCCTTTCTCTCTCACCCCTCTCTCTCTCACCCCTTTCTCTCTCAACCCTCTCTCATTACCCTCTCTCTCTCACACCTCTCTCTCACACCCTTATCTCTCTCTCACTCTCTCTCTCTCCTACCCCTCTCTCTTACCCCTCCCTCTGTCTCGCACCTCTCTCTTTCACACACCTCTCTCTCTCACACTTTCTCTCTCACCCTCTCTTTCACAGCTCCTCTCTCTCTCTCTCAGCTCCTCTCTCTCTCATCCATTTCTCTCTCATCGCACTCTCTCTCACACCTCTTTCTCACCCCCTCTCTCGCACCCTCTCTCTCTCATGCATTCTCTCTTTCACCCCCCTCTCTCTCTTACCCCTCTCTTTCACACACCGCTTCTCTCTCTCGCCCGTCTCTCGCTCTCACCCCTTTCTCTGTCTCTCATCCCCCTCTCTCTCACCCCCTCTCTCTCAACCTCTCTCTCTCACCCCTTCTCTCTCACCCGCTCTCTTACCCCCTTGCTCTCTCACACCCCCCCTCTCACCCTCTCTCTCTCTCCCCCCCTCTCTCTCACACCCTTCTCTCTCTCTCACCTCTCTCTCACCCTCTCTCTCTCTCTCACCCTTTCTCTCTCACCCCTCTCTCTCTTACCCCTATCTCTCACACACCTCTCTCTCACACACTCTCTCTCACCCCCTTCTCTCTCACACCCTCTCTCTCTCATACCTCTCTCTCTCTCTCACCCCTTCTCTCTCACCCCTCTCTTTCAGCCCCTCTCACTCTCTCACCCCACTCTCTCTCACCCATTTTCTCTCACCCTCTCTCTCAGGCCCTCTCTCTCTCTCACACCTCTCTCTCTTACACCCCCTCTCTCTTACACCCCTCTCTCTCTCTTACACACCCTCTCTCTCTCACACCCCCTCTCTCTCACCCCGCTCTCTGTCACCCCTCTCTCCCACATCTCTCTCTCTCAGCCCTCTCTCTCTCATCCCTCTCTCTCTCATCCCCTCGCTCACTGCCCCCTCTCTCAACCATCTCTCTCTCAACCCCTCTCTATCACACACCCCTCTCTTTCACCCCCTCACTCTCACACCCCTCTCTCTCTCACCCCTCTCTCTCTCTCACGCCCCTCTCTCAGCCCCTCTCTCTCTCACCCCCGCTCTCCCTCACCCTGCTCTCTCTGTCATCCCCTCGCTCTCTCGTCACTCTCTTACCCACGTCTCTCATGCCTCTCTCTCACCTTCCCTCTCACCTACTCTTTCTCTGCCTCTCTCTCTCTCACTCACTCTCCTTTCTCAATCGCTCTCTCTTCTACTCCGATCTCTCTCACACCCCTTCTCTCTCACCCCCCTCTCTCTCTCTCAGACCCCACTCTCTATTACCCCTCTTTCTGTCTCACACCACTCTCTCTCTCTCAGGCCTCTCCCCAGTCTCTCCCACCCTGATCTCTCTCACACACCTTCTCTCTCATGCCTCTCTCTCTCACCCCTCTCTCTTACCCCTCTCTCTATCTCAACCCCTCTCTCTCAGGCCCTCTCTCTCTCTCTCTCACCCTCTCTCTCTCACCCCTCTCTCTCACCCCCCTCTCTCACTCCCCCTCTTTCACCCCCTCTCTCATCACCTCTCTGTCACAAACCCTCTCTTTCACCCCTCTTTCTCACACATTCTCTCTCTCACCCCCTCACTCTCACACCCCTCTCTCCCACATCTCTCTCTCTCATCCCTCTCTCTCTCATCCCTCTCTCTCTCAGCCCTCTCTCACTGCCCCCTCTCTCAACCCTCTCTCTCTCAAACCCTCTCTATCACACACCCCTCTCTTTCACCCCTCTTTCTCACACCCCCTCTCTCTCACCCCCCCTCACTCTCACGCCCCTCTCTTTCTCACCCTGCTCTCTCTCTCTCACGCCCTCTCTCTCACCCCTCTCTCTCTCTCACCCTCTCTCTCTCTCACCCCCTCTCTCCCTCACCCAGCTCTATCTGTCATCCCCTCCCTCTCTCCCCCTCTCTCACACTCTCTCACTCTCTCACACCCTCTCTTTCTTAGCCCTCTGGCTCTCTTACCCCCTGCCACTCTCACCACTTTCATTCTCTCTCACCCCTATCTCTCTCAGTCCCCTGTCTCTCATTCACCCCCACACCCTCTCTCTAACACCCCCTCTCTCTCACAACCCCTCTTTCTCTAACCCCTCTCTCTCTTACCTCTCTCTCTCTTTCACCCCCTTTCTCTCTTACCCCTCTCTCTCTTACCCCTCTCTCTATCTCACCTCCTCTCTCTCAGGCCCTCTCTCTCTCACCCCTCTCTCTCTTTCACCCCTCTCTCTCTCTTACCTTTCAATCTCACCCCTACTCTCTCACCCCTCTCTCTCTTACCCGTCTCTCTCTCTTTCAGCCCCACTCTCTCACACCCCCCCCAAAGACCTCTCTCTCAACCCTCTTTCTCTCTCACACCCGTCTCTCTCTCACCCTCTTTCTCTCTCATCCCTCTCTCTTACCCCTCTCTCTCTCACACACACCTCTCTCTCTCACCCCCCTCTCTCTCACATATTCTCTCTCTCATACCTCTCTCTCTCACCCCTTCTCTCTCACTGCCTCTCTCATCCCCCCTCTCTCAGGCCCTGTCTTCAAGCCCCTCTCACTCTCTCACCCCTCTCTTTCACTCACCCTCTCTCTCTCACCCATTCTCTATCACATCGTCTCTCTCAGGCCCTCTCTCTCTCTCACCCCTCTCTCTCTCACCTTCTCTCTATCACCCCCTCTCTCTAACCCCCCTCTCTCACCCCCTCTCTCTCACCCCCTCTCTCTCATCCCCTCTCTCTCACCCCGTCTCTCACTGCCCCTCTTTCACCCCCTCTCTCATCCCCTTTCTGTCACACCCCCCTCTCTTTCATTCCTCTTTCTCACACATCCTCTCTCTCAACCCCCCTCACTCTCACACCCCTCTCTTTCTCACCCCTCTCTCTCTCTCACCCCCTCTCTCCCTCACCCCGCTCTATCTGTCATCCCCATCCTCTCTCCCACTCCCGCACCCTCTCACACTCTCTCACTCTCTCACACCCTCTCTTTCTTAGCCCTCTCACTCTCTTATCATCTCCCACTCTCACCACTCTCATTCTCTCTCACCCCTCTCTCTCTCAGTCCCCTGTCTCTCATTCACCCTCACCCCCTCTCTCTAACACCCCCTCTCTCGAACACCCCCTCTCTCTAACACCCCCTCTCTCTCTTACCGCTCTCTCTCTCACCCCTCTCGCTCTTACCCTTCTCTCTTTCACCCCCTTTCTCTCTTACCCCTCTCTCTCTTCCCCCTCTCTCTCACCCCCCTCTCACACCCTCTCTCTCCCCCACTCTCTCCTCCCTCTCTCTCCCCCACTCTCACTTAGCCCCTTTCTCTTTCTCACCCCGATCTTTCTCATCCTCCCTCTCTCTCTCACCCTCTCACCCTTCTCTCTCTTTCCCCTCTCTTATCTCTCTCTCTCAGTCCTCTCTCTCACCTTCTCTCTCACCCACTCTTTCTCTGCCTGTCTCTCTCTCTCATCCCCTCTCTCTTTCTCACCCGCTCTCTCTTCCACCCCGATCTTTCTCACACTCCCTCTCTCTCTCACCCCCTCTCTCTGTCCCTCTCACCTTTTCTCTCTCAACCCTCTCTCATTACCCTCTCTCTCTCTCACACACACCTCTCTCTAACACCCTTATCTCTCTCTCACACACTCTCTCTCTCTCCTACACCCCTCTCTTACCCATATCTCTGTCTCGCACCTCTCTCTCTCTCACCCCTTTTCTCTCACCCTCTCTCTCTGGCCCTCTCTTTCAGCCACTCTCTCTCTCACACACCCCTCTCTCTCACACACCTCTCTCTCAACCCACTGTCTCTCTCACACCCCTCTCTCTCTCTCTCATCCCTCTCTCTCTCACCCCTCTCTCCCTTACCCTCTCTCTCTCTCACCCTGTCTCTCACCTCCCTCTCTCTCATACCCTTCTCTCTCTCTCACCCTTTCTCTCTCAACCCTCTCTCTCACAGACCTCTCTCTCTCACACCCTTCTCTCTCTCTCACCCCCCCTCTCTCACGCCTCTCTCTCACCTTCTCTCACTCTCCCTCTCTTTCTCAGCCTGTCTCTCTCTCACCCCCTCTCTATTTCTCACCCGCTCTCTCTTTCACTCCGATCTCTCTCTGACACCCCCTCGCTCTCTAACCCCTCTCTCTCACCCCTCTCTCTCTCTCACCCCTCTCTCTCAGCCCTCTCTCTCTCAGCCCGCCTCTCGCTCTCTCCTCAGTCTCTCCCACCCTGATCTCTCTCGCACGCCTCTCTCTCACACCCTCTCTCTCTTGCCCCTCTCTCTCACCCCCTCTCTCTCATCCCCTCTCTCTCAGCCTGTCTCTCTTTCACCCCCTGTCTCTTTCTCTCCCACTCTCTCTCCCTCACCCTTCTCTCTCTTACCCGTCTCTCTCTCTCACACCTATTTCTCTCAACTTCTCTCTCTCGCCCCTTCTCTCTCACCCTCTCTTTCGCAGCCCCCTCTCTCTCTCATCCCCTCTCTCTCCCCAGTGTCTCCCACCCTGATCTCTCACAGCCCCTCTCTCTCTCACCCCTCGCTCACTCTCTCATCCCTCTCTCTTTTACCCTCTCTCTCACACCTCTCTCTCTCTCGCCCCGTCTCTCTCATCCCCTCTCTCTCACCCTCTCTCTCAGGCCCTCTCTCTCTCACCCCTCTCTCCCTCACCCCTCTCTCTCTCTTACACCGCTTCTCTCTCTCTCACCCCTCTCTCTCTCACCCTCTCTCACCCTCTCTATTCTGACACCCCTCTCTCTCACTTCGCCCTCTCTCTCTCCTACACCTCTCTCTATCTCTCACCTCTCTCTGTCACCCTCTCTCTCACCCCCTCACTCTCAGGCCCTCTCTTTCAGCCCCTCGCTCTCTCACACCCGTCTCTCTCTCACCCTCTCTCTCTCAACCCTCTCTCTCTCTCTCAACCCTCTCTATCTTACCCTTCTCTCTCTTACCCCCTCTCTCTCACACACTTGTCTCTCACTCTCTCTCTCTAACCCCCTCTCTCACACCCTCTCTCACCCTCTCTCTCTCCTACCCCTCCATTTCTTACCCCTCTCTCTCACCTCTCTTTCTCTCACCCTCTCTCTCTCACCCTCTCTCTCTCTCTCCCTCTCTCTCACCCCTTCTCTCTCACCCCTCTCTCACCCCCTCTCTCTCAGCCTTCTCTCTCTCTCAGCCCCCCTCTCTCCCTCCCCAGTCTCTCCCACCCTGATCTCTCTCACACACCTTCTCTATCACGCCTCTCTCCCTCATCCTCTCTCTCACTTTCCCCTCTCTCACACACCTCTCCCACTCACCGTCTCCCTCACCCCTCTCTCTCCCTCACCCCTCTCTCTCCCTCACCCCCTCTATCTCACGCCTCTCTGTCTCTCACCCCTCTCTCTCTCTCTCTTGCCCATCTCTCTCTCACCCCCTGTCTCTCTCAGCCTGTCTCTCTGTCACCCCCTGTCTCTTTATCACCAGCTCTCTCTTCCACCCTGATCTCTCTCACACCCACTCTCTCCCTCACCACTCTCTCTCCCTCACCCCTCGCTCTCTCTTACCCATCTCTCTCTCTCTCTCATCCTCTCTCTCTCACCCCCTCTCTCTCACCGCCTCTCTCTCACCCCTTCTCTCTCACCCCCTCTCTTTCACCCTCTCTCTCTCAGCCTGTCTCTCTCTCTCACCCCCTGTCTCTTTCACACCCACTCTCTCTTCCACTCCAATCTCTCTCACACCCCTCTCTCCCTCATCCTCTCTCTCACTTTCCCCTCTCCGACACACCTCTCCCTCTCACCCTTTCTCTCACCCCCTCTCTCTTTCTCTCACCCCTCTCTCTCTTACCCCTCTCTCTCACACCACTTATGTCTCTCACCCTCTCTCTCGCCCATCTCTCTTACCCCTCTCTCTCACACACACCTCTTTCTCACCCGCCTCTCTCTCACCCTCTCTCTCTCTCCCTCTCTCTCTCACCCCTTCTCTCTTACCCCCTCTCTTTCACCCTCTCTCTCTCAGCCTGTCTCTCTCTCACCCCCTGTCTCTTTCACACCCGCTCTCTCTTCCACCCCGATCTCTCTCACACCCGCTCTCTAACTCACCCCCCCCTCTCTCAACCCTCTCTCTCACCTCTCTCTCTGTCTCGCCCCCCTCTCTCTTTCCCATCTCTCTCTCTCTCGCACACCCTTCTGTCTCAATCTCTCTCTCTCACCCCTTCTCTCTCACCTTCTCTTTCGCAGCCCCTCTCTCTCTCTCACATCCCCTCCCTCACCCAAGTCTCTCCCACCCTAATCTCTCTCAGAGCCCCTCTCTCTCACCCCTCCCTCACTCTCTCATCCCTCTCTCTCTCATCCCTCTCTCTCTCACTCTTCTCTCTCTTAACCCTCTCTTTATCTTACACCGCTTCTCTCACTATCACGCCTCTCACACTCTCACCCCTCTCTCTCTCTCACCCTCTCTTTCTCACCTCTCTTTCTCTCATCCTCTCTCTCTCACCCCTTCTCTGTCACCCCCTCTCTCACCCCCTCTCTCTGAGTCCCTCTCTTTCAGCCCCTCTCTCTGTCACACACCCCTCTCTCTCACACACCTCTCTCTCAACCCCGTCTCTCTCACACCCCTCTATCCCTCATCGTCTCTCTCACTTTCCCCTCTCTCACAAACCTCTCCCTCTCACCCTTTCTCTCAACCCCATCTCTCTCACCCTTCTCTCTCTTACCCCTCTCTCTCACACCGCTTCTCTCTCTCACCCTCTCTCTCTCTCGCCCATCTCTCTTACCCCTCTCTCTCACACACACACCTCTTTCTCACCCACCACTCTCTCACCCTCTCTCTCTCCCTCTCTCTCTCTCACCCCTTCTCTCTCACCCCCACTCTCTCAGCCCTCTCTCTCTCTCACTCCTCTCTCTCTTACCCCTCTCTTTCTCTGACACCGCTTCTCTCACTATCACGCCTCTCACACTCTCACCCCTCTCTCTCTCACCCTCTCTCTCTCCCTCTCTCTCTTACCCCTTCTCTCTCACCCCCTCTCTTACCCCCTCTCTCTCAGCCCTCTCTCTCTCTCACTCCTCTCTCTCTTACCCCTCTCTTTCTCTGACACTGCTTCTCTCACTATCACACCTCTCTCTCTCTCACCCCTCTCTCTCTCACCCTCTCTCTCTCACCTCTCTTTCTCTCACCCTGATCTCTCTCACCCCTTCTCTGTCGCCCCCTCTCTCACCCCTTCTCTCTGAGTCCCTCTCTTTCAGCCCCTCTCTCTGTCACACACCCCTCTCTCTCACACACCTCTCTCTCAACCCCGTCTCTCTCACACCCCTCTCTCCCTCATCCTCTCTCTGACTTTCCCCTCTCTCACACACCTTTCCCTCTCACCCTTTCTCTCAACCCCCCCCTCTCTCTCACCCTTCTCTCTCATACCCCTCTCTCACACACCACTTCTCTCTCTCACCCTCTCTCTCTCGCCCATCTCTTTTACCCTCTCTCTCTCACACACCTCTTTCTCACCCACTTCTCTCTCACCCTCTCTCTCCCTCTCTCTCTCACCCCTTCTCTCTTAGCCCCTCTCTTTCACCCTCTCTCTCTCAGCCTGTCTCTCTCTCTCACCCCTGTCTCTTTCACACCCGCTCTGTCTTCCACCCCGATCTCTCTCACACCCGCTCTCTAACTCACCCATCTCTCTCTCTCTCTCAACCCTCTCTCTCACCCCTCTCTCTGTCTCACCCCCTCTCTCTTTCCCATCTCTCTCTCTCTCACACACACCCTTCTCTCTCAACCTCTCTCTCTCACCCCTTCTTTCTCACCTTCTCTTTCGCAGCCCCTCTCACTCTTTCTCACATCCCCTCCCTCACCCCAGTCACTACCACCCTGATCTCTCTCAGAGCCCCTCTCTCACCCCTCCCTCACTCTCTCATCCCTCTCTCTCTCATTCCTCTCTCTCTCACTCTTCTCTCTCTTGCCCCTCTCTTTCTCTTACACCGCTTCTCTCACCATCACGCCTCTCTCACTGTCACCCCTCTCTCTCTCTCACCCTCTCTCTCTCACCTCTCTTTCTGTCATCCTCTCTCTCTCACCCCTTCTCTGTCACCCCCTCTCTCACCCCCTCTCTCTCAGGCCCTCTCTTTCAGCCCCTCTCTCTCTCACACACCCCTCTCTCTCACACACCTCTCTCTCAACCCCGTCTCTCTCACACCCCTCTCTCTCTCTCTCATCCCCACTCTCTCACCCCTCTCTCTCTCATCCCCACTCTCTCACCCCTCTCTCTCTCATTCCCACTCTCTCACCCCTCTCTCTCTTCCGCCTCTCTCTCTCATACACCTCTCTATCTCACCCTTTCTCTCACCCCCTCTCTCTCTCACCCCTCTCTCTCTTACCCCCCTCTCTCTCACACCGCTTCTCTCTTTCACCCTCTCTCTCTCACCCCTCTCTCTTACCGCTCTCTCTCTCACACACACACCTCTCTCTCACCCACCTCTCTCTCACACACCTCTCTCTCACCCCCCTCTCTCTCTCTCATCCCTTCTCTCTCATACCTCTCTCTCTCACCCCTTCTCTCTAACTGCCTCTCTCACACCCCCTCTCAGGCCCTATCTTTCCACACCTCGCACTCTCTCCCCCTCTCTCTCTCACCCTCTCTCTCTCTCTCTCACCCCCTCTCGCTCACACCTCTCTCGCTCACCCTCTCTCTCTCAACCCTCTCTCTCACTTGCCCGTCTCTCTCTCTCTCTCACGCTCTCTCTTACCCCTCTCTCACCCCCTCTCTCTCTCAGCCTGTCTCTCTGTTACCCGCTGTCTCTTTCTCACCCTCTCTCTCTTCCACCTCCATCTCGCTCACACCCCCTCTCTCCCTCACCCCTCTCTCTCCATCACCCCTCGCGCTCTCTTATCCGCCTCTATTTCTCATCCTCTCTCTCTTACCTCTCTCTCTCTTCCCCTCTCTTTCAACTTCTCTTTCTCAGCCTGTCTCTCTCTCTCTCACCCAGAGGGATCACATTCTGATGTATTGAAAGAACAGTTTCTGAGGTACTGAGAGAGCTCTTTCTGAGGTACTGAGGGAGCACTTTCTGAGGTATAGAGGGAGCACTTTCTGAGGTATTGAGGGAGCAGTATCTGATGTACTGAGGAAGCACTATCTGAGGTACTGAGGGAGTACTTTCTGAGGTATTGAGCAAGCACTATCTGAGGTATTGAGGGAGCAATATCTGAGGTAATGAGGACGGACTATCTGAGGTACTGAAGAGCACTTTCTGAGGTATTGGGTGTGCACCATCTGAGAGACTGAGGAAGCACTCTGTGAGGTATTGAGGGAGCACTTTCTGAAGTATTGAGGAAGCACTATCTGAGGTACTGAGGGAGTAATTTCTGAGGTATTGAGCAAGCACTATCTGAGGTATTGAGGGTGCTCTATCGGAGGTATTGAGGGTGCACTATCGGAGGTATTGAAGGTGCACTATCTGAGGTATTGAGGGTGCACTATCTGAGGTATTGAGCAAGCACTATCTGAGGTACTGAGGGAGCACTATCTGAGGTATTGAGTGTGCACTATCTGAGGTATTGAAGGAGGACATTCTGAGGTAGTGAGGGAGACCTTTCTGAGGTACTGAGGGTGCACTATCTGAGGTATTGAGGGAGAATTTTCTGAGGTACAGAAGGTGCACAACCTGAGATATTGAGGGAGCACTTTCTGAGGTATTGAGGAACACTGTCTGAGGTACTGAGGAAGCACTTTCTGAGGTATTGGGGTAGCACTTTCTAAGGTAGTGAGGCAGCACTTCCTGAGGTATTGGGGAAGCACTATGTGATGTATTGAGGGAGCAGTTTCTGAGGTACTGAAAGAGAACTTTCTGAGTTATTGAGGGAACACTTTCTGAGGTATAGAGGGAGCTCCTTATCAGGTATTGAGAGAGTACTTTCGGAGGTCTTGATGGTGCACTATCTGTAGTGCTGAGGAAGCACTATCTGAGGTACTGAGGGAGCACTATCTAAGGTATTGAGGAAGCACTAACTGAGGTATTGAGGGAGCATTTTCTAAGGTAGTGAGAGACCGCTATCTGTTGCATTGAGTGACCACTTTCTGAGGTATTGAGGGAGTACTATCTGTGGAATTGAGGGACCACTTCATGTGGTATTGAGCGAGGTCTTTGTGTGGCACTGAGGAAGCACTTTCTGAGGTACTGAGGGCGCACTATCTGAGGTATTGAGGAAGCACTTTGTGAAGTATTGGGGAAGCACTATGTGAGGTATTGAGGGAGCACTGACTGACGTAGTGAGGCAGCACTTCCTGAGGTATCGGGGAAGCCCAATGTGAGGTATTGAGGGAGCAGTTTCTGAGGTACTGAGAGAGAACTTTCTGAGTTATTGAGGGAATACTTTCTGAGGTATTGAGGGAGCTCCTTATCAGGTATTGAGAGAGTACTTTCTGAGGTACTGAGGAAGCACTATCTGAGGTACTGAGGGAGCACTATCTGCGGTACTGAGGAAGCACATTCAGAGGTTTTGAGCAAGCACTATCTGAGGTATTGAGGGAGAACTATCTCAGGCACAGAGGGAGCACTTTCTGACGTATTCAGGGAGCACTTTCTGAGGTATTGAGGATACACTATCTGAGGTATTGAGGGAGCACTTTTTGAGGTATAGAGGGTGCACTATCTGAGGTATAGAGGGTGCACAATCTGAGGTATAGAGGGTGCACTTTCTGAGGTCTCTCTTGTCGTCCCTGGTGTCTCTCGACCCTGGTCTCTCCTCAAACCCGGTCTCTCTCGCTCCCAGTTTCTCTTGCTCCCGGTCTCTCTCATCACCCCCAGTCTTTCTCGCCCCGGTCTCTCAGGTGCCCCCAGTCTCTCTCGAACCCTGGTCTCTCTCGCATCCCCCCACCCCGGGTCCCTCGTCATCCCCCAGTCTCTCTCGCCCCCAGTCTCTCACGTCACTACCTCTCTCTCACCCCACGGTCTCTCTCGCGCCTGGTCTCTCTCGTCGCCCCCAGTCTCTCGCCCCCCCCACCCCCCATCTCTCTCACCCCCGGTCTCTCTTGTCATCCCCTCTCTCTTGACCCCGGTCTCTCTCGTCACTCCTGGTCTCTCTTGGCCCCGATCTCTCTCGCACCCGGTCTCTCTCTCTCCCGTGCTCTCTCGTCCCCGGTCTCTCACCCCCCGGTCTCTCTCGCCCGCAGTCTCTTTCTCGCCCCCGGTCTCTCTCGCACCCAATCTCTCTCGTCACCCCCCTCTCTCTCACCCCCGGTCTCTATCACCCCCCGGTCTCTATCTCTCGTCCCCTGGCCTGTCTCTCGACCCCAGTCTCTATCATCCCGGTCTCTCTCTCTCTCACCACAGTCTCTCTCTTGCCCTCAGTCTGTCTCGACTCCCCAGTCTCTCTTGTCAACCCCTCTCTCTCACCCCCCCGGACTCTCTCGCCCCGAGTCTCTCTCACCCACCACCCCCCCACCCCGTCTCTCTCGCCCCCAGTCTCTCGCACACCCCCCCGTCTCTCTCGCACCCAGTCTCTCTCATCATCCCCTCTCTCTCGACCCCAGTCTCTCTCTCGCCCCCTTTCCCTCTCGCCCGCGGGCTCTCTTGACCCCGGTCTCACTCGTCACCCCCGGTCTCTCTTGCACACAGTCTCTCTCATTGCCCCCGGTCTCTCTCGCCCCTCAACTGCCTCGTCGCCTCCGGTATCTCTCGCCCCCAGTCTCTCATCACCCCCGGTCTCCCTCGCCCCCATTCTCTCTCTCGCCCCCGGTCTCTCTCTCGCCCCCGGACTCTCTCTCGCCCCCAGTCTCTCTCTCGCCCCCAGTTTCTCTCTCGCTCCCGTTCTCTCTCTCTCGCCCCCCAGTCTCTCTCTCTCTCCCGTTCTCTCTCTTGCCCCTGGTTTCTCTCTCGCCCCCAGTCTCTCTCTCGCCCCCTGTTTCTCTCTCGCCCCCAGTTTCTCTCTCGCTCCCGGTCTCTCTCTCGCCCCCTGGTTTCTCTCTCGCCCCCAGTCTCTCTCTCGCCCCCGTTCTCTCTCTTGCCCCTGGTTTCTCTCTCGCCCCCAGTCTCTCTCTTGCCCCTGGTTTCTCTCTCGCCCCCAGTCTCTCTCTCGCCCACTGATTTCTCTCTTGCCCCCAGTCTCTCTCTCGCCCCTGGTGTCTCTCTCGCCCCCAGTCTCTCTCTCTCGGCCCCGGTTTCTCTCTCGCCCCCAGTTACTCTCTCACCCCCAGTTTCTCTCTCGCCCCCATTCTCTCTCTCGCTCCCGTTCTCTCTCTCGCCCCCCAGTCTCTCTCTCGCCCCTGGTTTCTCTCTTGCCCCCAGTTTCTCTCTCACCCCCAGTTTCTCTCTCGCCCCAATTCTCTCTCTCTCGCCCCCAGTCTCTCTCTCGTCCCTGGTTTCTCTCTCACCCCCCATTCTCTCTCTTGCCCCCGCTCTCTCTCGCCCCCAGTCTCTCTCTCGCCCCCGGTCTCGCTCTCGCATCCGGTTTCTCTCTCGCCCCCGGTCTCTCTCTTGCCCCCGGTTTCTTTCTCGCCCCCAGTATATCTCTCGCTCCTGTTCTTTCTCTCGCCCCCCCAGTCTCTCTCTTGCTCCCGTTCTCTCTCTCGCCCCCAGTCTCTCTCTCGCCCCCATTCTCTCTCTCTCGCTCCCAGTCTCTCTCTCTCGTCCCTGGTTTCTCTCTCGCCCCCAGTCTCTCTCTCGTCCCTGGTTTCTCTTTCACCCCCAGTCTCTCTCTCGCCCCCGCTGTCTCTCACCCCCGGTTTCTCTCGCCCCCAGTCTCTCTCTCGCCCCCAGTCTCTCTCTCTCGCCCCCAGTCTCTCTCTCGCCCCCAGTCTCTCTCTCGTCCCTGGTCTCCCTCGCTCACATTCTCTCTCTCTCCCCTGGTTTCTCTCTCGCCCCCAGTCTCTCTCTCGCCCCCAGTCTCTCTCTCGTCCCTGGTCTCCCTCGCTCACATTCTCTCTCTCTCGCCCCCGTTTTCTCTCTCGCCCCTGGTTTCTCTCTCGTCCCCAGTCTCTCTCTCGCCCCCGTTCTCTCTCTCGCCCCCAATCTCTGTCTCGCCCCCAATCTCTGTCTCGCCCCCAGTCTCTCTCTCGCCCCCAGTCTCTCTCTTGCCCCCGGTCTCTCTCTCGCGCCCGGTCTCTCTCTTGCCCCTGGTTTCTCTCTCGCCCCCAGTCTCTCTCTTGCCCCCGGTTTCTCTCCCGCCCCCATTCTCTCTCTCGCTCCCGTTCTCTCTCTTGCCCCCGGTTTCTCTCTTGCCCCCGTTCTCTCTCTTGCCCCCGGTCTCTCTCTCGCTCCTGTTCTCTCTCGCCCCCAGTCTCTCTCTCGCCCCCAGTTTCTCTCTCGCCCCCAGTCTCTCTCACACCCACGTTCTCTCTCTCGACCCCGGTTTCTCTCTCGCCCCCGGTCTCTCTCTCGAAAGCGGTTTCCCTCTCTTGCCCCCGTTATCTCTCTCGCCCTCAGTCTCTCTCTCGCCCCCAGTCACTCTCTCGCCCCCAGTTTCTCTCTCACTCCCGTTCTCTCTCTAGTCCCCGGTTTCCCTCTCACTCCCGTTCTCTCTCTCGCCCCCAGTCTCTCTCTCACCCCCGTTCTCTCTCTCGCCCCCGGTTTCTCTCTTGCCCCGGTCTCTCTCTCGCCCCCGTTCCCTCTCTTGCCCCCGGTTTCTCTCTCGCCCCCGGTCTCTCTCTCTCCCCCGGTTTCTCTCTCGCCCCCGGTCTCTCTCTCGCCCCTGGTTTCTCTCTCACCCCCATTCTCTCTCTCGCCCCCGTTCCCTCTCTTGTCCCTGGTCTCGCTCTCGCCCCCGGTCTCTCTCTCGCCGCTGGTTTCTCTCTCGCCCCCAGTCTCTCTCTCGCCCCTGGTCTCTCTCTCACCCCTGGTTTCTCTCTCACCCCCCGTTCTCTCTGTCGCCCCCGCTCTCTCTCAACCCCAGTCTCTCTCTCGCCCCCGGTTTCTCTCTCGCCCCCAGTCTCTCTCTCGCCCCCAGTCTCTCTCTCGCCCCCAGTCTCTCTCTCGTCGCCGGTCTCCCTCGCTCCCGTTCTCTCTCTCGCCCCCGTTCTCTCTCTCACTCCTGTTCTCTCTCTTGCCCCCGGTCTCTCTCTCGCCCCCGGTCTCTCTCTCACCCCTAGTCTCTCTCTCGCCCCCAGTTTCTCTCTCGCCCCCAGTCTCTCTCTCGCCCCCAGTCTCTCTCTCACCCCCGGTCTCTCTCTCACCCCCGGTTTCTCTCTCGCCCCCAGTCTCTCTCTCTCATCCCCAGTCTCTCTCTCGCCCCCAGTCTCTCTCTCGCCCCTGGTTTCTCTCTCGCCCCCAGTCTCTCTCTCGCCCCCAGTCTCTCTCTCTCTCTCTTGCCCCGGTTTCTCTCTCGCCCCCATTCTCTCTCTCTCTCTCGCCCCCGGTCTGTCTCATCACCCCGGTCTCTCTCTCTCTCGCCCCCAGTCTGTCTCATCACCCCGGTCTCTCTCTCTCTTGCCCCTGGTTTCTCTCTCACCCAGCAGTCTCTCTCTCTCGCCCCCGGTCTGTTTCGTCACTCCTGGTCTATCGTCACCCCCGGTGTCTCATCAACCCCAGCCCCCCCCGCTCCCGGTCTCCCTTGGCCTCAGTCTCTATCGTCCCTCGGTCTCTCTCTTCACCATTGGTCTCTCTATCTCGTCCCCGGCCTCTCTCACCATCCCCGGTCTCTCTTGCCTCCAGTCTCTCTTGTCGCCCCCGGTCTTGCGTCCCTCCGCAGTCTCTCTCGCCCACCCCGGTCTCTCATCGCCCCTGGTCTCTCGTCGCCCCCTGGTCTCTCTCGCCTGCTGTCTCTCTCATCGCCCCTGGTCTCTTCCCCCTTCCCACACCCCCGGTCTCTCTCTCGTGCCCTGGCTCTCTCGCCCCCAGTCTCTCTCGTCCCCAGTCACTCTCTCGCCCCCGGTCACTCTCACCACCGGTCTTTCTCACTCCCAGTTTCTCGTCACCCCCGGTCTCTCTCGCCCCCGGTCTCTCTCGCCCCCAGTCTCTCTCTCGCCCCCAGTCTCTCTCTAGCCCCTGGTCTCTCTCGCCACCCCCGGTCTCTCTCGCCCCCGTCTCTCTTTGCCCCCGGTCTCTCTCTCTCACCCCCGGTCCCTCTCACCCTCGGTCTCTCTCACCAACAGTCTCTCTTGTCGCCCCCAGTCTCTCATCACCCAGCCTCTCTCGCTCCCGGTCTCTCTCTCTCGTCCCCAGTCACTCTCGGCACCGGTGTCCCTTGACCACACTTTCTCTCTCGCCCCCAATCTCTCTCGTCACCCCTGGTGTGTCTCGTCTCCCCCTGTCTCTCGCCCCTGGTCTCTCTTGCCCCACCGGTCTATCTCGCCGCCCCCCCCCGGTCTCTCTCGTCCCCAGTCTCTCTCTCTCACCCCTGGTCTCTCTCGCCCCCCGGTCTCTCTCGCCCCTGGTCACTCTCACCCCCGGTCTCACTCGTCACCCCGTCTCTCTTGCCCCCGGACTCTCTCTCGCCCCCTGTCTCTCTTCACCCCTGATCTCTCTCTCTCGCCCCCGGTATCTCTCGCTCCCGGTCTCTCTCGTCACCCCCTCCCTCTCACCCCTGGTCGCTTTCTCGCCCCCAGTCTCACTCTCGTCCCCTGTCTCTCTCGCCCCCTGGTCTCCCTTATTGTTCCCCAGTCTCTCTCGCCCCCGGTCTCTCTCGTTGTCCCTGGTCTCTCGTCACCCCCGGGTCTCTCTCCACTCCAATCTCTCTCGCCCCCGGAGACTTTCACCCCCTCGCTCTCTTTCGCCCCCGGTCTCTCTCTCTCTCACCCCCGGTATCTCACCCCTGGTCTCTCTCGTCACCCCCTCCCTCTCACTCTTGGTCTCCTTCTCGTCCCCAGTCTCTCTTCACCCCCAGTCTCACTCTCTCGTCCCCGTGCTCTCTCTCGCCCCCGGTCTCTATTGTCGCAATCGGTCTCTTGTCACCCCCGGTTCTCTCTCGTCCCCAGTCTCTCTCGCCCCCAGTCTCTCTCGTTGTCCCTGGTCTCTCGTCACCCCTGGGTCTCTCTCCATCCCAATCTCTCTCGCCCCCGGTGTCTTTCGCCCTCCCCCGTCTTTCTTGTTGCCCCCAGTCTCTCGTCACCACCAGTGTCTTGCCCCCGGTTTCTCACCCACAGTCTCTCTTGTCCCTGGTCTGTCTTGTCGCTCACTGTCTCTCTCACACCCAGCCTGTCTCGCTTCCCGGCCTCTCTTGTTCAAAGTCTCTCTCTCACCCCCAGTCTCTCTCAACCCCACTTTCTCTCTCCCCCGGTCTCTCTCGTCACCCCGGTCTCTCTCGTCTCCCCCGTCTCTCACCCCCGGTCTCTCTCACCCCAGGTCTCTTTTGCACCCCGGTCTCTCTTGCCCCACCTATCTCTCTCGCTCCCCACCCCGGTCTCTCTCGCACCCCGGTCTCTCTTCACCCCCTGTCTCTCTCTGTCTCTCGCCCCCGGTCTCTCTCGTCATCCCCACTATCTCTCACCCCCGGTCTTTTTCTCGCCCTCCGTCTTTCTCACCCCCTGGTGTCTCTACCCCCCTGTCTTTCTCACCCCCGGTCTCTCTCACTCCCGGTCTGTCTCGTTGCCCCCCGTCCCTCTAGCCCCCCGGTCTCTCTCGCAAACACCTCTCTCTCACCCCCCGGTCTCTCTTCACCCCTGGTCTCTCTCTCTCGCCTCCAGTCTCTCTCATCTCCGGTCTATATTGTCACCCCCTCTCTCTCGCCCCCGGGCTCTCTTGCCCACAGTCTCTCTCACTCCCGGTCTGTCTCGTTGCCCCCCATCCCTCTAGCCCCCCGGTCTCTCTCGCAAAACCCTCTCTCTCACACCCCGGTCTCTCTTCACCACCGGGCTCTCTCTCTCTCGCCTCCAGTCTCTCTCTCATCCCTGGTCTCGCTCGGCCCCCCAGTCTCTCTCACTCCCCGGTCTCTCGTCACCCACAGTGTCTTGCCCCCGGTCTCTCTCGCCTCCCCTGCTCTCTCTTGCCTGCCCCGGTCACTCTCACCCCCAGTCTCTCTCGCCACCCGTCTCTCTCGTCACCCCTGGGTCTCTCTCCACCCCAATCTCTCTTGCCCCCAGTGTCATCCCCCCCCCCGTTCCCTCTCGCCCCCGGTCTCTCTCGCCTCCCCAGTCTCTCTTGCCTGCCCCGGTCTCTCGCCCCTGGTCTCTCTCTCTCTCGCCTCCGGTCTCGTTCACACCCGGTCTCTTGTCACCCCTGGGTCTCTCTCGCCCCCAGTCTCTCTTGCTTCCCTGGTCTCGCTCGGTCCCCTAGTCTCTCTCACCCCCACCCCTGTCGCTCTTGTCACCCCTGGTCTCTCGTCACCCACAGTGTCTTGCCCCCAGTCTCTCTCGCCCACAGTCTCTCTCGCCCCCCAGTCTGTCTTGTCTCTCACTGTCTCTCTCAAACCTGGCCTCTCTCCCTCCCCGGCCTCTCTCGCTCCCGGGCTCTCTCTAGCCCCTAGTCTCTCTCGACCCCACTTTCTCTTGTCCCCAGTCTCTCTTGTCGCCCCCAATCTCTCTCGCCCCTGGTCTCTCTTGCCCCACCTGTCTTCTAGCTCCCCCCCTCCCTGGTCTCTCTCGCCACCACCCCCCCCCCCGGTCTCTCTTCACCCCTGGTCTCTCTCTCTCTCGCACCCGGTCACTCTCGTCACCCCCTCTCTCTCACCTCCCGGTCTCTCTCTCGCCCCCCTCTCTCTCACCCCCGGTCTCTCTTCCCCCCTCTCTTCTCGCCCCCGGTCTCTCTTGCCCACAGTCTCTCTTGCCCCCGGTCTCTGCCCCCCCTCACTCTCTTGCCCCCGGTCTCTAGTGTCGCCCCCGGTCTCTCGTCGCCCCTGATCGCTCGTCATCCCCGGTCTCTCACCCCAGTCACCATCTCACCACGGTCACACTCACACTCCCAGTCTGTCTCGTTGCCCCAGTCTCTCTTGTAAACCCCTCTCTCTCGCCCCCTCGGTTTCTCGTCACCGCCGGTCTTACGCTCGCGGTCTCTCTCGCCCCCGGTCTCTCATCACCCCCGTTCTCTTGCGCCCCGGTTGCTCTCAGCCCCCCCTTGTTTCTCGTCACTCCTGGTCTCTCTCGCCCCCCGGTCTCTCTCGCCCCAAGTCTCTCTCCTCCCCTGCCCCCAGTCTCTCGTCGCCTCCGGTGTCTCATCACACTTAGTCTCTCGCCGCTGGTCTCTCTCGCGTCTGG
Source organism: Chiloscyllium punctatum (assembly GCF_047496795.1). NCBI lineage: Eukaryota > Metazoa > Chordata > Chondrichthyes > Orectolobiformes > Hemiscylliidae > Chiloscyllium > Chiloscyllium punctatum. The sequence continues at coordinate 77,757,021 of NC_092752.1, read as the reverse complement.
TCTCTCTCGTTGCCCCTGATCTCTTGTCAACCCCGGTCTCTCACTCCTGAACTTTCTCGCGTCCAGTCTCTCTCACCGCCCCTGGTCTCTCTCTCTCGCCCCCTGTCTCTCTTTTGCGACGGTCTCTCTCTCGCCCCCGGTCTGTCTCGTCGCCCCCCCCCCCGTCTCTCTCTTCACCCCCCATCTCTCTCTTCACTCCATGTCTCTCTCTTCACCCCATGTCTCTCTCTCTCACCGCGGTTTCTCTCATCACCACCAGTCTTTCCCGTCGCCCCCGGTCGCTCTTGTCACCCCCGATTTCTCTTGCTCCCCGGGCTCCGTCTCTGTCTCTCTCGGCCCTGGACTCTCACGTCACCCCCGGTCTCTGTCTCTCTTGGCTCCGGTCTCTCGCGTCGCCTCCCCCCGGGTACCTCTCGTTGCCCACGGTCTCTCTCGTCACCCCCAGTCTCTCTCGCCCCACCAGGTCTCTATCGCCCCACGGTGTCTCTCGCCCTGGTCTCTCTCGTTGCCCCCGGTCTCTTTCACCCTCTGTTCTCTAATCGGCCCCGGTCTCAGGTCACCCCCGGTCTCTCGCCCCCGATCACTCTCGCCCCCGATCTCTCTCGCCCTGGGTCTCTCTTGTCACTCCCTCTCTCTCGTCCCCAGTCTTTCTTGCCCCTGGCCATCTCTCACACCCCGGCCTGTATCGCACCCAGTCTCTCTCGCACCCCCCATCTCTCTCGCCCCCGGTCTCTCTTGTTGCCCCCAGTCTCTCGTCACCCCCGGTGTCTCGCCCTCGATCTCACTCGCACCTGGCCTCTCTCACTCCCCACTCTCTCTCGGCTCCAGTCTCTCTCTCGCCCCTGGTCCCCCTTGCCCTCCCAGTCCCTGTCGTCACTCCAGGTCACTCTCGTCACCCCCAGTCTCCCTCTTCACGCCATATCTCTCTTGACCCCGGTCTCTCTTGCCCCCGGTATCTCTCTTGCCCCCGGTCTCTCTTGCCCCCGGTCTCTCTCTCACCCCCGGTCTCTCTTGCCCCTGGTCTCTCTCTCACCCCCCGGTCTCTTGTCACTCCCGGTGTCTCACCCCCGGTCTCTCTTGCTCCTGGCCTCTCTTGCTCCCAATTTGCCTCGTCGCCCCCAGACTCTCTTGTCAACCCCTCTCTCTCTCACCCTCGGTCTCTCTTGCCCCCGGTCTCTCTCTCGCCCCCGGTTCCTCTGCCCCCGACTCTCTTGTCACCCCCGGTCTCTCTTGTCCCCACCCCTGGTCTCTCTCACCCGCCCTGGTCTCTCTCATCCCTGGTGTCTCTCGTCATCCCCTTCCTCTCACCCCCGGTCTCTTTCACCCCCCCGGTTCCACTCGCCACCCTGGTCTCTCTCACCCCCGGTCTATCTCTCTCTCTCTCTCTCTCATCCCGGTATCTCTCGTCATCCCCTTTCTCTTGCCCCCGGTCACTCTTGTCACCCCCGGTCTCTCTCGCCCGCCCCGGTCTCTCTCATCCCGGTATCTCTCGTCATCCCCTTTCTCTTGCCCCCGGTCTCTCTTGTCACCCCCGGTCTCTCTCTACCCCGGTCTCTCTCGCCCGCCCCGGTCTCTCTCATCCCGGTATCTCTTGTCATCCCCTTTCTCTAGCCCCCGGTCTCTCTTGTCACCCCTGGTCTCTTGTCACCCCCGGTGTCTCGCCCCCAGTCTCTCTCGCACCTGGTCTCTCTTGCCTCCAGTCTCCCTCACCCTCCTGGTCTCTGTCGTCACACCCAGCCAATCTCGTAACCCCCAGTCTCTCTCGTCCTCGGTCTCTCTCGTTGCCGCTGGACTATTGTCACTCCCTCTCTCTCTCTCTCTCTCTCACCCTTGGTCTGTCTCATCACTCCCTGTCTCTCTTGCACCCGGCCTCTCTCACTTCCCCGCCTCTCGCACCGGTTACTCACCCCCGGTCTCTCTCTTGCCCCTGGTCACTCACCCCTGGTCTCTCGCTCCTGGTCACTCACCCCCGGTCTCTCTCTCGCTCCTGGTCACTCACCCCTGGTCTTTCTTACCCCTGTTTCTCATCATCCCCGGTGTCTGACCCCTGGTCTCTCCTGCCCACAGTCTCTCTTGCCCCTGGTGTGTCTCATCGCTCCCTGTCTCTTTAGCACCTGGTATCTCACTTCCCGGCCTCTCTTGCTCCCGGACGCTCTCTTGCCCCCGGTCTTTCTAGCCCCCCGGATTCTCTCGCGAACCTGTTTCTCTCGCCCCCATGGTCACTCTCTCTCAACTCCCGGTCTCTCTCGCACCAGGTGTCTTTCGTTGCCCCTGGTCTCTCTCACCCCCCCCGTCTCTCTTGCCCCGGTCTCTCACCCCGTCTCTCTCGTCGCCCCAATTCTATCGCCCCCACTCACCTCTCGCCCCCGGTCTCTAGCGACCACCCCCCAACCCCCGGTATCTCTCACCTCCCCAGTCTCTCTCACCCCCCCCAGTCTCTCTCACCCCCGTTCCTCTCTAGCCCCCAACCTCTCATCCCCGGTCTCTCACCCCCGGTGTCTCTCGTCATCCCCTTTCTCTTGCCCCCAGTTTCTCTCGCCCCTGGTCTCTCACTCCAGTCCCTCTCACCCCCGGCCTCTCTCTTTCGCCCCCAGTTTTTTCTCGTTGCCGCCAGTCTCTCCCATTACCCCTGGTCTCTCTCGCCCTTGATCTCTCTCGTCCCCCCCAGTCTCTCTCGCACCCCCCATCTCTCTCGCCCCCGGTCTCTCTTGTTGCCCCCAGTCTCTCGTCACCCCCGGTGTCTCGCCCTCGATCTCACTCGCACCTGGCCTCTCTCACTCCCCACTCTCTCTCGGCTCCAGTCTCTCTCTCGCCCCCGGTCCCCCTTGCCCTCCCAGTCCCTGTCGTCACTCCAGGTCACTCTCGTCACCCCCAGTCTCCCTCTTCACGCCATATCTCTCTTGACCCCGGTCTCTCTTGCCCCCGGTATCTCTCTTGCCCCCGGTCTCTCTTGCCCCCGGTCTCTCTCTCACCCCCGGTCTCTCTTGCCCCTGGTCTCTCTCTCACCCCCCGGTCTCTTGTCACTCCCGGTGTCTCACCCCCGGTCTCTCTTGCTCCTGGCCTCTCTTGCTCCCAATTTGCCTCGTCGCCCCCAGTCTCTCTTGTCAACCCCTCTCTCTCTCACCCTCGGTCTCTCTTGCCCCCGGTCTCTCTCTCGCCCCCGGTTCCTCTGCCCCCGACTCTCTTGTCACCCCTGGTCTCTCTTGCCCCCCACCCCTGGTCTCTCTCACCCGCCCTGGTCTCTCTCATCCCTGGTGTCTCTCGTCATCCCCTTCCTCTCACCCCCGGTCTCTTTCACCCCCCCGGTTCCACTCGCCACCCTGGTCTCTCTCACCCCCGGTCTATCTCTCTCTCTCTCTCTCATCCCGGTATCTCTCGTCATCCCCTTTCTCTTGCCCCCGGTCACTCTTGTCACCCCCGGTCTCTCTCGCCCGCCCCGGTCTCTCTCATCCCGGTATCTCTCGTCATCCCCTTTCTCTTGCCCCCGGTCTCTCTTGTCACCCCCGGTCTCTCTCTACCCCGGTCTCTCTCGCCCGCCCCGGTCTCTCTCATCCCTGTATCTCTCGTCATCCCCTTTCTCTAGCCCCCGGTCTCTCTTGTCACCCCTGGTCTCTTGTCACCCCCGGTGTCTCGCCCCCAGTCTCTCTCGCACATGGTCTCTCTTGCCTCCAGTCTCCCTCACCCTCCTGGTCTCTGTCGTCACACCCAGCCAATCTCGTAACCCCCAGTCTCTCTCGTCCTCGGTCTCTCTCGTTGCCGCTGGACTATTGTCACTCCCTCTCTCTCTCTCTCTCTCTCGCCCCAGCCTCTATCGTCACCGCCGGTCTTTCCCATCGCCCCCGGTCTCTCTCATCGCTCCCGGTCTCTCTCACCCCCAGTCTCTCTCACCCTGTTCTCTCTCTTTGCCCCCCCAGTCTCTCTCACCCCCGGTCTCTCTCTTTGCCCCCCCCGGTCTCTCTCACCCCCGCTCTCTCTCTTTGCCCCCCCCGGTCTCTCTCGCCCCGGTCTCTCTCATCGCCCCTGGTCTCACGTCACCCCCTGGTCTCTCTCGCCCTCGGTCTCTCTTGCCCCCATCTCTCTTGTCCCTGGTCTGTCTTGTCGCCTCCGGTCTCTCTCCTCGCCCCTGTCTCTCTTTCACCACGGTCTCCCTCTTGACCCCGGTCTGTCTCGTCGCCCCCAGTTTCTCTTATCAACCCCTCTCTCTCGCCCCAGGTCTCTCTTGCCCCCGGTCTCTCATCCCCGGTCTCTCTCGGCCCCCACCCCTGGTCTCTCTCACCCGCCCTGGTCTCTCTCATCCCTGGTGCCTCTCGTCATCCCCTTCCTCTCACCCCCGGTCTCTTTCACCCCTCGGTTCCACTCGCCACCCTGGTCTCTCTCACCCCCGGTCTATCTCTCTCTCTCTCTCCCATGGTCTATCTTGCCCCTGGTCTTTTTCGCCCCCTCTGGTCTCTCTCGCCCCCTGTCTCTCTTTGCCCCCTGTCTCTCTCTTGCCCCCGCTCTCACTCATCAAACCCTCTCTCTCACCCCCAGTCTCTCCCTCCCCTGGTCTCTCGTCACCCCTGGTGTCTCGCCTCCCCCCGTCTCTGTCACCCCCAGTCTCTCTCACCCCCAGGCTCTCTCGCCCGGTCTTTCGCGTCACTCCCTCTCTCTCGTCCCCAGTTTCTCTTGCCCCAGGTCTCTCTCTCACACCCCGGTCTGTCTCGCCCTGATCTCTCTCACCCCCCCACTCTCTCTCCCCCACGGTCTCTCTCGCCCCCAGTCTCTCTCGTCACCCCAGGTGTCTCTCGTACCCCCAGGTCTCTCTTGCCCTGCGGTGTCTCTTGCCCCAGTCTCTCTCGTCACCCCTGGTCTCACGACAACCCCCCATCTCTCTCGTCCCCTGTCTGTCTTGTCACCCCCGGTCTCTCGTCGCCCCCGGTCTCTCATCAATCCCGCTCTTTCGCTCACGGTTTCTCTTGACCCAGTCTTTCTAGCCCCCGGTCTCTCTCGCAAACCCGTTTCTCTCGCCCCCCCCGGTCTCTCTCGCCCCCCCCACGGTCTCTCTCTTGCCTCCAGTCTCTCTTATCAACCCCTCTCTCTCACCCTCGGTCTCTCTCACCCTCGGTCTCTCTCGCCCTCGGTCTCTCTCGCCCCCGGTCTCTCTCACCCCCGGTCTCTCTTGCCCCCGGTCTCTCTCACCCCCGGTCTCTCTCTCACCCCCGCTCTCTCTCACCCTCGGTCTCTCTCGCCCCCCGGTCTCTCTCGCCCCTGGTCTCTCTCGCCCCCGGTCTCTCTCGCCCCCGGTCTCTCTCACCCTCGGTCTCTCTCGCCCCCACGGTCTCTCTTTCCCCCGGTCTCTCTCACCCTCGGTCTCTCTCACCCCGGGTCTCTCTCGCCCCTGGTCTCTCTCGCCCCCCGGTCTCTCTTGCCCCCGGTCTCTCTCACCCTCGGTCTCTCTCGCCCCCGGTCTCTCTCACCCCCGATCTCTCTCTCACCCCCGGACTCTCACACCCTCGGTCTCTCTCTCACGCCCGGTCTCTCTCGTCCCCGGTCTCTCTCTCTCACCCTCGGTCTCTCTCGCCCCCGGTCTCTCTCGCCCCCAGTCTCTCTCACCCCCCGGTCTCTCTCTCACCCTCGGTCTCTCTCGTCCCTGGTCTCTTTCACCCACAGTCACTCTTGCCCCTGGTGTGTCTCATCGCTCCCTGTCTCTTTAGCACCTGGCATCTCTCACTTCCCGGCCTCACGCCCCCGGTCTCTCTCACCCTCGGTCTCTCTCACCCCCGGTCTCTCTCTCACCCTCGGTCTCTCTCTCGACCCCGGTCTCTCTCGTCCCCGGTCTCTCTCACCCTCCGTCTCTCTCGCCCCCGGTCTCTCTCTCACCCTTGGTCTCTCTCTCACCCTCGGTCTCTCTCTCACCCTCGGTCACTCGTGTCCCCGCTCTCCCTCGCCCCGGTCTCTCTCTCGCCCCCGGTCTCTCTCTCACCCCCGGTCTCTCTCTCACCCTCGGTCTCTCTCTCACCCTCGGTCTCTCTCGTCCCCGGTCTGTCTCACCCCCCATCTCTCTCACCCTCGGTCTCTCTCTCACCCTCGGTCTCTCTCGCCCCCGCTCTCTCTCACCCCCGGTCTCTCTCTCACCCTCGGTCTCTCTCTCACCCTCGGTGTCTCTCACCCCGGTCCCTCTCTCAACCTCGGTCTCTCTCTCGCCCCCGGTCTCTCTCGTCCCCGGTCTCTCTCACCCTCGGTCTCTCTCGCCCCTGGTCTCTCTCTCTCACCCTCGGTCTCTCTCTCACCCTCGGTCTCTCTTGTCCCCGCTCTCTCTCGCCCCCGGTCTCTCTCTCACCCTCGGTCTCTCTCTCACCCTCGGTCTCTCTCGTCCCTGGTCTCTTTCACCCACAGTCTCTCTTGCCCCTGGTGTGTCTCCTCGCTCCCTGTCTCTTTAGCACCTGGCATCTCACTTCCCGGCCTCTCTTGCTCCCGGTCTCTCTTTTGCCCCCGGTCTTTCTAGCCTCCTGGTCTCTCTCGCAAACCCGTTTCTCTCGCTCCCCAGTCTCTCTTGCTCCCCGGTCTCTCTCTTTCCCCCCAGTCTCTCTCTCCCCCGGTCTCTCTCGCCCCCGGTCTGTCTTATCGGCCTCCCGGTCTCTCTCTCACCCTTGGTCTGTCTCATCACTCCCTGTCTCTCTTGCACCCGGCCTCTCTCACTTCCCGGCCTCTCGCCCCGGTTACTCACCCCCGGTCTCTCTCTCGCCCCTGGTCACTCACCCCTGGTCTCTCGCTCCTGGTCACTCACCCCCGGTCTCTCTCTCGCTCCTGGTCACTCACCCCCGGTCTCTCTCTCGCCCCTGGTCACTCACCCCTGGTCTCTCGCCCCTGGTCACTCACCCCCGGTCTCTCTCTTGCCCCTGGTCACTCACCCCTGGTCTCTCGCTCCTGGTCACTCACCCCCGGTCTCTCTCTCGCTCCTGGTCACTCACCCCCGGTCTCTCTCTCGCCCCTGGTCACTCACCCCCGGTCTCTCTCTCGCTCCTGGTCACTCACCCCCGGTCTCTCTCTTGCCCCTGGTCACTCACCCCTGGTCTCTCGCTCCTGGTCACTCACCCCCGGTCTCTCTCTCGCTCCTGGTCACTCACCCCCGGTCTCTCTCTTGCCCCTGGTAACTCACCCCTGGTCTCTCGCTCCTGGTCACTCACCCCCGGTCTCTCTCTCGCTCCTGGTCACTCACCCCCGGTCTCTCTCTCGCCCCTGGTCACTCACCCCCGGTCTCTCTCTCGCTCCTGGTCACTCACCCCCGGTCTCTCTCTTGCCCCTGGTCACTCACCCCTGGTCTCTCGCTCCTGGTCACTCACCCCCGGTCTCTCTCTCGCTCCTGGTCACTCACCCCCGGTCTCTCTCTCGCCCCTGGTCACTCACCCCCGGTCTCTCTCTCGCTCCTGGTCACTCACCCCCCGGTCTCTCTCTCGCTCCTGGTCACTCACCCCCGGTCTCTCTCTCGCTCCTGGTCACTCACCCCTGGTCTTTCTTACCCCTGTTTCTCATCATCCCCGGTGTCTGACCCCTGGTCTCTCCTGCCCACAGTCTCTCTTGCCCCTGGTGTGTCTCATCGCTCCCTGTCTCTTTAGCACCTGGTATCTCACTTCCCGGCCTCTCTTGCTCCCGGACGCTCTCTTGCCCCCGGTCTTTCTAGCCCCCCGGATTCTCTCGCGAACCTGTTTCTCTCGCCCCCATGGTCACTCTCTCTCAACTCCCGGTCTCTCTCGCACCAGGTGTCTTTCGTTGCCCCTGGTCTCTCTCACCCCCCCCGTCTCTCTTGCCCCGGTCTCTCACCCCGTCTCTCTCGTCGCCCCAATTCTATCGCCCCCACTCACCTCTCGCCCCCGGTCTCTAGCGACCACCCCCCAACCCCCGGTATCTCTCACCTCCCCAGTCTCTCTCACCCCCCCCAGTCTCTCTCACCCCCGTTCCTCTCTAGCCCCCAACCTCTCATCCCCGGTCTCTCACCCCCGGTGTCTCTCGTCATCCCCTTTCTCTTGCCCCCAGTTTCTCTCGCCCCTGGTCTCTCACTCCAGTCCCTCTCACCCCCGGCCTCTCTCTTTCGCCCCCAGTTTTTTCTCGTTGCCGCCAGTCTCTCCCATTACCCCTGGTCTCTCTCGCCCTTGATCTCTCTCGTCCCCCCCAGTCTCTCTCGCACCCCCCATCTCTCTCGCCCCCGGTCTCTCTTGTTGCCCCCAGTCTCTCGTCACCCCCGGTGTCTCGCCCTCGATCTCACTCGCACCTGGCCTCTCTCACTCCCCACTCTCTCTCGGCTCCAGTCTCTCTCTCGCCCCCGGTCCCCCTTGCCCTCCCAGTCCCTGTCGTCACTCCAGGTCACTCTCGTCACCCCCAGTCTCCCTCTTCACGCCATATCTCTCTTGACCCCGGTCTCTCTTGCCCCCGGTATCTCTCTTGCCCCCGGTCTCTCTTGCCCCCGGTCTCTCTCTCACCCCCGGTCTCTCTTGCCCCTGGTCTCTCTCTCACCCCCCGGTCTCTTGTCACTCCCGGTGTCTCACCCCCGGTCTCTCTTGCTCCTGGCCTCTCTTGCTCCCAATTTGCCTCGTCGCCCCCAGTCTCTCTTGTCAACCCCTCTCTCTCTCACCCTCGGTCTCTCTTGCCCCCGGTCTCTCTCTCGCCCCCGGTTCCTCTGCCCCCGACTCTCTTGTCACCCCTGGTCTCTCTTGCCCCCCACCCCTGGTCTCTCTCACCCGCCCTGGTCTCTCTCATCCCTGGTGTCTCTCGTCATCCCCTTCCTCTCACCCCCGGTCTCTTTCACCCCCCCGGTTCCACTCGCCACCCTGGTCTCTCTCACCCCCGGTCTATCTCTCTCTCTCTCTCTCATCCCGGTATCTCTCGTCATCCCCTTTCTCTTGCCCCCGGTCACTCTTGTCACCCCCGGTCTCTCTCGCCCGCCCCGGTCTCTCTCATCCCGGTATCTCTCGTCATCCCCTTTCTCTTGCCCCCGGTCTCTCTTGTCACCCCCGGTCTCTCTCTACCCCGGTCTCTCTCGCCCGCCCCGGTCTCTCTCATCCCTGTATCTCTCGTCATCCCCTTTCTCTAGCCCCCGGTCTCTCTTGTCACCCCTGGTCTCTTGTCACCCCCGGTGTCTCGCCCCCAGTCTCTCTCGCACATGGTCTCTCTTGCCTCCAGTCTCCCTCACCCTCCTGGTCTCTGTCGTCACACCCAGCCAATCTCGTAACCCCCAGTCTCTCTCGTCCTCGGTCTCTCTCGTTGCCGCTGGACTATTGTCACTCCCTCTCTCTCTCTCTCTCTCTCGCCCCAGCCTCTATCGTCACCGCCGGTCTTTCCCATCGCCCCCGGTCTCTCTCATCGCTCCCGGTCTCTCTCACCCCCAGTCTCTCTCACCCTGTTCTCTCTCTTTGCCCCCCCAGTCTCTCTCACCCCCGGTCTCTCTCTTTGCCCCCCCCGGTCTCTCTCACCCCCGCTCTCTCTCTTTGCCCCCCCCGGTCTCTCTCGCCCCGGTCTCTCTCATCGCCCCTGGTCTCACGTCACCCCCTGGTCTCTCTCGCCCTCGGTCTCTCTTGCCCCCATCTCTCTTGTCCCTGGTCTGTCTTGTCGCCTCCGGTCTCTCTCCTCGCCCCTGTCTCTCTTTCACCACGGTCTCCCTCTTGACCCCGGTCTGTCTCGTCGCCCCCAGTTTCTCTTATCAACCCCTCTCTCTCGCCCCAGGTCTCTCTTGCCCCCGGTCTCTCATCCCCGGTCTCTCTCGGCCCCCACCCCTGGTCTCTCTCACCCGCCCTGGTCTCTCTCATCCCTGGTGCCTCTCGTCATCCCCTTCCTCTCACCCCCGGTCTCTTTCACCCCTCGGTTCCACTCGCCACCCTGGTCTCTCTCACCCCCGGTCTATCTCTCTCTCTCTCTCCCATGGTCTATCTTGCCCCTGGTCTTTTTCGCCCCCTCTGGTCTCTCTCGCCCCCTGTCTCTCTTTGCCCCCTGTCTCTCTCTTGCCCCCGCTCTCACTCATCAAACCCTCTCTCTCACCCCCAGTCTCTCCCTCCCCTGGTCTCTCGTCACCCCTGGTGTCTCGCCTCCCCCCGTCTCTGTCACCCCCAGTCTCTCTCACCCCCAGGCTCTCTCGCCCGGTCTTTCGCGTCACTCCCTCTCTCTCGTCCCCAGTTTCTCTTGCCCCAGGTCTCTCTCTCACACCCCGGTCTGTCTCGCCCTGATCTCTCTCACCCCCCCACTCTCTCTCCCCCACGGTCTCTCTCGCCCCCAGTCTCTCTCGTCACCCCAGGTGTCTCTCGTACCCCCAGGTCTCTCTTGCCCTGCGGTGTCTCTTGCCCCAGTCTCTCTCGTCACCCCTGGTCTCACGACAACCCCCCATCTCTCTCGTCCCCTGTCTGTCTTGTCACCCCCGGTCTCTCGTCGCCCCCGGTCTCTCATCAATCCCGCTCTTTCGCTCACGGTTTCTCTTGACCCAGTCTTTCTAGCCCCCGGTCTCTCTCGCAAACCCGTTTCTCTCGCCCCCCCCGGTCTCTCTCGCCCCCCCCACGGTCTCTCTCTTGCCTCCAGTCTCTCTTATCAACCCCTCTCTCTCACCCTCGGTCTCTCTCACCCTCGGTCTCTCTCGCCCTCGGTCTCTCTCGCCCCCGGTCTCTCTCACCCCCGGTCTCTCTTGCCCCCGGTCTCTCTCACCCCCGGTCTCTCTCTCACCCCCGCTCTCTCTCACCCTCGGTCTCTCTCGCCCCCCGGTCTCTCTCGCCCCTGGTCTCTCTCGCCCCCGGTCTCTCTCGCCCCCGGTCTCTCTCACCCTCGGTCTCTCTCGCCCCCACGGTCTCTCTTTCCCCCGGTCTCTCTCACCCTCGGTCTCTCTCACCCCGGGTCTCTCTCGCCCCTGGTCTCTCTCGCCCCCCGGTCTCTCTTGCCCCCGGTCTCTCTCACCCTCGGTCTCTCTCGCCCCCGGTCTCTCTCACCCCCGATCTCTCTCTCACCCCCGGACTCTCACACCCTCGGTCTCTCTCTCACGCCCGGTCTCTCTCGTCCCCGGTCTCTCTCTCTCACCCTCGGTCTCTCTCGCCCCCGGTCTCTCTCGCCCCCAGTCTCTCTCACCCCCCGGTCTCTCTCTCACCCTCGGTCTCTCTCGTCCCTGGTCTCTTTCACCCACAGTCACTCTTGCCCCTGGTGTGTCTCATCGCTCCCTGTCTCTTTAGCACCTGGCATCTCTCACTTCCCGGCCTCACGCCCCCGGTCTCTCTCACCCTCGGTCTCTCTCACCCCCGGTCTCTCTCTCACCCTCGGTCTCTCTCTCGACCCCGGTCTCTCTCGTCCCCGGTCTCTCTCACCCTCCGTCTCTCTCGCCCCCGGTCTCTCTCTCACCCTTGGTCTCTCTCTCACCCTCGGTCTCTCTCTCACCCTCGGTCACTCGTGTCCCCGCTCTCCCTCGCCCCGGTCTCTCTCTCGCCCCCGGTCTCTCTCTCACCCCCGGTCTCTCTCTCACCCTCGGTCTCTCTCTCACCCTCGGTCTCTCTCGTCCCCGGTCTGTCTCACCCCCCATCTCTCTCACCCTCGGTCTCTCTCTCACCCTCGGTCTCTCTCGCCCCCGCTCTCTCTCACCCCCGGTCTCTCTCTCACCCTCGGTCTCTCTCTCACCCTCGGTGTCTCTCACCCCGGTCCCTCTCTCAACCTCGGTCTCTCTCTCGCCCCCGGTCTCTCTCGTCCCCGGTCTCTCTCACCCTCGGTCTCTCTCGCCCCTGGTCTCTCTCTCTCACCCTCGGTCTCTCTCTCACCCTCGGTCTCTCTTGTCCCCGCTCTCTCTCGCCCCCGGTCTCTCTCTCACCCTCGGTCTCTCTCTCACCCTCGGTCTCTCTCGTCCCTGGTCTCTTTCACCCACAGTCTCTCTTGCCCCTGGTGTGTCTCCTCGCTCCCTGTCTCTTTAGCACCTGGCATCTCACTTCCCGGCCTCTCTTGCTCCCGGTCTCTCTTTTGCCCCCGGTCTTTCTAGCCTCCTGGTCTCTCTCGCAAACCCGTTTCTCTCGCTCCCCAGTCTCTCTTGCTCCCCGGTCTCTCTCTTTCCCCCCAGTCTCTCTCTCCCCCGGTCTCTCTCGCCCCCGGTCTGTCTTATCGGCCTCCCGGTCTCTCTCTCACCCTTGGTCTGTCTCATCACTCCCTGTCTCTCTTGCACCCGGCCTCTCTCACTTCCCGGCCTCTCGCCCCGGTTACTCACCCCCGGTCTCTCTCTCGCCCCTGGTCACTCACCCCTGGTCTCTCGCTCCTGGTCACTCACCCCCGGTCTCTCTCTCGCTCCTGGTCACTCACCCCCGGTCTCTCTCTCGCCCCTGGTCACTCACCCCTGGTCTCTCGCCCCTGGTCACTCACCCCCGGTCTCTCTCTTGCCCCTGGTCACTCACCCCTGGTCTCTCGCTCCTGGTCACTCACCCCCGGTCTCTCTCTCGCTCCTGGTCACTCACCCCCGGTCTCTCTCTCGCCCCTGGTCACTCACCCCCGGTCTCTCTCTCGCTCCTGGTCACTCACCCCCGGTCTCTCTCTTGCCCCTGGTCACTCACCCCTGGTCTCTCGCTCCTGGTCACTCACCCCCGGTCTCTCTCTCGCTCCTGGTCACTCACCCCCGGTCTCTCTCTTGCCCCTGGTAACTCACCCCTGGTCTCTCGCTCCTGGTCACTCACCCCCGGTCTCTCTCTCGCTCCTGGTCACTCACCCCCGGTCTCTCTCTCGCCCCTGGTCACTCACCCCCGGTCTCTCTCTCGCTCCTGGTCACTCACCCCCGGTCTCTCTCTTGCCCCTGGTCACTCACCCCTGGTCTCTCGCTCCTGGTCACTCACCCCCGGTCTCTCTCTCGCTCCTGGTCACTCACCCCCGGTCTCTCTCTCGCCCCTGGTCACTCACCCCCGGTCTCTCTCTCGCTCCTGGTCACTCACCCCCCGGTCTCTCTCTCGCTCCTGGTCACTCACCCCCGGTCTCTCTCTCGCTCCTGGTCACTCACCCCTGGTCTTTCTTACCCCTGTTTCTCATCATCCCCGGTGTCTGACCCCTGGTCTCTCCTGCCCACAGTCTCTCTTGCCCCTGGTGTGTCTCATCGCTCCCTGTCTCTTTAGCACCTGGCATCTCACTTCCCGGCCTCTCTTGCTCCCGGACGCTCTCTTGCCCCCGGTCTTTCTAGCCCCCCGGATTCTCTCGCGAACCCGTTTCTCTCGCCCCCATGGTCTCTCTCTCTCACCTCCCGGTCTCTCTCGCACCAGGTGTCTTTCGTTGCCCCTGGTCTCTCTCACCCCCCCCGTCTCTCTTGCCCCGGTCTCTCACCCCGTCTCTCTCGTCGCCCCAATTCTATCGCCCCCACTCACCTCTCGCCCCCGGTCTCTAGCGACCACCCCCCAACCCCCGGTATCTCTCACCTCCCCAGTCTCTCTCACCCCCCCCAGTCTCTCTCACCCCCGTTCCTCTCTAGCCCCCAACCTCTCATCCCCGGTCTCTCGCCCCCGGTGTCTCTCGTCATCCCCTTTCTCTTGCCCCCAGTTTCTCTCGCCCCTGGTCTCTCACTCCAGTCCCTCTCACCCCCGGCCTCTCTCTTTCGCCCCCAGTTTTTCTCGTTGCCGCCAGTCTCTCCCATTACCCCTGGTCTCTCTCGCCCTTGATCTCTCTCGTCCCCCCCAGTCTCTCTCGCACCCCCCATCTCTCTCGCCCCCGGTCTCTCTTGTTGCCCCCAGTCTCTCGTCACCCCCGGTGTCTCGCCCTCGATCTCACTCGCACCTGGCCTCTCTCACTCCCCACTCTCTCTCGGCTCCAGTCTCTCTCTCGCCCCCGGTCCCCCTTGCCCTCCCAGTCCCTGTCGTCACTCCAGGTCACTCTCGTCACCCCCAGTCTCCCTCTTCACGCCATATCTCTCTTGACCCCGGTCTCTCTTGCCCCCGGTATCTCTCTTGCCCCCGGTCTCTCTTGCCCCCGGTCTCTCTCTCACCCCCGGTCTCTCTTGCCCCGGTCTCTCTCTCACCCCCCGGTCTCTTGTCACTCCCGGTGTCTCACCCCCGGTCTCTCTTGCTCCTGGCCTCTCTTGCTCCCAATTTGCCTCGTCGCCCCCAGTCTCTCTTGTCAACCCCTCTCTCTCTCACCCTCGGTCTCTCTTGCCCCCGGTCTGTCTCTCGCCCCCGGTTCCTCTGCCCCCGACTCTCTTGTCACCCCTGGTCTCTCTTGCCCCCCACCCCTGGTCTCTCTCACCCGCCCTGGTCTCTCTCATCCCTGGTGTCTCTCGTCATCCCCTTCCTCTCACCCCCGGTCTCTTTCACCCCCCCGGTTCCACTCGCCACCCTGGTCTCTCTCACCCCCGGTCTATCTCTCTCTCTCTCTCTCATCCCGGTATCTCTCGTCATCCCCTTTCTCTTGCCCCCGGTCACTCTTGTCACCCCCGGTCTCTCTCGCCCGCCCCGGTCTCTCTCATCCCGGTATCTCTCGTCATCCCCTTTCTCTTGCCCCCGGTCTCTCTTGTCACCCCCGGTCTCTCTCTACCCCGGTCTCTCTCGCCCGCCCCGGTCTCTCTCATCCCGGTATCTCTCGTCATCCCCTTTCTCTAGCCCCCGGTCTCTCTTGTCACCCCTGGTCTCTTGTCACCCCCGGTGTCTCGCCCCCAGTCTCTCTCGCACATGGTCTCTCTTGCCTCCAGTCTCCCTCACCCTCCTGGTCTCTGTCGTCACACCCAGCCAATCTCGTAACCCCCAGTCTCTCTCGTCCTCGGTCTCTCTCGTTGCCGCTGGACTATTGTCACTCCCTCTCTCTCTCTCTCTCTCTCGCCCCAGCCTCTATCGTCACCGCCGGTCTTTCCCATCGCCCCCGGTCTCTCTCATCGCTCCCGGTCTCTCTCACCCCCAGTCTCTCTCACCCTGTTCTCTCTCTTTGCCCCCCCAGTCTCTCTCACCCCCGGTCTCTCTCTTTGCCCCCCCCGGTCTCTCTCACCCCCGGTCTCTCTCTTTGCCCCCCCCGGTCTCTCTCGCCCCGGTCTCTCTCATCGCCCCTGGCCTCACGTCACCCCCTGGTCTCTCTCGCCCTCGGTCTCTCTTGCCCCCATCTCTCTTGTCCCTGGTCTGTCTTGTCGCCTCCGGTCTCTCTCCTCGCCCCTGTCTCTCTTTCACCACGGTCTCCCTCTTGACCCCGGTCTGTCTCGTCGCCCCCAGTTTCTCTTATCAACACCTCTCTCTCGCCCCAGGTCTCTCTTGCCCCCGGTCTCTCATCCCCGGTCTCTCTCGGCCCCCACCCCTGGTCTCTCTCACCCGCCCTGGTCTCTCTCATCCCTGGTGTCTCTCGTCATCCCCTTCCTCTCACCCCCGGTCTCTTTCGCCCCCCGGTTCCACTCGCCACCCTGGTCTCTCTCACCCCCGGTCTATCTCTCTCTCTCTCTCCCATGGTCTATCTTGCCCCTGGTCTTTTTCGCCCCCTCTGGTCTCTCTCGCCCCCTGTCTCTCTTTGCCCCCTGTCTCTCTCTTGCCCCCGCTCTCACTCATCAAACCCTCTCTCTCACCCCCAGTCTCTCCCTCCCCTGGTCTCTCGTCACCCCTGGTGTCTCGCCTCCCCCCGTCTCTGTCACCCCCAGTCTCTCTCACCCCCAGGCTCTCTCGCCCGGTCTTTTGCGTCACTCCCTCTCTCTCGTCCCCAGTTTCTCTTGCCCCAGGTCTCTCTCTCACACCCCGGTCTGTCTCGCCCTGATCTCTCTCACCCCCCCACTCTCTCTCCCCCACGGTCTCTCTCGCCCCCAGTCTCTCTCGTCACCCCAGGTGTCTCTCGTACCCCCAGGTCTCTCTTGCCCTGCGGTGTCTCTTGCCCCAGTCTCTCTCGTCACCCCTGGTCTCACGACAACCCCCCGTCTCTCTCGTCCCCTGTCTGTCTTGTCACCCCCGGTCTCTCGTCGCCCCCGGTCTCTCGTCAATCCCGCTCTTTCGCTCACGGTTTCTCTTGACCCAGTCTTTCTAGCCCCCGGTCTCTCTCGCAAACCCGTTTCTCTCGCCCCCCCCGGTCTCTCTCGCCCCCCCCCCGTCTCTCTCTTGCCTCCAGTCTCTCTTATCAACCCCTCTCTCTCACCCTCGGTCTCTCTCACCCTCGGTCTCTCTCGCCCTCGGTCTCTCTCGCCCCCGGTCTCTCTCACCCCCGGTCTCTCTTGCCCCCGGTCTCTCTCACCCCCGGTCTCTCTCTCACCCCCGGTCTCTCTCACCCCCGGTCTCTCTTGCCCCCGGTCTCTCTCACCCCCGGTCTCTCTCTCACCCTCGGTCTCTCTCACCCCCGGTCTCTCTCTCACCCCCGCTCTCTCTCACCCTCGGTCTCTCTCGCCCCCCGGTCTCTCTCGCCCCTGGTCTCTCTCGCCCCCGGTCTCTCTCGCCCCCGGTCTCTATCACCCTCGGTCTCTCTCGCCCCCACGGTCTCTCTTTCCCCCGGTCTCTCTCACCCTCGGTCTCTCTCACCCCGGGTCTCTCTCGCCCCTGGTCTCTCTCGTCCCCGGTCTCTCTCGCCCCCGGTCTCTCTCACCCTCGGTCTCTCTCGCACCCCGGTCTCTCTTGCCCCCGGTCTCTCTCACCCTCGGTCTCTCTCGCCCCCGGTCTCTCTCACCCCCGGTCTCTCTCTCACCCCCGGACTCTCTCACCCTCGGTCTCTCTCTCACGCCCGGTCTCTCTCGTCCCCGGTCTCTCTCTCTCACCCTCGGTCTCTCTCGCCCCCGGTCTCTCTCGCCCCCAGTCTCTCTCACCCCCCGGTCTCTCTCTCACCCTCGGTCTCTCTCGTCCCTGGTCTCTTTCACCCACAGTCTCTCTTGCCCCTGGTGTGTCTCATCGCTCCCTGTCTCTTTAGCACCTGGCATCTCTCACTTCCCGGCCTCTCGCCCCCGGTCTCTCTCACCCTCGGTCTCTCTCACCCCCGGTCTCTCTCTCACCCTCGGTCTCTCTCTCGACCCCGGTCTCTCTCGTCCCCGGTCTCTCTCACCCTCCGTCTCTCTCGCCCCCGGTCTCTCTCTCACCCTTGGTCTCTCTCTCACCCTCGGCCTCTCTCTCACCCTCGGTCACTCGTGTCCCCGCTCTCTCTCGCCCCGGTCTCTCTCTCGCCCCCTGTCTCTCTCTCACCCCCGGTCTCTCTCTCACCCTCGGTCTCTCTCTCACCCTCGGTCTCTCTCGTCCCCGGTCTGTCTCACCCCCCATCTCTCTCACCCTCGGTCTCTCTCTCACCCTCGGTCTCTCTCGCCCCCGCTCTCTCTCACCCCCGGTCTCTCTCTCACCCTCGGTCTCTCTCTCACCCTCGGTGTCTCTCACCCCGGTCCCTCTCTCAACCTCGGTCTCTCTCTCGCCCCCGGTCTCTCTCGTCCCCGGTCTCTCTCACCCTCGGTCTCTCTCGCCCCTGGTCTCTCTCTCTCACCCTCGGTCTCTCTCTCACCCTCGGTCTCTCTTGTCCCCGCTCTCTCTCGCCCCCGGTCTCTCTCTCACCCTCGGTCTCTCTCTCACCCTCGGTCTCTCTCGTCCCTGGTCTCTTTCACCCACAGTCTCTCTTGCCCCTGGTGTGTCTCCTCGCTCCCTGTCTCTTTAGCACCTGGCATCTCACTTCCCGGCATCTCACTTCCCGTCCTCTCTTGCTCCCGGTCTCTCTTTTGCCCCCGGTCTTTCTAGCCCCCTGGTCTCTCTCGCAAACCCGTTTCTCACGCTCCCCAGTCTCTCTTGCTCCCCGGTCTCTCTCTTTCCCCCCAGTCTCTCTCTCCCCCGGTCTCTCTCGCCCCCGGTCTGTCTTATCGGCCTCCCGGTCTCTCTCTCACCCTTGGTCTGTCTCATCACTCCCTGTCTCTCTTGCACCCGGCCTCTCTCACTTCCCGGCCTCTCGCCCCGGTTACTCACCCCCGGTCTCTCTCTCGCCCCTGGTCACTCACCCCTGGTCTCTCGCTCCTGGTCACTCACCCCCGGTCTCTCTCTCGCTCCTGGTCACTCACCCCCGGTCTCTCTCTCGCCCCTGGTCACTCACCCCTGGTCTCTCGCCCCTGGTCACTCACCCCCGGTCTCTCTCTTGCCCCTGGTCACTCACCCCTGGTCTCTCGCTCCTGGTCAGTCACCCCCGGTCTCTCTCTCGCTCCTGGTCACTCACCCCCGGTCTCTCTCTCGCCCCTGGTCACTCACCCCCGGTCTCTCTCTCGCTCCTGGTCACTCACCCCCGGTCTCTCTCTTGCCCCTGGTCACTCACCCCTGGTCTCTCGCTCCTGGTCACTCACCCCCGGTCTCTCTCTCGCTCCTGGTCACTCACCCCCGGTCTCTCTCTTGCCCCTGGTGTGTCTCATCGCTCCCTGTCTCTTTAGCACCTGGCATCTCACTTCCCGGCCTCTCTTGCTCCCGGACGCTCTCTTGCCCCCGGTCTCTCGCGAACCCGTTTCTCTCGCCCCCATGGTCTCTCTCTCTCACCTCCCGGTCTCTCTCGCACCAGGTGTCTTTCGTTGCCCCTGGTCTCTCTCACCCCCCCGTCTCTCTTGCCCCAGTCTCTCACCCCGTCTCTCTCGTCGCCCCAATTCTATCGCCCCCACTCACCTCTCGCCCCCGGTCTCTAGCGACCACCCCCCAACCCCCGGTATCTCTCACCTCCCCAGTCTCTCTACCCCCCCAGTCTCTCTCACCCCCGTTCCTCTCTAGCCCCCAACCTCTCATCCCCGGTCTCTCGCCCCCGGTGTCTCTCGTCATCCCCTTTCTCTTGCCCCCAGTTTCTCTCGCCCCTGGTCTCTCACTCCAGTCCCTCTCACCCCCGGCCTCTCTCTTTCGCCCCCAGTTTTTCTCGTTGCCGCCAGTCTCTCCCATTACCCCTGGTCTCTCTCGCCCTTGATCTCTCTCGTCCCCCCCAGTCTCTCTCACCCCCAATCTCTCTCTTGCACCCATTCTCTCTCGCCCCCAGTCTCTATCTCCCCCCCCAGTCCCTCTCGCTCCGCCCCGGTCTATCTCGCCCCCGGTCTCTCTCGCCGCCGGTCTCTCTCACTCCCGGTCTCTCTCGCCCCCGGTCTCTCTCGCTCCCGCTCTCTCTCGCACCCAGTCTGTCTGGTCGCCCCCGGTCTCTCGTCACCCCTGGCGTCTCGCCCCCCGGTCTCTCATCACCCCTGGCGTCTCGCCCCCCGGTCTCTCTCGCCCACAGTTTCTTTCGACCCCTGTCTCTCTCGCACCCGTTCTCCCTCGCTTCCCCCGGTCTCTGTCGTCACTCCCGGCACTCTCGTTGCCCTCGGTCTCTCTCATGGCCCCCGGTCTATCTCATCACACCCTCTCTCTCGCCCCCAGTCTCTCCGGTCACCCCCGGTCTCTCTCACCCCCACCCCCACCCCCACACCCCCGGTCTCTCTCACCCCAATCTCCCTCGCCCTGGACTCTCTCCCAACACTGGTCTCTCACATCACCCCATTCTCTTTCTCGTCGCCCCCCCATCTCTCTTATCTCCTCTGGTCTCTTGTCACCCCTGGTCTCTTGTTCCCGGTCTCTCTTGACCTGGTCTTTCTCGCCCCCAGTGACTTTTGCCGTCCCCTGGTGTCTCTCGCCCCCGTGCTCTCTCGCTCCTCCCCCAGGTCTCAAGCCCCCCAGTCTCTCCCATCACCCCCTTTCTCTCGCCCCCAGTCTCTCCATTCCCCCCTGGTCTCTCATCGCCCCCGGTCTCACTCGCCCCGGGGTCTCACTCTCGTCTCCCGGTCTCTCTCGCACCAGGTCTCTCTCTCGTTGCCCCCAGTCTCTCTCATCCCCCGTCACCTACCGGACTCTCTCGCCATGGTCTCTCACCCCCGGTCTCTCTTGTCACCCCATTTCTCTCACCCCCAGTCTCTGTCGCCCCTGGTCTCTCGCCCCCGGTCTCTCGCCCCCGGTCTATCTCGCCCATTCTCTCCTGTTGCCCCCTGCTACCTCTCGTTGACCACGGTCTCTCTCGTCACTGCCGGTCTCCTGTCACCCCCTATCTCTCACCCCCAGTCTCTCTCGCCCTCGACTCTTTCGCCAACCGGTCTCTCTTGCCCCTGGTCTCTTGCCCCCCCCAGCCTCTCTCGCCCCTGGTCTCTTGCCCCCCACACCTCTCTCTCGACCCCCCCTCCCCGGTATCTCTCGACCCCGTTCTCTCTCATCCATGGTCTCTCTCGTCACCATGTTTCTCTTGCCCCTGCTCTCACACGCACCCAGTCTCTCTCTCCCCCGGACTCTCTCGCCCACAGTCTCTCTTGTCGCCCCCGGTCTCTCTCGTCGCCCCGGTCTCTCTTGTTGCCCCCATTGTCTCGTCACCGCTGGTGTCTTGCCCGCGGTCACTCTTCGAACTCAGTCTCTCTCTCGCCCCCAGTCTCTCTCTCTCGTCCCCGGTCTCTCTCTCCCGTCCCCGGTCTCTCTCTCCCCGGGTCTCTCTCGTCCCCCGTTTCTCTTGTCACCCCCCTCTCTTGCCCCCGGTTTCTCTCGCCCCTGGTCTCTCTCGCCCCCAGTCTCTCTCTCTCGTCCCCGGTCTCTCTCTCCCGTCCCTGGTCTCTCTCGCCTGTGGTCTCTTTAGTCCCGGTCTCTATCGCCCCCAGTCTCTCTTGACCCTGGTCTCTCTCTCCCCCGGTCTCTCTCTACCCCAGTCTCTCTTGACCCTGGTCTCTCTCTCCCCTGGACTCTCTCGACCCCGGTCTCTCTCTCACCCCTGGTCTCTCTCCCCCATGGTCTCTCTCACCCCTGGTCTCTCTCTCCCCGGTCTCTCTCGCCCCCAGTCTCTCTCGCCCCTTGTCTCTCTCTCCCCCGGACTTTCTCGATCCCGGTCTCTCTCTTGCCCCCGGTCTCTCTCTCGCCCCCGGTCTCTCTTGACCCTGGTCTCTCTCTCCCCCGGATTCTCTCGACCCCGGTTTCTCTCTTGCCCCCGTCTCTCTCGCCCCCTGGTCTCTCTCGCCCCCGGTCTCTCTCGCCCCCGGTCTCTCTTGCCCCCGTCTCTCTCGCCCCCGGTCTCTCTTGCCCCCGTCTCTCTCGCCCCCGGTCTCTCTCACCCCCGGTCTCTCTCGCCCCCCTGTCTCTCTCGCCCCCGGTCTCTCTCGCCCCCTGGTCTCTCTCGCCCCTGGTCTCTCTCTCGCCCCTGGTCTCTCTCGCCCCCGGTCTCTATCGCCCTCGGTCACTCTTGACCCTGGTCTCTCTCGCCCCTGGTCTCTCTCGCCCCTAGTCTCTCTCGCCCCTGGTCTCTCTCGCTCCTGGTCACTCTCACCCCCGGTCTCTTTAGTCCTGGTCTCTCTCGCCCCCAGTCTCTCTTGACCCCGGTCTCTCTCTCCCCCGGACTCTCTCGACCCCTGTCTCTCTCTTGCCCCCCGTCTCTCTCGCCCCCGTTCTCTCTCGCCGCCGGTCTATCTCGCACCCAGTCTCTCTCATCAAGCCCTCTCTCTCACCCCCAATCTCTCTCTTGCCCCCATTCTCTCTCGCCCCCAGTCTCTCTCGCCCCCGGTCTCTCTCGCCCCTGGTCTATCTCGCCCCTAGTCTCTCTCGCCCCTGGTCTCTCTCGCCCCCGGTCTCTCTCGCCCCCGGTCTCTTTAGTCCTGGTCTCTCTCGCCCCTGGTCTCTCTCGCCCCCGGTCTCTCTTTCGCCCCCGGTCTCTCTCGCCCCCCGCAGTCTCTCTCACACCCGATCTTTTTAGCCCCCGGTCTCTCTCTCCCCGGAACTCTCTCAAACCTGGTCTCTCTCTCGTCCCTGGTCTCTCTCGCCCCCGGTCTCTCTCACCCCCGGTCTCTCTCACCCCCGGTCTCTCTCTCTCGCCCCCGGTCTCTCTCACTCCCAGTCTCTCTCTCTCGCACCCGGTGTCTCTCGCCCCCGGTCTCTCTCGCCCCCGGTCTCTCTCTCGTCCCCTGTCTCTCTCACCCCCAGTCTCTCTCGTCCCCGGTCTCTCTCTCCCCCGGACTCTCTCGCCCCCGGTCTCTCTCGCCCCCGCTCTCTCTCTCCCCCGGACTCTCTCGACCCCGGTCTCTCACGCACCCCCCCAGTCTCTCCTGCCCCCAGTCTCTCGCCACTGTTCTCTCTTGCCACCCGGTCTCTCTCTCTCGCCCTCAATGTCTCTCACCCCCAGTCTCTCGCCCCACGGCCTCTCGCCTCTCTGGTCTCTCTCCCCCCGGTCTCTCTCTCTCTCGCCCCCAATGTCTCTCACCCCCAGTTACTCGCCCCACAGCCTCTCACCCCTCTGGTCTCTCTCCCCCCTGCTCTCTCTCGTCCCCCCAGGTTCTCTCGTCGCTGGTCACTCTCTCCCCCACTGGTCTCTCGTCGGCCCCAGTCTCTCGTCACCCCTGGGCTATCTCATCCGTGGTCTCTCTCGCCCCCGGTCTCTCTCCCCCACTGGTCTCTCTCCCCTAGTCTCTCATGCCCCCTTGCCACCAGTCTCTCTCTCGCCACAGTTCTCTCTCTCACCCCTGGTCACTCATTGCTACTGATTTCACTCCCGCCCCAGGTCTCACTCGCCCCCCGCACCCCCCGGTCTCTCTCTTGCACCCCCCACCCCCGGTCACTCTCTGGCCCTGTTCTCTCTTGTCGCACCCGGTTTCTTGTTGCCCCCGGTCTCTCTCGTCCCCGGTCTCTCTCGCTCCTGGTCTGTCTTATCGGCTGCTGTCTCGCTCACACCCCGTCTCTCCTGTCGCCCCATGTCTCTAACTCTCCCCAGTCTCTCTAACCCCCTGTCTCTAATTCTCCCAGGTCTCTCTCGCCCCCAGTCTCTAACTCTCCCCGGTCTCTCTTGCCCCTGGTCTCTAACTCTCCCTGGTCTCTCTCGCCCCCGGTCTCTAACTCTCCCCAGTCTCTCTCACCCCCAGTCTCGAACTGTCCCCGGTCTCTCTCGCCCCCAGTCTCGAACTCGCCCCAGTCTCTCTCGCCCCAGGTCTCTAACTCTCCCCGGTCTCTCTCGCCCCCAGTTTCTAACTCTCCACAGTCTCTCTTGCCCCTGGTCTCTAACTCTCACCGGTCTCTCTCGCCCCCAGTCTCTAACTCTCTCCGGTCTCTCTCACACCCCGGTCTCTGACTCTCCCCAGTCTCTCTCGACCCGGTCTCTAACTCGCCCCAGTCTCTCTCACCCCCAGTCACTAACACTCCCCGGTCTCTCTCGCCCCCGGTCTCTAAACTCTCCCCAGTCTCACTCGGCCCCGGTCTCTATCTCTCCCCGGTCTCTCTCGCCCCCGGTCTCAGACTCTCCCCAGTCTCTCTCGCCCCCGGTCTCTAACTTTCCCAAGTCTCTCTCGCCCCCGGTCTCTAACCCTCCCCGGTCCGTCTCGAGCCGGCTCTCTGACTCTGCCCGGTCTCTCTCGCCCCCGGTCTCTAACTCTCCCCGGTCTCTCTAGCGCCCAGTCTCGAACACTCCCCAGTCTCTCTCGCCCCAGGTCTCTAACTCGCCCCGGTCTCTCTCAGCCCCAGTTTCTAACTCTCCCCGGTCTCTCGTCCCCGTCTCTAACTCTCCCCAGTCTCACTCGCCCCCGGTCTCTATCTCTCCCCGGTCTCTCTCACCCCCAGTCTCTATCTCTCCCCGGTCTCTCTTGCCCCCGGTCTCTAACTCTCCCCATTCTCTCTCGCCCCCTATCTCTAGCTCTCTGCAGTCTCTCTCATCCCCGTTCTCTAATTCTCCCCGGTCTCTCTCGCCCCCAGTCTCTAACTCTCCCCAGTCTCTCTCGCCCCCAGTCTCTAACTCTCCCCAGTCTCTCTCGCCCCCAGACTCTAACTTTCTCCGGTCTCTCTCTCACCCCCTGCCTCTAACTCTCCCCGGTCTCTCTCGCCCCCGGTCTCTAACTCTCTCCGGTCTCTCTCGCCCCCAGTCTCTAACTCTCCCCGGTCTCTCTCGCCCCCATTCTCTAACTCTCCCCGGTCTGTCTCGCCCCCAGTCTCTAGCTCTCCCCAGTCTCTCTCGCCCCCAGTCTCTAACTCTCCCCGGTATCTCTCTCGCCCCCAGTCTCTAACTCTCCCCAGTCTCTCTCGCCCACGATCTCTAACTCGCCTCGGTCTCTCTCGCCCCCAGTCGCTAACTCTCCTCGGTCTCTATCTCGCCCCCAGTATCTAACTCTCCCCAGTCTCTCTCGCCCACGGTCTCTAACTCTCCTCGGTCTCTCTCGCCTCCAGTCTCTAACTCTCCCCAGTCTCTCTCGCCCCCAGTCTCTAACTCTCCCCGGTCTCTCTCGCCCCTAGTCTCTAACTCTGCCCGGTCTCTCTCGCCCCCAGTCTCTAACTCTCCCCGGTCCCTCTCACCCCCCGGTCTCTAACACTCCCCGGTCTCTAACGCCCCCAGTCTCTAACTCTGCCCGGTCTCTCTCGCCCCCAGTCTCAAACTCTCTCCGGTCTCTCACGCCCCCAGTCTCTAACTCTCCCCAGTCTCTCTCGCACCTGGTCTCTAAATCTCCCCGGTCTCTCTCGCCCCCAGTCTCTAACACTCTCTGGTCTCTCTCGCCCCCGGTCTCTAACTCTCCCCAGTCTCTCTCGCCCCCGGTCTGTAACTCTCCCCGGACTCTCTCGCCCCCGGTCTCTAACTCTCCCGGTCTCTCTCGTCCCCAGTCTCTAACTCTCCCCGGTCTCTCTCGCCCCCAGTCTCTAACTCTCCCCAGTCTCTCTCGCCCCCAGTCTCTAACTCTGCCCGGTCTCTCTCGCCCCCAGTCTCAAACTCTCTCCGGTCTCTCTCGCCCCCAGACTCTAACTCTCCCCAGTCTCTCTCGCACCGAGTCTCTAACTCTCCCTGGTCTCTCTCTCGCCCCCAGTCTCTAACACTCCCCAGTCTCTCTCGCCCCGAGTCTCTAACTCTCCCCGGTCTCTCTCGCCCCCAGTCTCTAACTCACCCCGGTCTCTCTCGCCCCCAGTCTCTAACTCTCCCCGGTTTCTATCGCCCCCGGTCTCTAACTCTCCACAGTCTCACTCGCACCCAGTCTCTAACTCTCCCCGGTCTCTCTCGCCCCCAGTCTCTATCTCTCCCCGGTCTCTCTCTCACCCCGGTCTCTAACTCTCCCCAGACTCTCTCGCCCCCTGTGTCTAACTCTCCACGGTCTCTCTCGCCCCCGGTCTCAAACTCTCCCGGTCTCTCTCGTCCCCAGTCTCTAACTCTCCCCGGTCTCTCTCGCCCGCGGTCTCTCACTCTCCCCGGTCTCTATCGCCCCCAGTCTCTAACTCTCCACGGTCTCTCTCACCCCCCAGGTCTCTAACTCTCCCCGGTGTCTCTCGCGGCCGGTCTCTAACTCTCCCCAGTCTCTCTCGCCCCCGGTCTCTAACCATCCCCGGTCTCTCTCGCCCG
The DNA here is from genome assembly GCF_047496795.1 of Chiloscyllium punctatum. Taxonomy (NCBI): domain Eukaryota; kingdom Metazoa; phylum Chordata; class Chondrichthyes; order Orectolobiformes; family Hemiscylliidae; genus Chiloscyllium; species Chiloscyllium punctatum. The sequence goes on along the minus strand of NC_092752.1, from coordinate 77,731,833 downwards.
GCTCTCTGACTCTCCCCGGTCTCTCTAGCCCCCAGTCTCCAACTCTCCCCAGTCTCTCTCGCCCCTGGTCTCTTACTCTCCCCGGTCTCTCTCTCCCCGGTCTGTAACTCTCCCCAGTCTCTCTCACCACAGGTCTCTAACTCTCCCCGGTCTCTCTCACCCCCAGTCTCTAACTCCGCAATGTCTCTCTCGCCCCCGGTCTCTAACTCTGCCCGGTCTCTCTCGCCCACTTCTCTAACTCTCCCTAGTCTCACTCGCCCCCGGTGTCTATCTCTCCCCGGTCTCTCTCACCCCCGTTCTCTAACTCTCCCCAGTCTCTCTCTCCCCGGTCTCTAACCTCTCCCAAGTCTCTCTCGCCCCTGGTCTCTATCTCTCCCTGGTCTCTCTCACCCACGGTCTCTAACTCTCCCCAGTCTCTCTCTCCCCGGTCTCTAACCTCTCCCAAGTCTCTCTCGCCCCTGGTCTCTATCTCTCCCTGGTCTCTCTCACCCACGGTCTGTAACTCTCCCCAGTCTCTCTAACCTCCTGTCTCTAATTCTCCCCAGTCTCTCTCGCCCCCGTCTCTAACTCTCCCCAGTCTCTCTCGCCCCCAGTCTCTAACTCTCTCCGGTCTCTCCCGCCCCCTGTCTCTAACTCTCCCCAGTCTCTCTCGCACCTGGTCTCTAAATCTCCCCGGTCTCTCTCGCCCCCAGTCTCTAACACTCTCTGGTCTCTCTCGCCCCCGGTCTCTAACTCTCCCCAGTCTCTCTCGCCCCCGGTCTCTAACTCTCCCCGGACTCTCTCGCCCCCGGTCTCTAACTCTCCCGGTCTCTCTCGTCCCCAGTCTCTAACTCTCCCCGGTCTCTCTCGCCCCCAGTCTCTAACTCTCCCCAGTCTCTCTCGCCCCCAGTCTCTAACTCTGCCCGGTCTCTCTCGCCCCCAGTCTCAAACTCTCTCCGGTCTCTCTCGCCCCCAGACTCTAACTCTCCCCAGTCTCTCTCGCACCGAGTCTCTAACTCTCCCTGGTCTCTCTCTCGCCCCCAGTCTCTAACACTCCCCAGTCTCTCTCGCCCCGAGTCTCTAACTCTCCCCGGTCTCTCTCGCCCCCAGTCTCTAACTCACCCCGGTCTCTCTCGCCCCCAGTCTCTAACTCTCCCCGGTTTCTATCGCCCCCGGTCTCTAACTCTCCACAGTCTCACTCGCACCCAGTCTCTAACTCTCCCCGGTCTCTCTCGCCCCCAGTCTCTATCTCTCCCCGGTCTCTCTCTCACCCCGGTCTCTAACTCTCCCCAGACTCTCTCGCCCCCTGTGTCTAACTCTCCACGGTCTCTCTCGCCCCCGGTCTCAAACTCTCCCGGTCTCTCTCGTCCCCAGTCTCTAACTCTCCCCGGTCTCTCTCGCCCGCGGTCTCTAACTCTCCCCGGTCTCTATCGCCCCCAGTCTCTAACTCTCCACGGTCTCTCTCACCCCCCAGGTCTCTAACTCTCCCCGGTGTCTCTCGCGGCCGGTCTCTAACTCTCCCCAGTCTCTCTCGCCCCCGGTCTCTAACCATCCCCGGTCTCTCTCGCCCGGCTCTCTGACTCTCCCCGGTCTCTCTAGCCCCCAGTCTCCAACTCTCCCCAGTCTCTCTCGCCCCTGGTCTCTTACTCTCCCCGGTCTCTCTCTCCCCGGTCTGTAACTCTCCCCAGTCTCTCTCACCACAGGTCTCTAACTCTCCCCGGTCTCTCTCACCCCCAGTCTCTAACTCCTCAATGTCTCTCTCGCCCCCGGTCTCTAACTCTGCCCGGTCTCTTCGCCCACTTCTCTAACTCTCCCTAGTCTCACTCGCCCCCGGTGTCTATCTCTCCCCGGTCTCTCTCACCCCTGGTCTCTAACTCTCCCCAGTCTCTCTCTCCCCGGTCTCTAACCTCTCCCAAGTCTCTCTCGCCCCTGGTCTCTATCTCTCCCTGGTCTCTCTCACCCACGGTCTCTAACTCTCCCCAGTCTCTCTCTCCCCGGTCTCTAACCTCTCCCAAGTCTCTCTCGCCCCTGGTCTCTATCTCTCCCTGGTCTCTCTCACCCACGGTCTCTAACTCTCCCCAGTCTCTCTAACCTCCTGTCTCTAATTCTCCCCAGTCTCTCTCGCCCCCGGTCTCTAACTCTCCCCAGTCTCTCTCGCCCCCAGTCTCTAACTCTCTCCGGTCTCTCCCGCCCCCTGTCTCTAACTCTCCCCAGTCTCTCTCGCCCCTGGTCTCTAACTCTCCCCGGTCTCTCTCGCGTCCAGTCTCTAACTCTCCCCGGTCCCTCTCGCCACCGGTCTCTAAACTCTCCCCGGTCTCTCTCTCCCCCTGTCTCTAACTCTCCCCGGTCTCTCTCTCATCCCCGGTCTCTAACACTCTCCGGTCTCTCTAGCCCCTGGTCTCTGACTCTCCCCGGTCTCTCTCGCCCCCAGTATCTTACTATCCCCCGTCTCTCTCGCCCCCGGTCTCTAACTCTCCCCGGTCTCTATCGCCCCAGTCTCTAACTGTCCCCGGTCTCTCTCGCCACCTGTCTCTAACTCTCCCCGGTCTCTCTCGCCCCCAGTCTCTAACTCTCTACAGTCTGTCTCGCCCCCAGTCTCTAACTCTCCCCGGTCTCTATCGCCCATGGTCTCTAACACTCCACAGTCTCTCTCGCCCCCAGTCTCTAACTCTCCCCGGTCTCTCTCGCCCCCAGTCTCTAACTCTCCCCAGTCTCTCTCTCCCCCAGTCTCTATCTCTCCCCGGTCTCTCTCTCATCCCCGGTCTCTAACACTCTCCGGTCTCTCTCGCCCCCGGTCTCTAACTCTCCCCAGTCTCTCTCGCCCCCGGTCTCTAACTCTCCCCGGTCTCTCTCTCCCCCAGTCTCTATCTCTCCCCGGTCTCTCTCTCATCCCCGGTCTCTAACACTCTCCGGTCTCTCTCGCCCCCGGTCTCTAACTCTCCCCAGTCTCTCTCGCCCCCGGTCTCTAACTCTCCCCAGTCTCTCTCGCCCCCGGTCTCTAACTCTCCCCGGTCTCTCTCGCCCCCAGTCTCTAACTCTCCCCAGTCTCTCTCTCCCCCAGTCTCTATCTCTCCCCGGTCTCTCTCTCATCCCCGGTCTCTAACACTCTCCGGTCTCTCTCGCCCCCGGTCTCTAACTCTCCCCAGTCTCTCTCGCCCCCGGTCTCTAACTCTCCCCAGTCTCTCTCGCCCCCGGTCTCTAACTCTCCCCAGTCTCTCTCGCCCCCGGTCTCTACCTCTCCCCGGTCTCTCTCGCCCCCGGTCTCTAACTGTCCCGGTCTCTCTCGTCCCCAGTCTCTAACTCTCCCTGGTCTCTCTCGCCCCCATTCTCTAACTCTCCCCAGTATCTCTCGCCCCCAGTCTCTAACTCTCCCCGGTCTCTCTCTCTCCCCCAGTCTCGAAATCTCCCGGGTCTCTCTCGCCCCGAGTCTCTAACTCTCCCCAGTATCTCTCGCCCCTAGTCTCTAACTCACCCCGGTCTCTCTCGCCCCCAGTCTCTTACTCTCTCCAGTCTGTCTCGCACCCAGTCTCTAACTCTCCCCGGTCTCTCTCGCCACCAGCCTCTAACTCTCCCCGGTCTCTCTCTCCCCGGTCTCTAACTCTCCCCGGTCTCTCTCGTCCCCAGTCTCTAACTCTGCCCGGTCTCTCTCGCCCCCAGACTCTAACTCTCCCAAGTCTCTCTCGCCCCCAGTCTCTAACTCTCCCCGGTCTCTCTCTCCCCCCAGTCTCTAACTCTCCCCGGTCTCTCTCGCCCCTGGTCTCTAACTCTCCCCTGTCTCTCTCGCCCCCGGTCTCTAACTCTCTCCGGTCTCTCTCGCCCCCAGTCTCTAACGCTCCCCGGTCTCTCTCGCCACCAGTCTCTAACTCTCCCCGGTCTCTCTCTCCCCGGTCTCTAACTCTCTTCGGTCTCTCTCGCCCCCAGGCTCTAACTCTCCACGGTCTCTCTCTCCCCCAGTCTCTAACTCTCCCCGGTCTCTCTCTCCCCAGTCTCTAACTCTCCCCGGTCTCTCTCTCGCCCTCAGTCTCTAACTCTCCCCGGTCTCTAACGCCCCCAGTCTCTAATTCTCCCCGGTATCTCTCGTCCCCAGTCTCTAACTCTCCCCGGTCTCTCTCGCTCCCCGTCTCTAACTCTCCCCGTTCTCTCTCGCCCCCAGTCTCTAACTCTCCCCGGTCTCTCTCGCCCCCGGTCTCTAACTCTCCCCGGTCTCTCTCCCTCCCAGTCTCTAACACTCCCCGGTCTCCCTCGCCCCCAGTCTCTAACTCTCCCCGGTCTTGCTCGCCCCCAGTCTCTAACTCTCCCCGGTCTCTCTCGCCCCCAGTCTCTAACTCTCCCCGGTCTCTCTCGCCCACGGTCCCTAACTCTCCCCGGTCTCTCTCACCCCCAGTCGAAAACTCTCTCCAGTCTCTTTCGCCCCTGGTCTCTAACTCTCCCCAGTCTCTCTCGCCCCCAGTCTTTAACTCTCCCCGGTCTGTTCGCCCCCAGTCTCTAACTCTCCCAGGTCTCTCTCCCTCCCAGTCTCTAACTCTCCCCGGTCTCTCTCGCCCCCAGTCTCTAACTCTCCCCGGTCTCTCTCTCCCCTGGTCTCTTACTCTCCCGGGTCTATCTCCCTCCCAGTCTCTAACTCTCCCCGGTCTCCCTCGCCCCCAGTCTCTAACACTCCCCGGTCTCACTCGCCCCCCGTCTCTAACTCTCCCCGGTCTCTCTCGCCCACTGTCTCTAAGTCTCCCCGGTCTCTCTCGCCCCCAGTCTCGATATCTCCCCGGTCTCTCTCGCTCCCCGACCTCTAACTCTCCCCGGTCTCTCTCACCCCCGGTCTCTCTTGCCCCCGGTCTCTCTCACCCCCGGTCTCTCTCTCACCCTCGGTCTCTCTCACCCATCCCCGGTCTCTCTCTCACCCCCGCTCTCTCTCACCCTCGGTCTCTCTCGCCCCCGGGTCTCTCTCGCCCCTGGTCTCTCTCGCCCGAGGTCTCTCTCGCCCCCGGTCTCTCTCACCCTCGGTCTCTCTCGCCCCCCCGGTCTCTCTTGCCCCCGGTCTCTCTCACCCTCGGTCTCTCTCACCCCTGGTCTCTCTCGCCCCTGGTCTCTCTCGCCCCCGGTCTCTCTCGCCCCCAGTCTCTAACTCTCCCCAGTCTCTCTCGCCCCCGTTCTCTAACCCTCCCCGGTCTCTCTCAGCCCCAGTCTCAAACTCTCCCCGGTCTCTCGTCCCCGACTCTAACTCTCCCCAGTCTCACTCGCCCCCGGTCTCTATCTCTCCCCGGTCTCTCTCACCCCCAGTCTCTATCTCTCCCCGGTCTCTCTTGCCCCCGGTCTCTAACTCTCCCCATTCTCTCTCGCCCCCTATCTCTAGCTCTCTGCAGTCTCTCTCATCCCCGTTCTCTAATTCTCCCCGGTCTCTCTCGGCCCCAGTCTCTAACTCTCCCCGGTCTCTCTCGCCCCCAGTCTCTAACTCTCTCCAGTCTCTCTCGCCCCCAGTCTCTAACTCTCCACAGTCTCTCTCGCCCCCAGACTCTAACTCTCTCCGGTCTCTCTCTCACCCCCTGACCCTAACTCTCCCCGGTCTCTCTCGCCACCGGTCTCTAACTCTCTCCGGTCTCTCTCGCCCCCAGTCTCTAACTCTCCCCGGTCTCTCTCGCCCCCAGTCTCTAACTCTCCCCGGTCTGTCTCGCCCCCAGTCTAACTCTCCCCAGTCTCTCTCGCCCCCAGTCTCTAACTCTCCCCGGTCTCTCTCTCGCCCCCAGACTCTAACTCTCCACAGTCTCTCTCGCCCACGGTCTCTAACTTGCCTCGGTCTCTCTCGCCCCTGGTCTCTAACTCTCCCCAGTCTCTCTCGCCCCCAGTCTCTAACTCTCCCCGGTCTCTCTCTCGCCCCCAGTCTCTAAATCTCCCCAGTCTCTCTCGCCCACGGTCTCTAACTCTCCTCGGTCTCTCTCGCCTCCAGTCTCTAAAACTCCCCAGTCTCTTTCGCCCCCAGTCTCTAACTCTCCCCGGTCTCTGTCACCCCCCAGTCTCTAACTCTCCCCGGTGTCTCTCGCCCCTAGTCTCTTACTCTGCCCGGTCTCTCTCGCCCCCAGTCTCTAACTCTCCCCAGTCTCTCTCGCCCCCAGTCTCTAACTCTCCCCGGTCTCTCTCACCCCCCGGTCTCTAACTCTCTAACTCTCCCGAGTCTCTCTCGCCCCTGGTCTCTAAATCTCCCCGGTCTCTCTCGCCCCCAGTCTCTAACACTCTCCGGTCTCTCTCGCCCCCGGTCTCTAACTCTCCCCAGTCTCTCTCGTCCCCGGTCTCTAACTCTCCCCGGACTCTCTCGCCCCCGGTCTCTAACTCTCCCGGTCTCTCTCGTCCCCAGTCTCTAACTCTCCCCGGTCTCTCTCGCCCCCAGTCTCTAACTCTCCCCAGTCTCTCTCGCCCCCAGTCTCTAACTCTCCCTGGTCTCTCTCTCGCCCCCAGACTCTAAATCTCCCCAGTCTCTCTCGCCCCGAGTCTCTAACTCTCCCTGGTCTCTCTCTCGCCCCCAGTCTCTAACACTCCCCAGTCTCTCTCGCCCCGAGTCTCTAACTCTCCCCGGTCTCACTCGCCCCTAGTCTCAAACTCTCCCCGGACTCTCTCGCCCCCAGTCTCTAACTCTCCCCAGTCTCTCTCGCCCCCAGTCTCTATCTCTCCCCGGTCTCTCTCTCACCCCCGTCTCTAACTCTCCCCAGTCTCTCTCGCCCCCTGTCTCTAACTCTCCCCAGTCTCTCTCGCCCCGAGTCTCTAACTCTCCCCAGTCTCTCTAGCCCCAGGTCTCTAACTCGCCCCGGTCTCTCTCAGCCCCAGTCTCTAACTCTCCCCGGTCTCTCGTCCCCGTCTCTAACTCTCCCCAGTCTCACTCGCCCCCGGTCTCTATCTCAACCCCGGTCTCTCTCACCCCCGGTCTCTCTTGCCCCCGGTCTCTCTCACCCCCGGTCTCTCTCTCACCCTCGGTCTCTCTCACCCATCCCCGGTCTCTCTCTCACCCCCGCTCTCTCTCACCCTCGGTCTCTCTCGCCCCCGGGTCTCTCTCGCCCCTGGTCTCTCTCGCCCGAGGTCTCTCTCGCCCCCGGTCACTCTCACCCTCGGTCTCTCTCGCCCCCCCGGTCTCTCTTGCCCCCGGTCTCTCTCACCCTCGGTCTCTCTCACCCCTGGTCTCTCTCGCCCCTGGTCTCTCTCGCCCCCGGTCTCTCTCGCCCCCAGTCTCTAACTCTCCCCAGTCTCTCTCGCCCCCGTTCTCTAACCCTCCCCGGTCTCTCTCAGCCCCAGTCTCAAACTCTCCCCGGTCTCTCGTCCCCGACTCTAACTCTCCCCAGTCTCACTCGCCCCCGGTCTCTATCTCTCCCCGGTCTCTCTCACCCCCAGTCTCTATCTCTCCCCGGTCTCTCTTGCCCCCGGTCTCTAACTCTCCCCATTCTCTCTCGCCCCCTATCTCTAGCTCTCTGCAGTCTCTCTCATCCCCGTTCTCTAATTCTCCCCGGTCTCTCTCGGCCCCAGTCTCTAACTCTCCCCGGTCTCTCTCGCCCCCAGTCTCTAACTCTCTCCAGTCTCTCTCGCCCCCAGTCTCTAACTCTCCACAGTCTCTCTCGCCCCCAGACTCTAACTCTCTCCGGTCTCTCTCTCACCCCCTGACCCTAACTCTCCCCGGTCTCTCTCGCCCCCAGTCTCTAACTCTCTCCAGTCTCTCTCGCCCCCAGTCTCTAACTCTCCACAGTCTCTCTCGCCCCCAGACTCTAACTCTCTCCGGTCTCTCTCTCACCCCCTGACCCTAACTCTCCCCGGTCTCTCTCGCCCCCAGTCTCTAACTCTCCCCGGTCTCTCTCGCCCCCAGTCTCTAACTCTCCCCGGTCTGTCTCGCCCCCAGTCTCTAACTCTCCCCAGTCTCTCTCGCCCCCAGTCTCTAACTCTCCCCGGTCTCTCTCTCGCCCCCAGACTCTAACTCTCCACAGTCTCTCACGCCCACGGTCTCTAACTTGCCTCGGTCTCTCTCGCCCCTGGTCTCTAACTCTCCCCAGTCTCTCTCGCCCCCAGTCTCTAACTCTCCCCGGTCTCTCTCTCGCCCCCAGTCTCTAAATCTCCCCAGTCTCTCTCGCCCACGGTCTCTAACTCTCCTCGGTCTCTCTCGCCTCCAGTCTCTAAAACTCCCCAGTCTCTTTCGCCCCCAGTCTCTAACTCTCCCCGGTCTCTCTCACCCCCCAGTCTCTAACTCTCCCCGGTGTCTCTCGCCCCTAGTCTCTTACTCTGCCCGGTCTCTCTCGCCCCCAGTCTCTAACTCTCCCCAGTCTCTCTCGCCCCCAGTCTCTAACTCTCCCCGGTCTCTCTCACCCCCCGGTCTCTAACTCTCTAACTCTCCCGAGTCTCTCTCGCCCCTGGTCTCTAAATCTCCCCGGTCTCTCTCGCCCCCAGTCTCTAACACTCTCCGGTCTCTCTCGCCACCGGTCTCTAACTCTCCCCAGTCTCTCTCGTCCCCGGTCTCTAACTCTCCCCGGACTCTCTCGCCCCCGGTCTCTAACTCTCCCGGTCTCTCTCGTCCCCAGTCTCTAACTCTCCCCGGTCTCTCTCGCCCCCAGTCTCTAACTCTCCCCAGTCTCTCTCGCCCCCAGTCTCTAACTCTCCCTGGTCTCTCTCTCGCCCCCAGACTCTAAATCTCCCCAGTCTCTCTCGCCCCGAGTCTCTAACTCTCCCTGGTCTCTCTCTCGCCCCCAGTCTCTAACACTCCCCAGTCTCTCTCGCCCCGAGTCTCTAACTCTCCCCGGTCTCACTCGCCCCCAGTCTCAAACTCTCCCCGGACTCTCTCGCCCCCAGTCTCTAACTCTCCCCAGTCTCTCTCGCCCCCAGTCTCTATCTCTCCCCGGTCTCTCTCTCACCCCCGTCTCTAACTCTCCCCAGTCTCTCTCGCCCCCTGTCTCTAACTCTCCCCAGTCTCTCTCGCCCCGAGTCTCTAACTCTCCCCAGTCTCTCTAGCCCCAGGTCTCTAACTCGCCCCGGTCTCTCTCAGCCCCAGTCTCTAACTCTCCCCGGTCTCTCGTCCCCGTCTCTAACTCTCCCCAGTCTCACTCGCCCCCGGTCTCTATCTCTCCCCGGTCTCTCTCACCCCCAGTCTCTATCTCTCCCCGGTCTCTCTTGCCCCCGGTCTCTAACTCTCCCCATTCTCTCTCGCCCCCTATCTCTAACTCTCTGCAGTCTCTCTCATCCCCGTTCTCTAATTCTCCCCGGTCTCTCTCGGCCCCAGTCTCTAACTCTCCCCAGTCTCTCTCGCCCCCAGTCTCTAACTCTCCCCAGTCTCTCTCGCCCCCAGACTCTAACTCTCTCCGGTCTCTCTCTCACCCCCTGACCCTAACTCTCCCCGGTCTCTCTCTCGCCCCCAGACTCTAACTCTCCCCAGACTCTCTCGCCCACGGTCTCTAACTCGCATTGGTCTCTCTCGCCCCTGGTCTCTAACTCTCCCCAGTCTCTCTCGCCCCCAGTCTCTAACTCTCCCCGGTCTCTCTCTCGCCCCCAGTCTCTAACTCTCCCCAGTCTCTCTCGCCCACGGTCTCTAACTCTCCTCGGTCTCTCTCGCCTGCAGTCTCTAACTCTCCCCAGTCTCTCTCACCCCCCAGTCTCTAACTCTCCCCGGTGTCTCTCGCCCCTAGTCTCTAACTCTGCCCGGTCTCTCTCGCCCCCAGTCTCTAACTTTCCCCAGTCTCTCTCGCCCCCAGTCTCTAACTCTCCCCGGTCTCTCTCACCCCCCGGTCTCTAACTCTCACCGGTCTCTCTCGTTCCCAGTCTCTAACTCTCCTCGGTCTCTCTCGCCTGCAGTCTCTAACTCTCCCCAGTCTCTCTCACCCCCCAGTCTCTAACTCTCCCCGGTGTCTCTCGCCCCTAGTCTCTAACTCTGCCCGGTCTCTCTCGCCCCCAGTCTCAAACTCTCTCCTGTCTCTCACGCCCCCAGTCTCTAACTCTCCCCAGTCTCTCTCGCCCCTGGTCTCTAACTCTCCCGGTCTCTCTCGTTCCCAGTCTCTTACTCTCCCCGGTCTCTCTCCTCCCCAGTCTCTAACTGTCCCCAGTCTCTCTCGCCCCCAGTCTCTAACTCTCCCTGGTCTCTCTCTCGCCCCCAGACTCTAACTCTCCCCAGTCTCTCTCGCCCCCAGTCTCTAACTCTCCCCGGTCTCTCTTGCCCCTGGTCTCTAACTCTACCTGGTCTCTCTCGCCCCCGGTCTCTAACTCTCCCCAGTCTCTCTCACCCCCAGTCTCTAACTGTCCCCTGTCTCTCTCGCCCCCAGTCTCGAACTCGCCCCAATCTCTCTCGCCCCAGGTCTCTAACTCTCCCCGGTTTCTCTCGCCCCCAGTTTCTAACTCTCCACAGTCTCTCTTGCCCCTGGTCTCTAACTCTCACCGGTCTCTCTCGCCCCCAGTCTCTAACTCTCTCCAGTCTCTCTCACACCCCGGTCTCTGACTCTCCCCAGTCTCTCTCGACCCGGTCTCTAACTCTCCCCAGTCTCTCTCACCCCCAGTCACTAACACTCCCCGGTCTCTCTCGCCCCCGGTCTCTAAACTCTCCCCAGTCTCACTCGGCCCCGGTCTCTATCTCTCCCCGGTCTCTCTCGCCCCCGGTCTCAGACTCTCCCCAGTCTCTCTCGCCCCCGGTCTCTAACTCTCCCAAGTCTCTCTCGGCCCCGGTCTCTAACCCTCCCCGGTCCGTCTCGACCCGGCTCTCTGACTCTGCCCGGTCTCTCTCGCCCCCGGTCTCTAACTCTCCCCGGTCTCTCTAGCGCCCAGTCTCGAACACTCCCCAGTCTCTCTCGCCCCAGGTCTCTAACTCGCCCCGGTCTCTCTCAGCCCCAGTCTCTAACTGTCCCCGGTCTCTCGTCCCCGTCTCTAACTCTCCCCAGTCTCACTCGCCCCCGGTCTCTATCTCTCCCCGGTCTCTCTCACCCCCAGTCTCTATCTCTCCCCGGTCTCTCTTGCCCCCGGTCTCTAACTCTCCCCATTCTCTCTCGCCCCCTATCTCTAGCTCTCTGCAGTCTCTCTCATCCCCGTTCTCTAATTCTCCCCGGTCTCTCTCGCCCCCAGTCTCTAACTCTCCCCAGTCTCTCTCGCCCCCAGTCTCTAACTCTCCCCAGTCTCTCTCGCCCCCAGACTCTAACTCTCTCCGGTCTCTCTCTCACCCCCTGCCTCTAACTCTCCCCGGTCTCTCTCGCCCCCGGTCTCTAACTCTCTCCGGTCTCTCTCGCCCCCAGTCTCTAACTCTCCCCGGTCTCTCTCGCCCCCAGTCTCTAACTCTCCCCGGTCTGTCTCGCCCCCAGTCTCTAGCTCTCCCCAGTCTCTCTCGCCCCCAGTCTCTAACTCTCCCCGGTCTCTCTCTCGCCCCCAGTCTCTAACTCTCCCCAGTCTCTCTCGCCCACGGTCTCTAACTCGCCTCGGTCTCTCTCGCCCCTGGTCTCTAACTCTCCCCAGTCTCTCTCGCCCCCAGTCTCTAACTCTCCCCGGTCTCTCTCGCCCACGGTCTCTAACTCGCCTCGGTCTCTCTCGCCCCTGGTCTCTAACCCTCCCCAGTCTCTCTCGCCCACGGTCTCTAACTCTCCTCGGTCTCTCTCGCCCCCAGTCTCTAACTCTCCCCGGTCTCTCTCGCCCCTTGTCTCTAACTCTGCCCGGTCTCTCTCGCCCCCAGTCTCTAACTCTCCCCAGTCTCTCTCGCCCCCAGTCTCTAACTCTTCCCGTTCTCTCTCACCCCCCGGTCTCTAACACTCCCCGGTGTCTCTCGCCCCCAGTCTCTAACTCTGCCCGGTCTCTTTCGCCCCCAGTCTCAAACTCTCTCCGGTCTCTCACGCCCCCAGTCTCTAACTCTCCCCAGTCTCTCTCGCACCTGGTCTCTAAATCTCCCCGGTCTCTCTCGCCCCCAGTCTCTAACACTCTCTGGTCTCTCTCGCCCCCGGTCTCTAACTCTCCCCGGTCTCTCTCGCCCCAGTCTCTAACTCTCCCTGGTCTCTCTCGCCCCCAGTCACTAACTCTCCCCGGTCTCTCTCGCCCCCAGTGTCTAACACTCCCCAGTCTCTCTCGCCCCCAGTCTCGAACACTCCCCGGTCTCTCTCGCCCACGTTCTCTAACTCTCTCCGGTCTCTCTCGCCCCGAATCTCTAACTCTCCCCGGTCTCTCTCGCCCCCAGTCTCTAACTCTCCCCAGTCTCTCTCGCCCCAAGTCTCTAACTCTCCCCGGTCTGTCTCGCCCCCAGTCTCTAACTCTCCCCAGTCGCTCTCGCCCCTGGTCTCTATATCTCCCCAGTCTCTCTCGCCCCCAGTCTCTATATCTCCCCAGTCTCTCTCGCCCCCAGTCTCTAACTCTCCCCGGTCTCTCTCGCCCCAGTCTCTAACTCTCCCCGGTCTCTCTCGCCCCTAGTCTCTAACTCTCCCCGGTCTCTCTCGCCCCCTGTCTCTAACTCTCCCCGGTCTCTGTCGCCCACGGTCCCTAACTCTCCCGGTCTCTCTATCGCCCCCAGTCTCTAACTCTCCCCATTCTCTCTCGCCCCTGGTCTCTAAATCTCCCCGGTCTCGCTCGCCCCCAGTCTCTAGCTCTCCCCGGTCTCTCTCGCCCCCAGTCTATAACACTCTCCGGTCTCTCACGCCCCCAGTCTCCAACTCTCCCCGGTCTCTCTCGCCCCCAGTCTCTAAATCTCCCCGGTCTCTCTCGCCCCCAGTCTCTAACTCACCCCGGTCTCTCTCGCCCCAGTCTCTAACTGTCCCCGGTCTCTCTCGCCACCGGTCTCTAACTCTCCCCGGTCTCTCTCGCCCCCAGTCTCTAACTCTCCCCGGTCTCTCGCCACCGGTCTCTAACTCTCCCCGGTCTCTCTCGCCCCCAGTCTCTAACTCTGTACGGTCTGTCTCGCCCCCAGTCTCTAACTCTCCCCGGTCTCTATCGCCCACGGTCTCTAACACTCCACAGTCTCTCTCGCCCCCAGTCTCTAACTCTCCCCGGTCTCTCTCGCCCCCAGTCTCTAACTCTCCCCAGTCTCTCTCTCCCCCAGTCTCTATCTCTCCCCGGTCTCTCTCTCATTCCCGGTCTCTAACACTCTCCGGTCTCTCTCGCCCCCGGTCACTAACTCTCCCCAGTCTCTCACGCCCCCGGTCTCTAACTCTCCCCGGTCTCTCTCGCCCCCAGTCTCTAACTCTCCCCAGTCTCTCTCTCCCCCATTCTCTATCTCTCCCCGGTCTCTCTCTCATCCCCGGTCTCTAACACTCTCCGGTCTCTCTCGCCCCCGCTCTCTAACTCTCCCCAGTCTCTCTCGCCCCCGGACTCTAACTCTCCCCAGTCTCTCTCGCCCCCAGTCTCTAACTCTCCCCGGTCTCTCTCGCCCCCGGTCTCTAACTCTCCCGGTCTCTCTCGTCCCCAGTCTCTAACTCTCCCCGGTCTCTCTCGCCCCCATTCTCTAACTCTCCCCAGTAACTCTCACCCCCAGTCTCTAACTCTCCCCGGTCTCTCTCTCTCCCCCAGTCTCGAAATCTCCCCGGTCTCTCTCGCCCCGAGTCTCTAACTCTCCCCAGTCTCTCTCGCCCCTCGTCTCTATCTCACCCCGGTCTCTCCCGCACCCAGTCTCTAACTCTCTCCAGTCTGTCTCGCACCCAGTCTCTAACTCTCCCCGGTCTCTATCGCCCCCGGTCTCTAACTCTCCACAGTCTCTCTCGCCCCCAGTCTCTAACTCTGCCCGGTCTCTCTCGCCCCCAGTCTCTTACTCTCCCCGGTCTCTCTCGCCGCCGTTCTCTAACTCTCTCCGGCCTCTCTCGCCCCCAGTCTCTAACTCTCCCCGGTCTCTCTCGCCCACAGTCTCTAACTCTCACCAGTCTCTCTTGCCCTCAGCCTCTCGCTCTCCCCGGTCTCTCTCGCCCCCAGTGTCTAACTCTCCCCGGTCTCTCTTGCCCCCAGTCTGTAACTCTCCCCAGTCTCTCTCGCCCCCAGTCTCTAACTCACCCTGGTCTCTCTCTCGCCCCCCGTCTCTAACTCTCCCCGGTCTCTCTCGCCCCCACTCTCTAAGTCTCCCCGGTCTCTCTCTCCCCCGGTCTCTAACTTTCCCCGGTCTCTCTCGCCCCCAGTCTCCAAGTCTCCCCGGTCTCTGTCTCCCCAGGTCTCTAACTCTCTCCGGTCACTCTCGCCCACAGTCTCTAACTCTCTCCGGTCTCTCTCGCCCCCAGTCTCTAATTCTCCCCAGTCTCTCTCGCCCCCGGTCTCTCACTCTGCCCGGTCTCTCTCGCCCCCAGTCTCTAACTCTACCCCGTTTCTCTCGCCACCAGTCTCTAACTCTCCCCAGTCTCTCTCTCCCCGGTCTCTAACTCTCTCCGGTCTCTCTCGCCCCCAGTCTCTAACTCTCCCCGGTCTCTCTCTCGCCCCCAGTCTCTAACTCTCCCTGGTATCTCTCTCCCCAGTCTCTAACTCTCCCCGGTCTCTCTCGCCCCCAGTCTCCAAGTCTCCCCGGTCTCTGTCTCCCACGGTCTCTCACTCTCTCCGGTCCCTCTCGCCCACAGTCTCTAACTCTCTCCGGTCTCTCTCGCCCCCAGTCTCTACCTCTCCCCAGTCTCTCTCGCCCCCGGTCTCTCACTCTGCCCGGTCTCTCTCGCCCCCAGTCTCTAACTCTACCCGGTCTCTCTCGCCACCAGTCTCTAACTCTCCCCGGTCTCTCTCTCACCGGTCTCTAACTCTCTCCGGTCTCTCTCGCCCTTAGTCTCTCACTCTCCCAGGTCTCTCTCGCCCCCAGTCTCTAACTCTTCCCGGTCTCTATCGCCCCCGGTCTCTAAATCAATCCGGTCTCTATCGCCCCCAGTCTCTAACACTCCCCGGTCTCTCTCGCCCCGGGTCTCTAACTCTCCCCTGTCTCTCTCGCTCACAGTCTCTAACTCTCCCCGGTCTCTCTCGATCCCAGTTTCTAACTCTACCCGGTCTCGCTCGACCCCAGTCTCTAACTCTCCCCGGTCTCTCTCGCCCCCAGTCTCTAAGTCTCCCCAGTCTCTCTCGCTTCCAGTCTCGATCTCTCCCTTGTCTCTCTCTCACCCAAGGTCTCTAACTCTCCCCGGTCTCTCTCGCCCCAGTTTCCTAACTCCCCCCGGTCTCACTCGCCTTCCGTCTCTAACTCTCTCCGGTCTCTCTCGCCCCCAGTCTCTAACTCTCCCCGGTCTCTCTCACCCCCAGTTTCTAACTCTCCCCGGTCTCGCTCGCCCCCAGTCTCTAACACTCCCCGGTCTCTCTCACCCCCAGTCTCTAAGTCTCACCGGTCTCTCTCGCACAAAGTCTCTAACTCTGCCCAGTCTCTCTCGCCCCTGGTCTCTAACTCTCACCAGTCTCTCTCGCCCCCAGTCTCGAACTCTCCCCACTCTCTCTCGCCCCCGGTCTCTAACTCTCCCCGGTCTCTCTCGCCCCCAGGCTCGCACTCTCCCCGTTCTCTCTCGCCCCCAGTCGCTAACTCTCTCCAGTCTCTCTCGCCCCCAGTCTCTAACTCTCCTGGGTCTCTATCGCCCCCGGTCTCTAACTCTCCGCAGTCTCTCTCGCCCCCGGTCTCTGACTCTCCCCGGTCTCTCTCGCCCCCAGTCTCTAACTCTCCCCAGTCTCTCTCGCCCCCAGTCTCTAACACTCACCGATCTCTCTCTCACCCCCGCTCTCTAACTCTCTCTGGTCTCTCTCGCCCCCGGTCTCAAACTCTCCCCGGTCTCTATCTCCCCGGGTCTCTAACTCCCCCGTTCTCTCTCGACCCCAGTCTCTAACACTGCAAGGTCTCTCTCGCCCCAGTCTCTAACTCTCCCCGGTTTCTCTCGCCCCCAGTCTCTAACACTCCCCGGTCTTTCTCGCCCCCAGTCTCTAACTCTCCCCGATCTCTATCGCCACCAGTCTCTAACTCTCCCCGGTCTCTCTCGCCCCATGTCTCAAACACTCCCCGGTCTCTCTCGCCCCCAGTCTCTAACTCTCCCCGGTATCTCTCGCTCCCAGTCTCTAACTCTCCCCGGTCTCTCTCGCTCCCAGTCTCTAAGTCTCCCCGGTCTCTCTCTCCCCCGGTCTCTAACTCTTCCCAGTCTCGCACGCCACCTGTCTCTAACTCTCCCCGGTCTCTCTCGACACCAGTCTCTAACTCTGCCCGGTCTCTCTCGCCCCAGTCTCTAACTCTCCCCGGTCTCTCTCTCCCCCGGTCTCTAACTCTCTCCGGTCTCTCTCGCCCACAGTCTCTAACTCTCCCTGGTCTCTCTCTCGCCCACAGTCTCTAACTCTCCCTGGTCTCTCTCTGCCCAGTCTCTAACTCTCCCCGGTCTCTCTCTCGCCCCCAGTCTCTAACTCTACCCGGTCTCTCTCGCCCCTAGTCTCTAACTCTCCCCGGTCTGTCTCACCCCCAGTCTCTAACTCTCCCCGGTCTCTATCGCCCCCGGTCTCTAAATCTCCCCGGTCTCTATCGCCCCCAGTCTCTAACTCTCCCCGGTCTCTCTCGCCGCCGTTCTCTAACTCTCTCCGGCCTCTCTCGCCCCCAGTCTCTAACTCTCCCCGGTCTCTCTCGCCCACAGTCTCTAACTCTCACCAGTCTCTCTTGCCCTCAGCCTCTCGCTCTCCCCGGTCTCTCTCGCCCCCAGTGTCTAACTCTCCCCGGTCTCTCTTGCCCCCAGTCTGTAACTCTCCCCAGTCTCTCTCGCCCCCAGTCTCTAACTCACCCCGGTCTCTCTCTCGCCCCCCGTCTCTAACTCTCCCCGGTCTCTCTCGCCCCCACTCTCTAAGTCTCCCCGGTCTCTCTCTCCCCCGGTCTCTAACTTTCCCCGGTCTCTCTCGCCCCCAGTCTCCAAGTCTCCCCGGTCTCTGTCTCCCCAGGTCTCTAACTCTCTCCGGTCACTCTCGCCCACAGTCTCTAACTCTCTCCGGTCTCTCTCGCCCCCAGTCTCTAATTCTCCCCAGTCTCTCTCGCCCCCGGTCTCTCACTCTGCCCGGTCTCTCTCGCCCCCAGTCTCTAACTCTACCCCGTTTCTCTCGCCACCAGTCTCTAACTCTCCCCAGTCTCTCTCTCCCCGGTCTCTAACTCTCTCCGGTCTCTCTCGCCCCCAGTCTCTAACTCTCCCCGGTCTCTCTCTCGCCCCCAGTCTCTAACTCTCCCTGGTATCTCTCTCCCCAGTCTCTAACTCTCCCCGGTCTCTCTCGCCCCCAGTCTCCAAGTCTCCCCGGTCTCTGTCTCCCACGGTCTCTCACTCTCTCCGGTCCCTCTCGCCCACAGTCTCTAACTCTCTCCGGTCTCTCTCGCCCCCAGTCTCTACCTCTCCCCAGTCTCTCTCGCCCCCGGTCTCTCACTCTGCCCGGTCTCTCTCGCCCCCAGTCTCTAACTCTACCCGGTCTCTCTCGCCACCAGTCTCTAACTCTCCCCGGTCTCTCTCTCACCGGTCTCTAACTCTCTCCGGTCTCTCTCGCCCTTAGTCTCTCACTCTCCCAGGTCTCTCTCGCCCCCAGTCTCTAACTCTTCCCGGTCTCTATCGCCCCCGGTCTCTAAATCAATCCGGTCTCTATCGCCCCCAGTCTCTAACACTCCCCGGTCTCTCTCGCCCCGGGTCTCTAACTCTCCCCTGTCTCTCTCGCTCACAGTCTCTAACTCTCCCCGGTCTCTCTCGATCCCAGTTTCTAACTCTACCCGGTCTCGCTCGACCCCAGTCTCTAACTCTCCCCGGTCTCTCTCGCCCCCAGTCTCTAAGTCTCCCCAGTCTCTCTCGCTTCCAGTCTCGATCTCTCCCTTGTCTCTCTCTCACCCAAGGTCTCTAACTCTCCCCGGTCTCTCTCGCCCCAGTTTCCTAACTCCCCCCGGTCTCACTCGCCTTCCGTCTCTAACTCTCTCCGGTCTCTCTCGCCCCCAGTCTCTAACTCTCCCCGGTCTCTCTCACCCCCAGTTTCTAACTCTCCCCGGTCTCGCTCGCCCCCAGTCTCTAACACTCCCCGGTCTCTCTCACCCCCAGTCTCTAAGTCTCACCGGTCTCTCTCGCACAAAGTCTCTAACTCTGCCCAGTCTCTCTCGCCCCTGGTCTCTAACTCTCACCAGTCTCTCTCGCCCCCAGTCTCGAACTCTCCCCAGTCTCTCTCGCCCCCGGTCTCTAACTCTCCCCGGTCTCTCTCGCCCCCAGGCTCGCACTCTCCCCGTTCTCTCTCGCCCCCAGTCGCTAACTCTCTCCAGTCTCTCTCGCCCCCAGTCTCTAACTCTCCTGGGTCTCTATCGCCCCCGGTCTCTAACTCTCCGCAGTCTCTCTCGCCCCCGGTCTCTGACTCTCCCCGGTCTCTCTCGCCCCCAGTCTCTAACTCTCCCCAGTCTCTCTCGCCCCCAGTCTCTAACACTCACCGATCTCTCTCTCACCCCCGCTCTCTAACTCTCTCTGGTCTCTCTCGCCCCCGGTCTCAAACTCTCCCCGGTGTCTATCTCCCCTGGTCTCTAACTCCCCCGTTCTCTCTCGACCCCAGTCTCTAACACTGCAAGGTCTCTCTCGCCCCAGTCTCTAACTCTCCCCGGTTTCTCTCGCCCCCAGTCTCTAACACTCCCCGGTCTTTCTCGCCCCCAGTCTCTAACTCTCCCCGATCTCTATCGCCACCAGTCTCTAACTCTCCCCGGTCTCTCTCGCCCCCGGTCTCAAACACTCCCCGGTCTCTCTCGCCCCCAGTCTCTAACTCTCCCCGGTATCTCTCGCTCCCAGTCTCTAACTCTCCCCGATCTCTCTCGCTCCCAGTCTCTAAGTCTCCCCGGTCTCTCTCTCCCCCGGTCTCTAACTCTTCCCAGTCTCGCACGCCGCCTGTCTCTAACTCTCCCCGGTCTCTCTCGACACCAGTCTCTAACTCTGCCCGGTCTCTCTCGCCCCAGTCTCTAACTCTCCCCGGTCTCTCTCTCCCCCGGTCTCTAACTCTCTCCGGTCTCTCTCGCCCACAGTCTCTAACTCCCCCTGGTCTCTCTCTCGCCCACAGTCTCTAACTCTCCCTGGTCTCTCTCTGCCCAGTCTCTAACTCTCCCCGGTCTCTCTCTCGCCCCCAGTCTCTAACTCTACCCGGTCTCTCTCGCCCCTAGTCTCTAACTCTCCCCGGTCTGTCTCACCCCCAGTCTCTAACTCTCCCCGGTCTCTATCGCCCCCGGTCTCTAAATCTCCCCGGTCTCTATCGCCCCCAGTCTCTAACTCTCCCCGGTCTCTCTCGCCCCGGGTCTCTAACTCTCCCCTGTCTCTCTTGCTCACAGTCTCTAACTCTCCCCGGTCTCTCTCGATCCCAGTTTCTAACTCTACCCGGTCTCGCTCGCCCCCAGTCTCTAACTCTCCCCGGTCTCTCTCTCCCCCAGTCTCTAAGTCTCCCCGGTCTCTCTCGCCCCCAGTCTCGATCTCTCCCCGGTCTCTCTCTCACCCAAGGTCTCTAACTCTCCCCGGTCTCTCTCGCCCACAGTCTCTAACTCTCCCCAGTCTCTCTCGCCCACAGTCTCTAACTCTCCCCAGTCTCTCTCGCCCCCAGCCTCTAACTCTCCCCGGTCTCTCTCGCCCCCAGTCTCTAAGTCTCCCCGGTCTCTCTCTCCCACAGTCTCTAACTCTCCCCGGTCTCGCTCGCCCCCAGTCTCTAACACTCCCCGGTCTCTCTCGCCCCCAGACTCTAAGTCTCACCGGTCTCTCTCGCCCCCAGTCTCGAACTCTCCCCGGTCTCTCTCTCACCCCCGGTCTCTAACTCTTCCCGGTCTCTCTCGCCCCAGTCTCTAACTCACCCCGGTCTCTCTCGCCCCCAGTCTCTAACTCTCCACGGTCTCTCTCGCCCCCAGTCTCCAACTCTCCCCGGTCTCACTCGCCCCCGGTCTCTAACTCTCCCCGGTCTCTCTCGCCCCCAAATCTCTAACTCTCCCCGGTCTCTCTCTCTCCCAGTCTCTAACTCTCCACGGTCGCTCTCGCCCCTGGTCTCTAACTCTCCCCAGTCTCTCTCGCCCCTGGTGTCTAACTATCCCCGGTCTCTCCTGCCCCCGGACTCTGTCGCACCCCCGTTCACTCGCCCCGCCCCAGTCTCTCTTCCCCCGGTTTCTCTCCCCCCCGGTCTCTAACTCTCCCCATTATCTCTCGCCCCCAGTCTCTAACTCTCTGCAGTCTCTCTCGCCCCCATTCTCTAACTCTCCCTGGTCTCTCTCGCCCACAGTCTCTAACTCTCCCCGGTCTCTCTCGCCCAAAGTCTCTAACACTGCCCAGTCTCTCTCGCCCCTGGTCTCTAACTCTCACCAGTCTCTCTCGCCCCCAGTCTCGAGTTCTCCCCAGTCTCTCTCGCCCCTTGTCGCTAACTCTCCCCGGTCTCTCTCGCCCCCAGTCTCGCACTCTCCCCGTTCTCTCTCGCCCCCAGTCTCTAACTCTCTCCAGTCTCTCTCGCCCCCAGTCTCTAACTCTCCTGGGTCTCTATCGCCCCCGGTCACTAACTCGCCCCAGTCTCTCTCGCGCCCAGTCTCTAACTCTCACCGATCTCTCTCACAACCCCGGTCTCTAACTCTCCCGGTCTCGCTCGACCCCAGTCTCTAAATCTGCCCGGTCTCTCTCGCCCCAGTCTCTAACTCTCCCCAGTCTCTCTCGCCACCAGTCTCTAACTCTCCCCGGTCTCTCTCGCCCCCAGTCTCTAACTCTCCCCGGTATCTCTCGCTCCCAGTCTCTAACTCTCCCCTGTCTCTCTCGCTCCCAGTCTCTAAGTCTCCCCGGTCTCTCTCTCCCCCGGTCTCTAACTCTTCCCAGTCTCGCATGCCCCCAGTATCTAACTCTCCCCGGTCTCTCTCGCCCTCAGTCTCTAAGTCTCCCCGGTCTCTCTCTCCCCCGGTCTCTAACTCTCTCCGGTCTCTCTCGCCCACAGTCTCTAACTCTCTCCAGTCCCTCTCGCCCCCAGTCTCTAACTCTCCCCGGTCTCTCTCGCCCCCCGTCTCTAACTCTACCCGGTCTCTCTCGCCACCAGTCTCTAACTCTCCCCGGTCTCTCTCTCCCCGGTCTCTTACTCTCCCCGGTCTCTCTCTCGCCCCCAGTCTCTAACTCTGCCCGGTCTCTCTCTCCCCTAGTCTCTAACTCTCCCCGGTCTCTCTCACCCCCAGTCTCTAACTCGCCCCGGTCTCTATCGCCCCCAGTCTCTAAATCTCCCCGGTCCCCAACTCCCCCAGTCTCTAACTCTCCCCGGTCTCTCTCGCCCCGGATCTCTAACTCTCCCCTGTCTCTCTCGCTCACAGTCTCTAACTCTCCCCGGTCTCTCTCGATCCCAGTTTCTAACTCTACCCGGTCTCGCTCGCCCCCAGTCTCTAACTCTGCCCGGTCTCTCTCACCCCCAGTCTCTTACTCTCCCCGGTCTCTCTCTCCCCAGTCTCGAAATCTCTCCTGTCTCTCTCGCCCCCAGTCTCTAACTCTCGCCGGTCTCTCTCTCCCCGGTCTTTAACTCTGTCCGGTCTCTCTCACCCCCAGTCTCTAACTCTCCCCGGTCTCTCTCGCCCTCAGTCTCTAACACTCCCCGGTCTCTCTCGCCCCCAGTCTCGATCTCTCCCCGGTCTCTCTCTCTCACCCCAGGTCTCTAACTCTCCCCGGTCTCTCTCGCCCCCAGTCTCTAACTCTCCCCGGTCTCTCTCGCCCCCGGTCTCTAACTCACCCCGGTCTCTCTCGCCCCCGGTCTCTAACTCTCCCCGGTCTCTCTCGCTCCCAGTCTCAAACGCTCCCCGCTCTCTCTCCCCCCGAGTGTCTAACTCTCCCCAGTCTCTCTCGCCCCTGTCTCTTAACTCTCCCCGGTCTCTCTCGCCCCGAGTCTCTAAGTCTCATCGGTCTCTCTCTATCCCGGTCTCCAACTCTCTCCGGTCTCTCTCGCCCCCAGTCTCTAACTCTCGACGGTCTCTCTCGCCCCCAGTCTCTAATTCTCCCCAGTCTCTATCGGCCCCGGTCTCTAACTCTCCCCGTCTCTCTCGCCCCCTGTCTCTAACTCTCCCCGGTCTCTCTCTGACCCCAGTCTCTAACTCTCGCCGGTCTCTCTCTCCCCGGTCTTTAACTCTGTCCGGTCTCTCTCGCCCCCAGTCTCTAACTCTCCCCGGTCTCTCTCGCCCTCTGTCTCTAACTCTCCCTGGTCTCTCTCGCCCCCAATCTCGATCTCTCCCCGGTCTCTCTCTCACCCCCGGTCTCTAACTCTCCCCGGTCTCTCTCGCCCCCAGTCTCTAACTCACCCCGGTCTCTCTCGCCCCCGATCTCTAACTCTCCCCGGTCTCTCTCGCCCCCGGTCTCTAACTCTCCCCGGTCTCTCTCGCTCCCAGTCTCAAACGCTCCCCGGTCTCTCTCCCCCCCAGTGTCTGACTCTCCCCAGTCTCTCTCGACCCTGTCTCTTAACTCTTCCCGGTCTCTCTCGCCCCCAGTCTCTAAGTCTCATCGGTCTCTCTCTATCCCGGTCTTCAACACTCTCCGGTCTCTCTCGCCCCCAGTATCTAACTCTCTCCGGTCTCTCTCGCCCCCAGTCTCTAATTCTCCCCAGTCTCTCTCGCCCCCGGTCTCTAACTCTCCCCGTCTCTCTCGCCCCCAGTCTCTAACTCTCTCCGGTCTCTCTCGCCCCCAGTCTCTAACTCTACGCGGTCTCTCTCGCCACCAGTCTCTAACTCTCCCCGGTCTCTCTCTCCCCGGTCTCTAACTCTCTCCGGTCTCTCTCGCCCCCAGTCTCTAACTCTACGCGGTCTCTCTCGCCACCAGTCTCTAACTCTCCCCGGTCTCTAACTCTCGCCAGTCTCTCTCTCCCCGGTCTCTAAATCTCCCCCGTCTCTCTCCCCCCCCGTCTCTAACTCTCCCCGGTCTCTCTCACCCCCAGTCTCTAACTCTCCCCGGTCTCTCTCTCCCCAGTCTCTAACTCTGCCTGGTCTCTCTCGCCCCCAGTCTCT
The DNA here is from genome assembly GCF_047496795.1 of Chiloscyllium punctatum. Taxonomy (NCBI): domain Eukaryota; kingdom Metazoa; phylum Chordata; class Chondrichthyes; order Orectolobiformes; family Hemiscylliidae; genus Chiloscyllium; species Chiloscyllium punctatum. Next base: position 77,709,005 of record NC_092752.1, on the reverse strand, counting down.
AACTCTCCCCGGTCTCTCTCGCCCCCAGTCTCTAACTCTCCCCGGTCTCTCTCTCTCCCAGTCTCTAACTCTCCACGGTCTCTCTCGCCCCTGGTGTCTAACTCTCCCCGGTCTCTCCTGCCCCCGGACTCTGTCGCACCCCCGTTCACTCGCCCCGCCCCAGTCTCTCTTCCCCCGGTTTCTCTCCCCCCCGGTCTCTAACTCTCCCCATTATCTCTCGCCCCCTGTCTCGAACTCTCTGCCGTCTCTCTCGCCCCCATTCTCTAACTCTCCCTGGTCTCTCTCGCCCACAGTCTCTAACTCTCCCCGGTCTCTCTCGCCCAAAGTCTCTAACACTGCCCAGTCTCTCTCGCCCCTGGTCTCTAACTCTCACCAGTCTCTCTCGCCCCCAGTCTCGAGTTCTCCCCAGTCTCTCTCGCCCCTTGTCGCTAACTCTCCCCGGTCTCTCTCGCCCCCAGTCTCGCACTCTCCCCGTTCTCTCTCGCCCCCAGTCTCTAACTCTCTCCAGTCTCTCTCGCCCCCAGTCTCTAACTCTCCTGGGTCTCTATCGCCCCCGGTCACTAACTCGCCCCAGTCTCTCTCGCGCCCAGTCTCTAACTCTCACCGATCTCTCTCACAACCCCGGTCTCTAACTCTCCCGGTCTCTCTCGACCCCAGTCTCTAAATCTGCCCGGTCTCTCTCGCCCCAGTCTCTAACTCTCCCCGGTCTCTCTCGCCACCAGTCTCTAACTCTCCCCGGTCTCTCTCGCCGCCGGTCTCAAACTCTCCCCGGTCTCTCTCGCCCCCAGTCTCTAACTGTCCCCGGTATCTCTCGCTCCCAGTCTCTAACTCTCCCCGGTCTCTCTCGCTCCCAGTCTCTAAGTCTCCCCGGTCTCTCTCTCCCCCGGTCTCTAACTCTTCCCAGTCTCGCATGCCCCCAGTCTCTAACTCTCCCCGGTCTCTCTCGCCCTCAGTCTCAAAGTCTCCGCGGTCTCTCTCTCCCCCGGTCTCTAACTCTCTCCGGTCTCTCTCGCCCACAGTCTCTAACTCTCTCCGGTCTCTCTCGCCCCCAGTCTCTAACTCTCCCCGGTCTCTTTCTCCCCTGGTCTCTAACTCTTCCCAGTCTCGCACGCCCCCAGTCTCTAACTCTCCCCGGTCTCTCTCGCCCTCAGTCTCTAAGTCTCCCCGGTCTCTCTCTCCCCCGGTCTCTAACTCTCTCCGGTCTCTCTCGCCCACGGTCTCTAACTCTCTCCAGTCTCTCTCGTCCCCAGTCTCTAACTCTCCACGGTCTCTCTCGCCCCCGGTCTCTATCTCTGCCCGGTCTCTCTCGCCCCCAGTCTCTAACTCTACCCGGTCTCTCTCGCCACCAGTCTCTAACTCTCCCCGGTCTCTCTCTCCCCGGTCTCTAACTCTCTCCGGTCTCCCTCGCCCCCAGTCTCTAACTCTCCCTGGTCTCTCTCTCGCCCCCAGTCTCTAACTCTCCCTGGTCTCTCTCTCCCGAGTCTCTAACTCTCCCCGGTCTCTCTCTCGCCCCCAGTCTCTAACTCAACCCGGTCTCTCTCGCCCCTAGTCTCTAACTCTCCCCGGTCTCTCTCACCCCCAGTCTCTAACTCTCCCTGGTCTCTATCGCCCCCGGTCTCTAAATCTCCCCGGTCTCTCTCGCCCCCGGTCTCTAACTCTCCCTGGTCTCTATCGCCCCCGGTCTCGATCTCTCCCCGGTCTCTCTCTCACCCCAGGTCTCTAACTCTCCCCGGTCTCTCTCGCCCCCAGTCTCTAACTCTCCCCGGTCTCTCTCGCCCCCGGTCTCTAACTCTCCCCGGTCTATCTCGCCCCCGGTCTCTAACTCTCCCCGGTCTCTCTCGCTCCCAGTCTCAAACGCTCCCCGCTCTCTCTACCCCCGAGTGTCTAACTCTCCCCAGTCTCTCTCGCCCCTGTCTCTTAACTCTCCCCGGTCTCTCTCGCCCCCAGTCTCTAAGTCTCATCGGTCTCTCTCTATCCCGGTCTCCAACTCTCTCCGGTCTCTCTCGCCCCCAGTCTCTAACTCTCTCCGGTCTCTCTCGCCCCCAGTCTCTAATTCTCCCCAGTCTCTATCGGCCCCGGTCACTAACTCTCCCCGTCTCTCTCGCCCCCTGTCTCTAACTCTCCCCGGTCTCTCTCTAACCCCAGTCTCTAACTCTCCCCGGTCTCTCTCTCCCCAGTCTCTAACTCTGCCCGGTCTCTCTCCCCCCAGTCTCTAACTCTCCCCGGTCTCTCTCGCCCCCTGTCTCTAACTCTCCCCGGTCTCTCTCTGACCCCAGTCTCTAACTCTCGCCGGTCTCTCTCTCCCCGGTCTTTAACTCTGTCCGGTCTCTCTCGCCCCCAGTCTCTAACTCTCCCCGGTCTCTCTCGCCCTCTGTCTCTAACTCTCCCTGGTCTCTCTCGCCCCCAATCTCGATCTCTCCCCGGTCTCTCTCTCACCCCCGGTCTCTAACTCTCCCCGGTCTATCTCGCCCACAGTCTCTAACTCACCCCGGTCTCTCTCGCCCCCGGTCTCTAACACTCCCCGGTCTCTCTCGCCCCCGGTCTCTAACTCTCCCCGGTCTCTCTCGCTCCCAGTCTCAAACGCTCCCCGGTCTCTCTCCCCCCCAGTGTCTGACTCTCCCCAGTCTCTCTCGACCCTGTCTCTTAACTCTTCCCGGTCTCTCTCGCCCCCAGTCTCTAAGTCTCATCGGTCTCTCTCTATCCCGGTCTCCAACACTCTCCGGTCTCTCTCGCCCCCAGTATCTAACTCTCTCCGGTCTCTCTCGACCCCAGTCTCTAATTCTCCCCAGTCTCTCTCGCCTCCGGTCTCCAACTCTCCCCGTCTCTCTCGCCCCCAGTCTCTAACTCTCTCCGGTCTCTCTCGCCCCCAGTCTCTAACTCTACGCGGTCTCTCTCGCCACCAGTCTCTAACTCTCCCCGGTCTCTCTCTCCCCGGTCTCTAACTCTCTCCGATCTCTCTCGCCCCCAGTCTCTAACTCTACGCGGTCTCTCTCGCCACCAGTCTCTAACTCTCCCCGGTCTCTAACTCTCGCCGGTCTCTCTCTCCCCGGTCTCTAAATCTCCCCCGTCTCTCTCCCCCCCCCGTCTCTAACTCTCCCCGGTCTCTCTCGCCACCAGTCTCTAACTCTCCCCGGTCTCTCTCGCCCCCGGTCTCAAACTCTCCCCGGTCTCTCTCGCCCCCAGTCTCTAACTTTCCCCGGTATCTCTCGCTCCCAGTCTCTAACTCTCCCCGGTCTCTCTCGCTCCCAGTCTCTAAGTCTCCCCGGTCTCTCTCTCCCCCGGTCTCTAACTCTTCCCAGTCTCGCATGCCCCCAGTCTCTAACTCTCCCCGGTCTCTCTCGCCCTCAGTCTCAAAGTCTCCGCGGTCTCTCTCTCCCCCGGTCTCTAACTCTCTCCGGTCTCTCTCGCCCACAGTCTCTAACTCTCTCCGGTCTCTCTCGCCCCCAGTCTCTAACTCTCCCCGGTCTCTCTCTCCCCCGGTCTCTAACTCTTCCCAGTCTCGCACGCCCCCAGTCTCTAACTCTACCCGGTCTCTCTCGCCCTCAGTCTCTAAGTCTCCCCGGTCTCTCTCTCCCCCGGTCTCTAACTCTCTCCGGTCTCTCTCGCCCCCGGTCTCTAACTCTCCCCGGTCTCTCTCGCTCCCAGTCTCAAACGCTCCCCGCTCTCTCTCCCCCCGAGTGTCTAACTCTCCCCAGTCTCTCTCGCCCCTGTCTCTTAACTCTCCCCGGTCTCTCTCGCCCCCAGTCTCTAAGTCTCATCGGTCTCTCTCTATCCCGGTCTCCAACTCTCTCCGGTCTCTCTCGCCCCCAGTCTCTAACTCTCTCCGGTCTCTCTCGCCCCCAGTCTCTAATTCTCCCCAGTCTCTATCGGCCCCGGTCACTAACTCTCCCCGTCTCTCTTGCCCCCTGTCTCTAACTCTCCCCGGTCTCTCTCTAACCCCAGTCTCTAACTCTCCCCGGTCTCTCTCTCCCCAGTCTCTAACTCTGCCCGGTCTCTCTCCCCCCAGTATCTAACTCTCCCCGGTCTCTCTCGCCCCCTGTCTCTAACTCTCCCCGGTCTCTCTCTGACCCCAGTCTCTAACTCTCGCCGGTCTCTCTCTCCCCGGTCTTTAACTCTGTCCGGTCTCTCTCGCCCCCAGTCTCTAACTCTCCCCGGTCTCTCTCGCCCTCTGTCTCTAACTCTCCCTGGTCTCTCTCGCCCCCAATCTCGATCTCTCCCCGGTCTCTCTCTCACCCCCGGTCTCTAACTCTCCCCGGTCTATCTCGCCCACAGTCTCTAACTCACCCCGGTCTCTCTCGCCCCCGGTCTCTAACACTCCCCGGTCTCTCTCGCCCCCGGTCTCTAACTCTCCCCGGTCTCTCTCGCCCCCAGTCTCTAACTCTACGCGGTCTCTCTCGCCACCAGTCTCTAACTCTCCCCGGTCTCTAACTCTCGCCAGTCTCTCTCTCCCCGGTCTCTAAATCTCCCCCGTCTCTCTCCCCCCCCGTCTCTAACTCTCCCCGGTCTCTCTCACCCCCAGTCTCTAACTCTCCCCGGTCTCTCTCTCCCCAGTCTCTAACTCTGCCTGGTCTCTCTCGCCCCCAGTCTCTAACTCTCCCCGGTCTCTCTCGCCCCCAGTCTCTAACTCTCCCCGGTCTCTCTCTCTCCCAGTCTCTAACTCTCCACGGTCTCTCTCGCCCCTGGTGTCTAACTCTCCCCGGTCTCTCCTGCCCCCGGACTCTGTCGCACCCCCGTTCACTCGCCCCGCCCCAGTCTCTCTTCCCCCGGTTTCTCTCCCCCCCGGTCTCTAACTCTCCCCATTATCTCTCGCCCCCTGTCTCGAACTCTCTGCCGTCTCTCTCGCCCCCATTCTCTAACTCTCCCTGGTCTCTCTCGCCCACAGTCTCTAACTCTCCCCGGTCTCTCTCGCCCAAAGTCTCTAACACTGCCCAGTCTCTCTCGCCCCTGGTCTCTAACTCTCACCAGTCTCTCTCGCCCCCAGTCTCGAGTTCTCCCCAGTCTCTCTCGCCCCTTGTCGCTAACTCTCCCCGGTCTCTCTCGCCCCCAGTCTCGCACTCTCCCCGTTCTCTCTCGCCCCCAGTCTCTAACTCTCTCCAGTCTCTCTCGCCCCCAGTCTCTAACTCTCCTGGGTCTCTATCGCCCCCGGTCACTAACTCGCCCCAGTCTCTCTCGCGCCCAGTCTCTAACTCTCACCGATCTCTCTCACAACCCCGGTCTCTAACTCTCCCGGTCTCTCTCGACCCCAGTCTCTAAATCTGCCCGGTCTCTCTCGCCCCAGTCTCTAACTCTCCCCGGTCTCTCTCGCCACCAGTCTCTAACTCTCCCCGGTCTCTCTCGCCGCCGGTCTCAAACTCTCCCCGGTCTCTCTCGCCCCCAGTCTCTAACTGTCCCCGGTATCTCTCGCTCCCAGTCTCTAACTCTCCCCGGTCTCTCTCGCTCCCAGTCTCTAAGTCTCCCCGGTCTCTCTCTCCCCCGGTCTCTAACTCTTCCCAGTCTCGCATGCCCCCAGTCTCTAACTCTCCCCGGTCTCTCTCGCCCTCAGTCTCAAAGTCTCCGCGGTCTCTCTCTCCCCCGGTCTCTAACTCTCTCCGGTCTCTCTCGCCCACAGTCTCTAACTCTCTCCGGTCTCTCTCGCCCCCAGTCTCTAACTCTCCCCGGTCTCTTTCTCCCCTGGTCTCTAACTCTTCCCAGTCTCGCACGCCCCCAGTCTCTAACTCTCCCCGGTCTCTCTCGCCCTCAGTCTCTAAGTCTCCCCGGTCTCTCTCTCCCCCGGTCTCTAACTCTCTCCGGTCTCTCTCGCCCACGGTCTCTAACTCTCTCCAGTCTCTCTCGTCCCCAGTCTCTAACTCTCCACGGTCTCTCTCGCCCCCGGTCTCTATCTCTGCCCGGTCTCTCTCGCCCCCAGTCTCTAACTCTACCCGGTCTCTCTCGCCACCAGTCTCTAACTCTCCCCGGTCTCTCTCTCCCCGGTCTCTAACTCTCTCCGGTCTCCCTCGCCCCCAGTCTCTAACTCTCCCTGGTCTCTCTCTCGCCCCCAGTCTCTAACTCTCCCTGGTCTCTCTCTCCCGAGTCTCTAACTCTCCCCGGTCTCTCTCTCGCCCCCAGTCTCTAACTCAACCCGGTCTCTCTCGCCCCTAGTCTCTAACTCTCCCCGGTCTCTCTCACCCCCAGTCTCTAACTCTCCCTGGTCTCTATCGCCCCCGGTCTCTAAATCTCCCCGGTCTCTCTCGCCCCCGGTCTCTAACTCTCCCTGGTCTCTATCGCCCCCGGTCTCGATCTCTCCCTGGTCTCTCTCTCACCCCAGGTCTCTAACTCTCCCCGGTCTCTCTCGCCCCCAGTCTCTAACTCTCCCCGGTCTCTCTCGCCCCCGGTCTCTAACTCTCCCCGGTCTATCTCGCCCCCGGTCTCTAACTCTCCCCGGTCTCTCTCGCTCCCAGTCTCAAACGCTCCCCGCTCTCTCTACCCCCGAGTGTCTAACTCTCCCCAGTCTCTCTCGCCCCTGTCTCTTAACTCTCCCCGGTCTCTCTCGCCCCCAGTCTCTAAGTCTCATCGGTCTCTCTCTATCCCGGTCTCCAACTCTCTCCGGTCTCTCTCGCCCCCAGTCTCTAACTCTCTCCGGTCTCTCTCGCCCCCAGTCTCTAATTCTCCCCAGTCTCTATCGGCCCCGGTCACTAACTCTCCCCGTCTCTCTCGCCCCCTGTCTCTAACTCTCCCCGGTCTCTCTCTAACCCCAGTCTCTAACTCTCCCCGGTCTCTCTCTCCCCAGTCTCTAACTCTGCCCGGTCTCTCTCCCCCCAGTCTCTAACTCTCCCCGGTCTCTCTCGCCCCCTGTCTCTAACTCTCCCCGGTCTCTCTCTGACCCCAGTCTCTAACTCTCGCCGGTCTCTCTCTCCCCGGTCTTTAACTCTGTCCGGTCTCTCTCGCCCCCAGTCTCTAACTCTCCCCGGTCTCTCTCGCCCTCTGTCTCTAACTCTCCCTGGTCTCTCTCGCCCCCAATCTCGATCTCTCCCCGGTCTCTCTCTCACCCCCGGTCTCTAACTCTCCCCGGTCTATCTCGCCCACAGTCTCTAACTCACCCCGGTCTCTCTCGCCCCCGGTCTCTAACACTCCCCGGTCTCTCTCGCCCCCGGTCTCTAACTCTCCCCGGTCTCTCTCGCTCCCAGTCTCAAACGCTCCCCGGTCTCTCTCCCCCCCAGTGTCTGACTCTCCCCAGTCTCTCTCGACCCTGTCTCTTAACTCTTCCCGGTCTCTCTCGCCCCCAGTCTCTAAGTCTCATCGGTCTCTCTCTATCCCGGTCTCCAACACTCTCCGGTCTCTCTCGCCCCCAGTATCTAACTCTCTCCGGTCTCTCTCGACCCCAGTCTCTAATTCTCCCCAGTCTCTCTCGCCCCCGGTCTCCAACTCTCCCCGTCTCTCTCGCCCCCAGTCTCTAACTCTCTCCGGTCTCTCTCGCCCCCAGTCTCTAACTCTACGCGGTCTCTCTCGCCACCAGTCTCTAACTCTCCCCGGTCTCTCTCTCCCCGGTCTCTAACTCTCTCCGATCTCTCTCGCCCCCAGTCTCTAACTCTACGCGGTCTCTCTCGCCACCAGTCTCTAACTCTCCCCGGTCTCTAACTCTCGCCGGTCTCTCTCTCCCCGGTCTCTAAATCTCCCCCGTCTCTCTCCCCCCCCCGTCTCTAACTCTCCCCGGTCTCTCTCGCCACCAGTCTCTAACTCTCCCCGGTCTCTCTCGCCCCCGGTCTCAAACTCTCCCCGGTCTCTCTCGCCCCCAGTCTCTAACTTTCCCCGGTATCTCTCGCTCCCAGTCTCTAACTCTCCCCGGTCTCTCTCGCTCCCAGTCTCTAAGTCTCCCCGGTCTCTCTCTCCCCCGGTCTCTAACTCTTCCCAGTCTCGCATGCCCCCAGTCTCTAACTCTCCCCGGTCTCTCTCGCCCTCAGTCTCAAAGTCTCCGCGGTCTCTCTCTCCCCCGGTCTCTAACTCTCTCCGGTCTCTCTCGCCCACAGTCTCTAACTCTCTCCGGTCTCTCTCGCCCCCAGTCTCTAACTCTCCCCGGTCTCTCTCTCCCCCGGTCTCTAACTCTTCCCAGTCTCGCACGCCCCCAGTCTCTAACTCTACCCGGTCTCTCTCGCCCTCAGTCTCTAAGTCTCCCCGGTCTCTCTCTCCCCCGGTCTCTAACTCTCTCCGGTCTCTCTCGCCCCCGGTCTCTAACTCTCCCCGGTCTCTCTCGCTCCCAGTCTCAAACGCTCCCCGCTCTCTCTCCCCCCGAGTGTCTAACTCTCCCCAGTCTCTCTCGCCCCTGTCTCTTAACTCTCCCCGGTCTCTCTCGCCCCCAGTCTCTAAGTCTCATCGGTCTCTCTCTATCCCGGTCTCCAACTCTCTCCGGTCTCTCTCGCCCCCAGTCTCTAACTCTCTCCGGTCTCTCTCGCCCCCAGTCTCTAATTCTCCCCAGTCTCTATCGGCCCCGGTCACTAACTCTCCCCGTCTCTCTTGCCCCCTGTCTCTAACTCTCCCCGGTCTCTCTCTAACCCCAGTCTCTAACTCTCCCCGGTCTCTCTCTCCCCAGTCTCTAACTCTGCCCGGTCTCTCTCCCCCCAGTATCTAACTCTCCCCGGTCTCTCTCGCCCCCTGTCTCTAACTCTCCCCGGTCTCTCTCTGACCCCAGTCTCTAACTCTCGCCGGTCTCTCTCTCCCCGGTCTTTAACTCTGTCCGGTCTCTCTCGCCCCCAGTCTCTAACTCTCCCCGGTCTCTCTCGCCCTCTGTCTCTAACTCTCCCTGGTCTCTCTCGCCCCCAATCTCGATCTCTCCCCGGTCTCTCTCTCACCCCCGGTCTCTAACTCTCCCCGGTCTATCTCGCCCACAGTCTCTAACTCACCCCGGTCTCTCTCGCCCCCGGTCTCTAACACTCCCCGGTCTCTCTCGCCCCCGGTCTCTAACTCTCCCCGGTCTCTCTCGCTCCCAGTCTCAAACGCTCCCCGGTCTCTCTCCCCCCCAGTGTCTGACTCTCCCCAGTCTCTCTACCCTGTCTCTTAACTCTTCCCGGTCTCTCTCGCCCCCAGTCTCTAAGTCTCATCGGTCTCTCTCTATCCCGGTCTCCAACACTCTCCGGTCTCTCTCGCCCCCAGTATCTAACTCTCTCCGGTCTCTCTCGACCCCAGTCTCTAATTCTCCCCAGTCTCTCTCGCCCCCGGTCTCCAACTCTCCCCGTCTCTCTCGCCCCCAGTCTCTAACTCTCTCCGGTCTCTCTCGCCCCCAGTCTCTAACTCTACGCGGTCTCTCTCGCCACCAGTCTCTAACTCTCCCCGGTCTCTCTCTCCCCGGTCTCTAACTCTCTCCGGTCTCTCTCGCCCCCAGTCTCTAACTCTACGCGGTCTCTCTCGCCACCAGTCTCTAACTCTCCTCGGTCTCTAACTCTCGCCGGTCTCTCTCTCCCCGGTCTCTAAATCTCCCCCGTCTCTCTCCCCCCCCCGTCTCTAACTCTCCCCGGTCTCTCTCGCCACCAGTCTCTAACTCTCCCCGGTCTCTCTCGCCCCCGGTCTCAAACTCTCCCCGGTCTCTCTCGCCCCCAGTCTCTAACTTTCCCCGGTATCTCTCGCTCCCAGTCTCTAACTCTCCCCGGTCTCTCTCGCTCCCAGTCTCTAAGTCTCCCCGGTCTCTCTCTCCCCCGGTCTCTAACTCTTCCCAGTCTCGCATGCCCCCAGTCTCTAACTCTCCCCGGTCTCTCTCGCCCTCAGTCTCAAAGTCTCCGCGGTCTCTCTCTCCCCCGGTCTCTAACTCTCTCCGGTCTCTCTCGCCCACAGTCTCTAACTCTCTCCGGTCTCTCTCGCCCCCAGTCTCTAACTCTCCCCGGTCTCTCTCTCCCCCGGTCTCTAACTCTTCCCAGTCTCGCACGCCCCCAGTCTCTAACTCTCCCCGGTCTCTCTCGCCCTCAGTCTCTAAGTCTCCCCGGTCTCTCTCTCCCCCGGTCTCTAACTCTCTCCGGTCTCTCTCGCCCCCGGTCTCTAACTCTCCCCGGTCTCTCTCGCTCCCAGTCTCAAACGCTCCCCGCTCTCTCTCCCCCCGAGTGTCTAACTCTCCCCAGTCTCTCTCGCCCCTGTCTCTTAACTCTCCCCGGTCTCTCTCGCCCCCAGTCTCTAAGTCTCATCGGTCTCTCTCTATCCCGGTCTCCAACTCTCTCCGGTCTCTCTCGCCCCCAGTCTCTAACTCTCTCCGGTCTCTCTCGCCCCCAGTCTCTAATTCTCCCCAGTCTCTATCGGCCCCGGTCACTAACTCTCCCCGTCTCTCTCGCCCCCTGTCTCTAACTCTCCCCGGTCTCTCTCTAACCCCAGTCTCTAACTCTCCCCGGTCTCTCTCTCCCCAGTCTCTAACTCTGCCCGGTCTCTCTCCCCCCAGTCTCTAACTCTCCCCGGTCTCTCTCGCCCCCTGTCTCTAACTCTCCCCGGTCTCTCTCTGACCCCAGTCTCTAACTTTCGCCGGTCTCTCTCCCCCCGGTCTTTAACTCTGTCCGGTCTCTCTCTCACCCCCGGTCTCTAACTCTCCCCGGTCTATCTCGCCCACAGTCTCTAACTCACCCCGGTCTCTCTCGCCCCCGGTCTCTAACACTCCCCGGTCTCTCTCGCCCCCGGTCTCTAACTCTCCCCGGACTCTCTCGCTCCCAGTCTCAAACGCTCCCCGGTCTCTCTCCCCCCCAGTGTCTGACTCTCCCCAGTCTCTCTCGACCCTGTCTCTTAACATTTCCCGGTCTCTCTCGCCCCCAGTCTCTAAGTCTCATCGGTCTCTCTCTATCCCGGTCTCCAACACTCTCCGGTCTCTCTCGCCCCCAGTATCTAACTCTCTCCGGTCTCTCTCGACCCCAGTCTCTAATTCTCCCCAGTCTCTCTCGCCCCCGGTCTCCAACTCTCCCCGTCTCTCTCGCCCCCAGTCTCTAACTCTCTCCGGTCTCTCTCGCCCCCAGTCTCTAACTCTACGCGGTCTCTCTCGCCACCAGTCTCTAACTCTCCCCGGTCTCTCTCTCCCCGGTCTCTAACTCTCTCCGGTCTCTCTCGCCCCCAGTCTCTAACTCTACGCGGTCTCTCTCGCCACCAGTCTCTAACTCTCCCCGGTCTCTAACTCTCGCCGGTCTCTCTCTCCCCGGTCTCTAAATCTCCCCCGTCTCTCTCCCCCCCCCGTCTCTAACTCTCCCCGGTCTCTCTCGCTACCAGTCTCTAACTCTCCCCGGTCTCTCTCGCCCTCTGTCTCTAACACTCCCTGGTCTCTCTCGCCCCCAATCTCGATCTCTCCCCGGTCTCTCTCTCACCCCCGGTCTCTAACTCTCCCCGGTCTATCTCGCCCACAGTCTCTAACTCACCCCGGTCTCTCTCGCCCCCGGTATCTAACACTCCCAGGTCTCTCTCGCCCCCGGTCTCTAACTCTCCCCGGTCTCTCTCGCTCCCAGTCTCAAACGCTCCCCGGTCTCTCTCCCCCCCAGTGTCTGACTCTCCCCAGTCTCTCTCGACCCTGTCTCTTAACTCTTCCCGGTCTCTCTCGCCCCCAGTCTCTAAGTCTCATCGGTCTCTCTCTATCCCGGTCTCCAACACTCTCCGGTCTCTCTCGCCCCCAGTATCTAACTCTCTCCGGTCTCTCTCGACCCCAGTCTCTAATTCTCCCCAGTCTCTCTCGCCCCCGGTCTCCAACTCTCCCCGTCTCTCTCGCCCCCAGTCTCTAACTCTCTCCGGTCTCTCTCGCCCCCAGTCTCTAACTCTACGCGGTCTCTCTCGCCACCAGTCTCTAACTCTCCCCGGTCTCTCTCTCCCCGGTCTCTAACTCTCTCCGGTCTCTCTCGCCCCCAGTCTCTAACTCTACGCGGTCTCTCTCGCCACCAGTCTCTAACTCTCCCCGGTCTCTAACTCTCGCCGGTCTCTCTCTCCCCGGTCTCTAAATCTCCCCCGTCTCTCTCCCCACCCCGTCTCTAACTCTCCCACGGTCTCTCTCGCTACCAGTCTCTAACTCTCCCCGGTCTCTCTCGACGCGGTCTCAAACTCTCCCCGGTCTCTCTCGCCCCCAGTCTCTAACTTTCCCCGGTATCTCTCGCTCCCAGTCTCTGACTCTCCCCGGTCTCTCTCGCTCCCAGTCTCTAAGTCTCCCCGGTCTCTCTCTCCCCCGGTCTCTAACTCTTCCCAGTCTCGCATGCCCCCAGTCTCTAACTCTCCCCGGTCTCTCTCGCCCTCAGTCTCAAAGTCTCCGCGGTCTCTCTCTCCCCCGGTCTCTAACTCTCTCCGGTCTCTCTCACCCACAGTCTCTAACTCTCTCCGGTCTCTCTCGCCCCCAGTCTCTAACTCTCCCCGGTCTCTCTCTCACCCCCGGTCTCTAACTCTCCCCGGTCTATCTCGCCCACAGTCTCTAACTCACCCCGGTCTCTCTCGCCCCCGGTCTCTAACACTCCCCGGTCTCTCTCGCCCCCAGTCTCTAATTCTCCCCAGTCTCTCTCGCCCCCGGTCTCCAACTCTCCCCGTCTCTCTCGCCCCCAGTCCCTAACTCTCCCCGGTCTCTCTCGCCCTCTGTCTCTAACTCTCCCTGGTCTCTCTCGCCCCCAATCTCGATCTCTCCCCGGTCTCTCTCTCACCCCCGGTCTCTAACTCCCTCCGGTCTCTCTCGACCCCAGTCTCTAATTCTCCCCAGTCTCTCTCGCCCCCGGTCTCCAACTCTCCCCGTCTCTCTCGCCCCCAGTCTCTAACTCTCTCCGGTCTCTCTCGCCCCCAGTCTCTAACTCTACGCGGTCTCTCTCGCCACCAGTCTCTAACTCTCCCCGGTCTCTCTCTCCCCGGTCTCTAACTCTCTCCGGTCTCTCTCGCCCCCAGTCTCTAACTCTACGCGGTCTCTCTCGCCACCAGTCTCTAACTCTCCCCGGTCTCTAACTCTCGCCGGTCTCTCTCTCCCCGGTCTCTAAATCTCCCCCGTCGCTCTCCCCCCCCCGTCTCTAACTCTCCCCGGTCTCTCTCACCCCCAGTCTCTAACTCTCCCCGGTCTCTCTCTCCCCAGTCTCTAACTCTGCCTGGTCTCTCTCGCCCCCAGTCTCTAACTTTCCCCGGTATCTCTCGCTCCCAGTCTCTAACTCTCCCCGGTCTCTCTCGCTCCCGGTCTCTAACTCTCCCCTGTCTCTCTCTCCCCCGGTCTCTAACTCTTCCCAGTCTCGCATGCCCCCAGTCTCTAACTCTCCCCGGTCTCTCTTGCCCTCAGTCCCAAAGTCTCCGCGGTCTCTCTCGCCCCCAGTTTCTAACTCTCCCCAGTCTCTCTCGCCCCCAGTTTCTAACTCCCCCCAGTCTCTCTCGCCCACAGTCTCTAACTCTCTCCGGTCTCTCTCGCCCCCAGTCTCTAAGTCTCCCTGGTCTCTCTCTCCCCCGGTCTCTAACTCTCTCCGGTCTCTCTCGCCCCCAGTCCCTCACACTCTCCGGTCTCTCTCGCCCCCAGTGTCTAACTCTCTCCGGTCCCATCGCCCCCGGTCTCTAACTCTCCCCGGTCTCTCTCGCCCCGCTTTCTAACTCTCCCCGGTCTCTCTCGCCCCCTGTCTCTAACTCTCCCCGGTCTCTCTCTGACCCCAGTCTCTAACTCTCGCCGGTCTCTCTCTCCCCGGTCTTTAACTCTGTCCGGTCAATCTCGCCCCCAGTGTCTAACTCTCCCCGGTCTCTCTCGCCCTCAGTCTCTAACTCTCCCTGGTCTCTCTCGCCCCCAGTCTCGATCTCTCCCCGGTCTCTCTCTCACCCCCGGTCTCTAACTCTCCCCGGTCTCTCTCGCCCCCAGTCTCTAACTCACCCCGGTCTCTCTCGCCCCCGGTCTCTAACTCTCCCCGGTCTCTCTCGCCCCCGGTCTCTAACTCTCCCCGGTCTCTCTCGCTCCCAGTCTCAAACGCTCCCCGGTCTCTCTCCCCCCCAATGTCTAACTCTCCCCAGTCTCTCTCGACCCTGTCTCTTAACTCTTCCCGGTCTCTCTCGCCCCCAGTCTCTAAGTCTCATCGGTCTCTCTCTATCCCGGTCTCCAACACTCTCCGGTCTCTCTCGCCCCCAGTATCTAACTCTCTCCGGTCTCTCTCGCCCCCAGTCTCTAATTCTCCCCAGTCTCTCTCGCCCCCGGTCTCTAAATCTCCCCGTCTGTCTCGCCCCCAGTCTCTAACTCTACGCGGTCTCTCTCGCCACCAGTCTCTAACTCTCCCCGGTCTCTCTCTCCCCGGTGTCTAACTCTCTCCGGTCTCTCTCCCCCGCCCGTCTCTAACTCTCCCCGGTCTCTCTCACCCCCAGTCTCTAACACTCCCCGGTCTCTCTCTCCCCAGTCTCTAACTCTGCCTGGTCTCTCTCGCCCCCAGTCTCTAACTCTCCCCGGTCTCTCTCGCCCCCAGTCTCTAACTCTCCCCGGTCTCTCTCGCCCCATGTCTCTAACTCTCCCCTGTCTCTCTCGCCCCCAGTCTCTAACTCTTTCCGGTCTCTCTCGCCCCCGGTCTCTAACTCTCCCCTGTCTCTCTCGCTCCCAGTCTCAAACTCTCCCTGGTCCCATCGCCCCCGGTTCTAACTCTCCCCGGTCTCTCTCGCCCCCGTTTCTAACTCTCTCCGGTCTCTCTCGCCCCCCGTCTCTAACTCTCTCCGGTCTCTCTCGCCCGCAGTCTCTAACTCTCCCCGGTCTCTCTCGCCCCCAGTCTCGATCTCTCCCCGGTCTCTCTCTCTCACACCCGGTCTCTAAATCTCCCCCGTCTCTCTCGCCCCAGTCTCTAACTCTCCCCGGTCTCTCTCGCCCCCAGTCTCTAACACGCCCCGGTCTCTCTCGCCCCCAGTCTCTAACTCTCGACGGTCTGTCTCGCCCCCGGTCTCTAACTCTGCCCGGTCTCTCTCGCCCCCGGTCTCTAACTCTCCCGGGTCTCACTCAGACCCAATCTCTAACTCTCCCCGGTCTCTCTCGGCCCCAGTCTCTAACTCTCCCGAGTCTCTCTCGCCCCCAGTCTCTAACTCTCCCCGGTCTCTCTCGCACCCAGTCTCTAAGTCTCATCGGTCTCTCTCTCCCCCGGTGTCTAACTCTCTCCGGTCTCTCTCGACCCCACTCTCTAACTCTCTCCGGTCTCTCTCGCCCCCAGTTTCAAACTCTCCCCAGTCTCTCTCGCCCCCGGTCTCTAACTCTCCCCTGTCTCTCTCGACCCGGTCTCTAACTCTCTCCGGTCTCTCTCGCCCCCAGTCTCTAACTCTACGCGGTCTCTCTCACCACCAGTCTCTAACTCTCCCCGGTCTCTCTCTCCCCGGTCTCTAACTCTCTGCGGTCTCTCTCGCCCCCAGTCTCTAACTCTCGCCGGTCTCTCTCTCCCCAATCTCTAACTCTCTCCAGTCTCTCTCGCCCCCAGTTTCTAACTCTCCCCAGTCTCTCTCGCCCCCAGTCTCTAACTCTCCCCGGTCTCTCTCGCCCCCAGTCTCTAAGTCTCCCCGGTCTCTCTCTCCCCCGGTCTCTAACTCTCTCCGGTCTCTCTCTCCCCAGTCTCTAACTCTCTCCGGTCTCTCTCGCACCCAGTCTCTAATCCTCGCCGGTCTCTCTCTCCCCGGTCTTTAAGTCTGTCCGGTCTCTCTCGCCCCCAGTCTCTAACCCTCGCAGGTCTCTCTCTCCCCGGTCTTTAACTCTGTCCGGTCTCTCTCGCCCCCAGTCTCTAACTCTCCCCGGTCTCTCTCGCCCACAGTCTCTAACTCTACCCGGTCTCTCTCGCCCCCAGTCTCGATCTCTCCCCGGTCTCTCTCTCACCCCAGGTCTCTAACTCTCCCCGGTCTCTCTCACCCCCAGTCTCTAACTCTCCCCGGTCTCTCTCGCCCCCGGTCTGTAACTCTCCCCAGTCTCTCTCGCTCCCAGTCTCAAACGTCCCCGGTCTCTCTCCCCCCCAGTGTCTAACTCTCCCCAGTCTCTCTCGCCCCTGTCTCTTAACTCTCCCCGGTCTCTCTCGCCCCCATTCTCTAAGTCTCATCGGTCTCTCTCTATCCCGGTCTCCAACTCTCTCCGGTCTCTCTCGCCCCCAGTCTCTAACTCTCTCCGGTCTCTCTCGCCCCCATTCTCTAATTCTCCCCAGTCTCTCTCGCCCCCGGTCTCTAACTCTCCCCGTCTCTCTCGCCCCAGGTCTCAAACGCTCCCCGGTCTCTCTCCCCCCCAGTGTCTAACTCTCCCCAGTCTCTCTCGCCCCTGTCTCTTAACTCTCCCCGGTCTCTCTCGCCCCCAGTCTCTAAGTCTCATCGGTCTCTCTCTATCCCGGTCTCCAACTCTCTCCGGTCTCTCTCGCCCCCAGTCTCTAACTCTCTCCGGTCTCTCTCGCCCCCATTCTCTAATTCTCC
The DNA here is from genome assembly GCF_047496795.1 of Chiloscyllium punctatum. Classification (NCBI taxonomy): domain Eukaryota; kingdom Metazoa; phylum Chordata; class Chondrichthyes; order Orectolobiformes; family Hemiscylliidae; genus Chiloscyllium; species Chiloscyllium punctatum. The sequence goes on along the minus strand of NC_092752.1, from coordinate 77,692,685 downwards.
CCAGTCTCTCTCGCCCCCGGTCTCTAACTCTCCCCGTCTCTCTCGCCCCCGGTCTCTAACACTCTCCGGTCTCTCTCGCCGCCAGTCTCTAACTCTACGCGGTCTCTCTCGCCACCAGTCTCGAACTCTCCCCGGTCTCTCTATCCCCGGTCTCTAACTCTCTCCGGTCTCTCTCGCCCCCAGTCTCTAACTCTACGCGGTCTCTCTCGCCACCAGTCTCTAACTCTCCAAGGTCTCTCACTCCCCGGTCTCTAACTCTCTCCGGTCTCTCTCGCCCCCAGTCTCTAATTCTCCCCGGTCTCTCTCGCCCCCTGTCTCTAACTCTCCCCGGTCTCTCTCTCGCCCCCAGTCTCTAACTCTCTCCGGTCTCTCTCTCCCCAGTCTCTAACTCTGCCCGGTCTCTCTCACCCCCAGTCTCTTACTCTCCCCGGTCTCTCTCGCCCCCTGTCTCTAACTCTCCCCGGTCTCTCTCTCGCCCCCAGTCTCTAACTCTCCCCGGTCTCTCTCTCCCCAGTCTCTAACTCTGCCCGGTCTCTCTCACCCCCAGTCTCTTCCTCTCCCCGGTCTCTCTCTCCCCAGTCTCTAACTCTCCCCGGACTCTGTCGCCCCAAGTCTCTAAGTCTCCCCGGTCTCTCTCTCCCCCGGTCTCTAACTCTCTCCGGTCTCTCTCGACCCCACTCTCTAACTCTCTCCGGTGTCTCTCGCCCCCAGTCTCTGATTCTCTCCGGTCTCTCTCGAGCCCCATTCTCTAACTCTCCCCTGTCTCTCTCGCCCCCGGTCTCGAACTCTCTCCGGTCTCTCTCGCCCCCAGTCTCTAACTCTACGCGGTCTCTCTGGCCACCTGTCTCTAACTCTCCCCGGTCTCTCTCTCCCCGGTCTCTAACTCTCTCCGGTCTCTCTCGCCCCCAGTCTCTAATTCTCCCCGGTCTCTCTGGCCACCTGTCTCTAACTCTCCCCGGTCTCTCTCTCCCCGGTCTCTAACTCTCTCCGGTCTCTCTCGCCCCCAGTCTCTAATTCTCCCCGGTCTCTCTCGCCCCCTGTCTCTAACTCTCCCCGGTCTCTCTCTCGCCCCCAGTCTCTAACTCTCCCCGGTCTCTCTCTCCCCAGTCTCTAACTCTGCCCGGTCTCTCTCACCCCCAGTCTCTTACTCTCCCCGGTCTCTCTCGCCCCCTGTCTCTAACTCTCCCCGGTCTCTAACTCTCTCCGGTCTCTCTCGCACCCAGTCTCTAACTCTCGCCGGTCTCTCTCTCCCCGGTCTTTAAGTCTGTCCGGTCTCTCTCGCCACCAGTCTCTAACTCTCCCCGGTCTCTCTCGCCCTCAGTCTCTAACTCTCCCCGGTCTCTCTCGCCCCCAGTCTCGATCTCTCCCCGGTCTCTCTCTCACCCCCGGTCTCTAACTCTCCCCGGTCTCTCTCGCCCCCAGTCTCTCACTCTCCCCGGTCTCTCTCGGCCCCGGTCTCTAACTCTCCCCGGTCTCTCTCGCCCTCGGTCTCAAACGCTCCCCGGTCTCTCTCCCCCCCAATGCCTAACTCTCCCCAGTCTCTCTCGCCCCTGTCTCATAACTCTCCCCGATCTCTCTCGCCCCCAGTCTCTAATTCTCCCCAGTCTCTCTCGCCCCCGGTCTCTAACTCTCTCCGGTCTCTCTCGCCCCCAGTCCCTCACACTCTCCGGTCTCTCTCGCCCCCAGTCTCTAACTCTCTCCGGTCCCATCGCCCCCGGTCTCTAACTCTCCCCGGTCTCTCTCGCCCCCGCTTTCTAACTCTCCCCGGTCTCTCTCGCCCCCCGTCTCTAACTCTCTCCGGTCTCTCTCGCCCACAGTCTCTAACTCTCCCCGGTCTCGATCTCTCCCCGGTCTCTCTCTCTCACACCCGGTCTCTAAATCTCCCCCGTCTCTCTCGCCCCAGTCTCTAACTCTCCCCGGTCTCTCTCGCCCCCAGTCTCTAACTCTCCCCGGTCTCTCTCGCCCCCAGTCTCTAACTCTCCACTGTCTGTCTCGCCCCCGGTCTCTAACTCTCCCCGGTCTCTCTCGCCCCCGGTCGCTAACTCTCCCGGGTCTCACTCGTACCCAATCTCTAACTCTCCCCGGTCTCTCTCGCCCCCAGTCTCTAACTCTCCCGAGTCTCTCTCGCCCCCAGTCTCTAACACTCCCCGGTCTCTCTCGCACGCAGTCTCTAAGTCTCATCGGTCTCTCTCTCCCCCGGTCTCTAACTCTCTCCGGTCTCTCTCGACCCCACTCTCTAACTCTCTCCGGTCTATCTCGCCCCCAGTCTCAAACTCTCCCCAGTCTCTCTCGCCCCCGGTCTATAACTCTCCCCTGTCTCTCTCGCCCCCGATCTCTAACTCTCTCCGGTCTCTCTCGCCCCCAGTCTCTAACTCTACGCGGTCTCTCTCGCCACCAGTCTCTAACTCTCCCCGGTCTCTCTCTACCCGGTCTCTAACTCTCTGCGGTCTCTCTCGCCCCCCGTCTCTAACTCTCGCCGGTCTCTCTCTCCCCAGTCTCTAACTCTCTCCAGTCTCTCTCGCCCCCAGTTTCTAACTCTCCCCAGTCTCTCTCGCCCCCAGTCTCTAACTCTCCCCGGTCTCTCTCGCCCCCCGTCTCTAACTCTCCCCGGTCTCTCTCGCCCCCCGTCTCTAACTCTCCCCGGTCTCTCTCGCCCCCTGTCTCTAACTCTCCACGGTCTCTCTCTCGCCCCCAGTCTCTAACTCTCCCCGGTCTCTCTCTCCCCAGTCTCTAAGTCTGCCCGGTCACTCTCACCCCCAGTCTCTTAGTCTCCCCGGTCTCTCTCTCCCCAGTCTCTAACTCTCTCCGGTCTCTCTCGCCCCCAGTCTCTAACTCTCCCCGGTCTCTCTCGCCCACAGTCTCTAACTCTACCCGGTCTCTCTCGCCCCCAGTCTCGATCTCTCCCCGGTCTCTCTCTCACCCCAGGTCTCTAACTCTCCCCGGTCTCTCTCGCCCCCAGTCTCTAACTCTCCCCGGTCTCTCTCGCCCCCGGTCTGTAACTCTCCCCGGTCTCTCTCGCTCCCAGTCTCAAACGATCCCCGGTCTCTCTCCCCCCCAGTGTCTAACTCTCCCCAGTCTCTCTCGCCCCTGTCTCTTAACTCTCCCCGGTCTCTCTCGCCCCCAGTCTCTAAGTCTCATCGGTCTCTCTCTATCCCGGTCTCCAACTCTCTGCGGTCTCTCTCGCCGCCAGTCTCTAACTCTCTCCGGTCTCTCTCGCCCCCATTCTCTAATTCTCCCCAGTCTCTCTCGCCCCTGGTCTCTAACTCTCCCCGTCTCTCTCGCCCCCGGTCTCAAACGCTCCCCGGTCTCTCTCCCCCCCAGTGTCTAACTCTCCCCAGTCTCTCTCGCCGCTGTCTCTTAACTCTCTCCAGTCTCTCTCGCCCCCAGTTTCTAACTCTCCCCAGTCTCTCTCGCCCCCAGTCTCTAACTCTTCCCGGTCTCTCTCGCCCCCCGTCTCTAACTCTCCCCGGTCTCTCTCGCCCCCCGTCTCTAACTCTCCCCGGTCTCTCTCGCCCCCTGTCTCTAACTCTCCCCGGTCTCTCTCTCGCCCCCAGTCTCTAACTCTCCCCGGTCTCTCTCTCCCCAGTCTCTAAGTCTGCCCGGTCACTCTCACCCCCAGTCTCTTAGTCTCCCCGGTCTCTCTCTCCCCGGTCTCTAACTCTCTCCGGTCTCTCTCGCCCCCAGTCTCTAACCCTCGCCGGTCTCTCTCGCCCCGGTCTTTAACTCTGTCCGGTCTCTCTCGCCCCCAGTCTCTAACTCTCCCCGGTCTCTCTCGCCCACAGTCTCTAACTCTACCCGGTCTCTCTCGCCCCCAGTCTCGATCTCTCCCCGGTCTCTCTCTCACCCCAGGTCTCTAACTCTCCCCGGTCTCTCTCGCCCCCAGTCTCTAACTCTCCCCGGTCTCTCTCGCCCCCGGTCTGTAACTCTCCCCGGTCTCTCTCGCTCCCAGTCTCAAACGATCCCCGGTCTCTCTCCCCCCCAGTGTCTAACTCTCCCCAGTCTCTCTCGCCCCTGTCTCTTAACTCTCCCCGGTCTCTCTCGCCCCCAGTCTCTAAGTCTCATCGGTCTCTCTCTATCCCGGTCTCCAACTCTCTGCGGTCTCTCTCGCCGCCAGTCTCTAACTCTTTCCGGTCTCTCTCGCCCCCATTCTCTAATTCTCCCCAGTCTCTCTCGCCCCCGGTCTCTAACTCTCCCCGTCTCTCTCGCCCCCGGTCTCAAACGCTCCCCGGTCTCTCTCCCCCCCAGTGTCTAACTCTCCCCAGTCTCTCTCGCCCCTGTCTCTTAACTCTCCCCGGTCTCTCTCGCCCCCAGTCTCTAAGTGTCATCGGTCTCTCTCTATCCCGGTCTCCAACTCTCTCCGGTCTCTCTCGCCCCCAGTCTCTAACTCTCTCCGGTCTCTCTCGCCCCCATTCTCTAATTCTCCCCAGTTTCTCTCGCCCCCGGTCTCTAACTCTCCCCGTCTCTCTCGCCCCCGGTCTCTAACTCTCTCCGGTCTCTCTCGCCCCCAGTCTCTAACTCTACGCGGTCTCTCTCGCCACCAGTCTCTAACTCTCCCCGGTCTCTCTCTCCCCGGTCTCTAACTCTCTCCGGTCTCTCTCGCCCCCAGTCTCTAATTCTCCCCGGTCTCTCTTGCCCCCTGTCTCTAACTCTCCTCGGTCTCTCTCTCGCCCCCAGTCTCTAACACTCTCCGGTCTCTGTCTCCCCAGTCTCTAACTCTGCCCGGTCTCTCTCACCCCCAGTCTCTTACTCTCCCCGGTCTCTCTCGCCCCCTGTCTCTAACTCTCCCCGGTCTCTCTCTCGCCCCCAGTCTCTAACTCTCCCCGGTCTCTCTCTCCCCAGTCTCTAACTCTGCCCGGTCTCTCTCATCCCCAGTCTCTTCCTCTCCCCGGTCTCTCTCTCACCAGTCTCTAACTCTCCCCGGTCTCTCTCGCCCCCAGTCTCTAACTCTCCCCGGTCTCTGTCGCCCCAAGTCTCTAAGTCTCCCCGGTCTCTCTCTCCCCCGGTCTCTAACTCTCTCCGGTCTCTCTCGACCCCACTCTCTAACTCTCTCCGGTGTCTCTCGCCCCCAGTCTCTGACTCTCTCCGGTCTCTCTCGCCCCCATTCTCTAACTCTCCCCTGTCTCTCTCGCCCCCGGTCTCTAACTCTCTCCGGTCTCTCTCGCCCCCAGTCTCTAACTCTACGCGGTCTCTCTGGCCACCTGTCTCTAACTCTCCCCGGTCTCTCTCTCCCCGGTCTCAAACTCTCTCCGGTCTCTCTCGCCCCCAGTCTCTAATTCTCCCCGGTCTCTCTCGCCCCCTGTCTCTAACTCTCCCCGGTCTCTCTCTCGCCCCCAGTCCCTAACTCTCCCCGGTCTCTCTCTCCCCAGTCTCTAACTCTGCCCGGTCTCTCTCACCCCCAGTCTCTTACTCTCCCCGGTCTCTCTCGCCCCCTGTCTCTTACTATCCCCGGTCTCTCTCTCGCCCCCAGTCTCTAACTCTCCCCGCTCTCTCTCTCCCCAGTCTCTAACTGCCCGGTCTCTCTCACCCCCAGTCTCTTCCTCTCCCCGGTCTCTCTCTCCCCAGTCTCTAACTCTCTCCGGTCTCTCTCGCACCCAGTCTCTAACTCTCGCCGGTCTCTCTCTCCCCGGTCTTTAAGTCTGTCCGGTCTCTCTCGCCACCAGTCTCTAACTCTCCCCAGTCTCTCTCGCCCTCAGTCTCTAACTCTCCCCGGTCTCTCTCGCCCCCAGGATCGATCTCTCCCCGGTCTCTCTCTCACCCCCCGGTCTCTAACTCTCCCCGGTCTCTCTCGCCCCCAGTCTCTCACTCTCCCCGGTCTCTCTCGCCCCCGGTCTCTAACTCTCCCCGGTCTCTCTCGCCCTCGGTCTCAAACGCTCCCCGGTCTCTCTCCCCCCCAATGCCTAACTCTCCCCAGTCTCTCTCGCCCCTGTTTCATAACTCTCCCCGGTCTCTCTAGCCCCCAGTCTCAAAGTCTCATCAATCTCTCTCTATCCCGGTCTCCAACTCTCTCCGGTCTCTCTCGCCCCCAGTCTCTAACTCTCTCCGGTCTCTCTCGCCCCCAGTCTCTAATTCTCCGCAGTCTCTCTCGCCCCCGGTCTCTAACTCTCCCCGTCTCTCTCGCCCCCAGTCTCTAACTCTCTCCGGTCTCTCTCGCCCACAGTCTCTAACTCTACGCGGTCTTTCTCACCACCAGTCTCTAACTCTCCCCGGTCTCTCTCTCCCCAGTCTCTAACTCTCGCCGGTCTCTCTCTCCCCGGTCTCTAAATCTCCCCCGTCTCTCTCCCCCCCCGTCTCTAACTCTCCCCGGTCTCTCTCGCCCCCAGTCTCTAACTCTCACCGGTCTCTCTCTCCCCATTCTCTAACTCTCTCCGGTCTCTCTCGCCCCCAGACTCAAGCTCTACGCGGTCTCTCTCGCCACCAGTCTCTAACTCTCCCCGGTATCTCTCGCCCCCACTCTCTAACACTCCCCGGTCTCTCTCGCCCCCGGTCTCTAACTCTCCCCGGTCTCTCTCGCCCCCGGTCTCTAACTCTCCCCGGTCTCTCTCGCTCCCAGTCTCAAACGCTCACCGGTCTCTCTCCCCCCCAGTGTCTAACTCTCCCCAGTCTCTCTCGCCCCTGTCTCTTAACTCTCCCCGGACTCTCTCGCCCCCAGTCTCTAAGTCTCATCGGTCTATCTCTATCCCGGTCTCCAACTCTTTCCGGTCTCTCTCGCCCCCAGTCTCTCACTCTCTCCGGTCTCTCTCGCCCCCATTCTCTAATTCTCCCCGTCTCTCTCACCCCCGGTCTCTAACTCTCTCCGGTCTCTCTCGCCCCCAGTCTCTAACTCTACGCGGTCTCTCTCGCCACCAGTCTCTAACTCTCCCCAGTCTCTCTCTCCCCGGTCTCTAACTCTCTCCGGTCTCTCTCGCCCCCAGTCTCTAACTCTACGCGATCTCTCTCGCCACCAGTCTCTAACTCTCCCCGGTCTCTCTCTCCCCGGTCTCTAACTCTCTCCGGTCTCTCTCGCCCCCAGTCTCTAATTCTCCCCGGTCTCTCTCTCCCCAGTCTCTAACTCTGCCCGGTCTCTCTCACCCACAGTCTCTTACTCTCCCCGGTCTCTCTCGCCCCCTGTCTCTAACTCTCCCCGGTCTCTCTCTCGCCCCCAGTCTCTAACTCTCCCCGGTCTCTCTCTCCCCAGTCTCTAACTCTGCCCGGTCTCTCTCACCCCCAGTCTCTTCCTCTCCCCGGTCTCTCTCTCCCCAGTCTCTAACTCTCTCCGGTCTCTCTCGCCCCCAGTCTCTAACTCTCGCCGGTCTCTCTCTCCCCGGTCTTTAAGTCTGTCCGGTCTCTCTCGCCCCCAGTCTCTAACTCTCCCCGGTCTCTCTCGCCCTCAGTCTCGATCTCTCCCCGGTCTCTCTCTCACCCCCGGTCTCTAACTCTCCCCGGTCTCTCGCGCCCCCAGTCTCTAACTCTCCCCGGTCTCTCTCGGCCCCGGTCTCTAACTCTCCCCGGTCTCTCTCGCCCCCGGTCTCTAACTCTCCCCGGTCTCTCTCGCTCCCAGTCTCAAACGCTCCCCGGTCTCTCTCCCCCCCAGTGCCTAACTCTCCCCAGTCTCTCTCGCCTCTGTCTCTTAACTCTCCCCGGTCTCTCTAGCCCCCAGTCTCAAAGTCTCATCGGTCTCTCTCTATCCCGGTCTCCAACTCTCTCCGGTCTCTCTCGCCCCCAGTCTCTAACTCTCTCCGGTCTCTCTCGCCCCCAGTCTCTAATTCTCCCCAGTCTCTCTCGCCCCCGGTCTCTAACTCTCCCCGTCTCTCTCGCCCCCGGTCTCTAACTCTCTCCGGTCTCTCTCGCCCCCAGTCTCTAACTCTACGCGGTCTCTCTCGCCCCCTGTCTCTAACTCTCCCCGGTCTCTCTCTCGCCCCCAGTCTCTAACTCTCCCCGGTCTCTCTCTCCCCATTCTCTAACTCTCTCCGGTCTCTCTCGCCCCCCGTCTCTAACTCTACGCGGTCTCTCTCGCCACCAGTCTCTAACTCTCCCCGGTCTCACTCTCCCCGTTCTCTAACTCTCGCCGGTCTCTCTCTCCCCAGTCTATAACTCTCCCCGGTCTCTCTCTCCCCAGTCTCTAACTTTGCCTGGTCTTTCTCGCCCCCAGTCGATAACTCTCCCCGGTCTCTCTCGCCCCCAGTCTCTAACTCTCCCCGGTCTCTCTCTCTCACACCCCGTCTCTAAATCTCCCCCGTCTCTCTCGCCCCAGTCTCTATCTCTCCCCGGTCTCTCTCGCCCCCAGTCTCTAACTCTCCCCGGTCTCTCTCGCCCCCAGTCTCTAACTCTCCACGGTCTGTCTCGCCCCCGGTCTCTAACTCTCCCGGGTCTCACTCGGACCCAATCTCTAACTCTCCCCGTTCTCTCTCGCCCCCAGTCTCTAACTCTCCCGAGTCTCTCTCGCCCCCAGTCTCGAACTCTCCCCCGTCTCTCTCGCCCCCAGTCTCTAAGTCTCATCGGTCTCTCTCTCCCCCGGTCTCTAACTCTCTCCGGTATCTCTCGACCCCACTCTCTAACTCTCTCCGGTCTCTCTCGCCCCCAGTCTCTGACTCTCTCCGGTCTCTCTCGCCCCAAATCTCTAACTCTCCCCAGTCTCTCTCGCCCCCGGTCTCTAACTCTCTCCGGTCTCTCTCGCCCCCAGTCTCTAACTCTACGCGGTCTCTCTCGCCACCTGTCTCTAACTCTCCCCGGTCTCTCTCTCCCCGGTCTCTAACTCTCTCCAGTCTCTCTCGCCCCCAGTTTCTAACTCTCCCCGGTCTCTCTCGCCCCCAGTCTCTCAGTCTTCCCGGTCTCTCTCGCCCCCAGTCTCGATCTCTCCTCGGTCTCTCTCACACCCCCGGTCTCTAACTCTCCCCGGTCTCTCTCTGACCCCAGTCTCTAACTCTCCCCGGTCTCTCTCTCCCCAGTCTCTAACTCTGCCCGGTCTCTCTCACCCCCAGTCTCTTACTCTCCCCGGACTCTCTCGCCCCCTGTCTCTAACTCTCCCCGGTCTCTCTCTCGCCCCCAGTCTCTAACTCTCCCCGGTCGCTCTCTCCCCAGTCTCTAACTCTGCCCGGTCTCTCTCACCCCCAGTCTCTTCCTCTCCCCGGTCTCTCTCTCACCAGTCTCTAACTCTCCCCGGTCTCTCTCGCCCCCAGTCTCTAACTCTCCCCGGTCTCTGTCGCCCCAAGTCTCTAAGTCTCCCCGGTCTCACTCTCCCCCGGTCTCTAACTCTCTCCGGTCTCTCTCGACCACACTCTCTAACTCTCTCCGGTGTCTCTCGCCCCCAGTCTCTGACTCTCTCCGGTCTCTCTCGCCCCCATTCTCTAACTCTCCCCTGTCTCTCTCGCCCCCGGTCTCTAACTCTCTCCGGTCTCTCTCGCCCCCAGTCTCTAACTCTACGCGGTCTCTCTGGCCACCTGTCTCTAACTCTCCCCGGTCTCTAACTCTCTCCGGTCTCTCTCGCCCCCAGTCTCTAATTCTCCCCGGTCTCTCTCGCCCCCTGTCTCTAACTCTCCCCGGTCTCTTTCTCGCCCCCAGTCTCTAACTCTCCCCGGTCTCTCTCTCCCAAGTCTCTAACTCTGCCCGGTCTCTCTCACCCCCAGTCTCTTACTCTCCCCGGTCTCTCTCGCCCCCTGTCTCTAACTCTCCCCGGTCTCTCTCTCGCCCCCAGTCTCTAACTCTCCCCGGTCTCTCTCTCCCCAGTCTCTAACTCTGCCCGGTCTCTCTCACCCCCAGTCTCTTCCTCTCCCCGGTCTCTCTCTCTCCCCAGTCTCTAACACTCTCCGGTCTCTCTCGCACCCAGTCTCTAACTCTCGCCGGTCTCTCTCTCCCCGGTCTTTAAGTCTGTCCAGTCTCTCTCGCCACCAGTCTCTAACTCTCCCCGGTCTCTCTCGCCCTCAGTCTCTAACTCTCCCCGGTCTCTCTCGCCCCCAGGATCGATCTCTCCCCGGTCTCTCTCTCACCCCCGGTCTCTAACTCTCCCCGGACTCTCTCGCCCCCAGTCTCTAATTCTCCCCAGTCTCTCTCGCCCCCGGTCTCTAACTCTCCCCGGTCTCTCTCTCCCCAGTCTCTAACTCTCGCCCGTCTCTCTCTCCCGGTCTCTAAATCTCCCCCCTCTCTCTCCCACCCCGTCTCTAACTCTCCCCGGTCTCTCTCTCCCCATTCTCTAACTCTCTCCGGTCTCTCTAGCCCCCAGTCTCTAATTCTACGCGGTCTCTCTCGCCACCAGTCTCTAACTCTCCCCGGTCTCTCTCTCCCCGGTCTCTAACTCTCGCCGGTCTCTCTCTCCCCGGTCTCTAAATCTCCCCCGTCTCTCTCCCCCCCCGTCTCTAACTCTCCCCGGTCTCTCTCGCCCCCAGTCTCTAACTCTCCCCGGTCTCTCTCTCCCCAGTCTCTAACTTTGCCTGGTCTCTCTCGCCCCCAGTCTCAAACTCTCCCCGGTCTCTCTCGCCCCCAGTCTCTAACTCTCCCCGGTCTCTCTCTCTCACACCCGGTCTCTAAATCTCCCCCGTCTCTCTCGCCCCAGTCTCTAACTCTCACCGGTCTCTATCGCCCCCAGTCTCTAACTCTCCCCGGTCTCTCTCGCCCGCAGTCTCTAACTCTCCACGGTCTGTCTCGCCCCCGGTCGCTAACTCTCCCCGGTCTCTCTCGCCCCCGGTCTCTAACTCTCCTGGGTCTCACTCGGACCCAATCTCTAACTCTCCCCGGTCTCTCTCACCCCCGGTCTCTAACTCTCCCCGGTCTCTCTCGCCCCCAGTCTCTAACTCTCCCCTGTCTCTCTCGGCCCCGGTCTCTAACTCTCCCCGGTGTCTCTCGCCCCCGGTCTCTAACTCTTCCCGGTCTCTCTCGCTCCCAGTCTCAAATGCTCCCCGGTCTCTCTCCCCCCCAGTGCCTAACTCTCCCCAGTCTCTCTCGCCCCTGTCTCTTAACTCTCCCCGGTCTCTCTAGCCCCCAGTCTCAAAGTCTCATCGGTCTCTCTCTATCCCGGTCTCCAACTCTCTCCGGTCTCTCTCGCCCCCAGTCTCTAACTCTCTCCGGTCTCTCTCGCCCCCAGTCTCTAATTCTCCACAGTCTCTCTCGCCCCCGGTCTCTAACTCTCCCCGTCTCTCTCGCCCCCGGTCTCTAACTCTCTCCGGTCTCTCTCGCGCCCAGTCTCTAACTCTACGCGGTCTCTCTCGCCACCAGTCTCTAACTCTCCCCGGTCTCTCTCTCCCCAGTCTCTAACTCTCGCCGGTCTCTCTCTCCCGGTCTCTAAATCTCCCCCGTCTCTCTCCCCCCCCCGTCTCTAACTCTCCCCGGTCTCTCTCGCCCCCAGTCTCTAACTCTCCCCGGTCTCTCTCTCCCCATTCTCTAACTCTCTCCGGTCTCTCTCGCCCCAAGTCTCTAACTCTACGCGGTCTCTCTCGCCACCAGTCTCTAACTCTCCCCGGTCTCTCTCTCTCCCCAGTCTCTAACTCTCGCCGGTCTCTCTCTCCCGGTCTCTAAATCTCCCCCGTCTCTCTTCCCCCCCCGTCTCTAACTCTCCCCGGTCTCTCTCGCCCCCAGTCTCTAACTCTCCCCGGTCTCTCTCTCCCCAGTCTCTAACACTCTCCGGTCTCTCTCGCCCACAGTCTCTAACTCTCCCCGGTCTCTCTCGCCCCCTGTCTCTAACTCTCCCCGGTCTCTCTCTCGCCCCCAGTCTCTAACTCTCCCCGGTCTCTCTCTCCCCAGTCTCTAACTCTGCCCGGTCTCTCTCAACCCCAGTCTCTTCCTCTCCCCGGTCTCTCTCTCTCCCCAGTCGCTAACTCTCCCCGGTCTCTGTCGCCCCAAGTCTCTAAGTCTCCCCGGTCTCACTCTCCCCCGGTCTCTAACTCTCTCCGGTCTCTCTCGACCCCACTCTCTAACTCTCTCCGGTGTCTCTCGCCCCCAGTCTCTGACTCTCTCCGGTCTCTCTCGCCCCCATTCTCTAACTCTCCCCTGTCTCTCTCGCCCCCGGTCTCTAACTCTCTCCGGTCTCTCTCGCCCCCAGTCTCTAACTCTACGCGGTCTCTCTGGCCACCTGTCTCTAACTCTCCCCGGTCTCTAACTCTCTCCGGTCTCTCTCGCCCCCAGTCTCTAATTCTCCCCGGTCTCTCTCGCCCCCTGCAACTAACTCTCCCCGGTCTCTCTCTCGCCCCCAGTTTCTAACTCTCCCCGGTCTCTCTCTCCCAAGTCTCTCACTCTGCCCGGTCTCTCTCACCCCCAGTCTCTTACTCTCCCCGGTCTCTCTCGCCCCCTGTCTCTAACTCTCCCCGGTCTCTCTCTCGCCCCCAGTCTCTAACTCTCCCCGGTCTCTCTCTCCCCAGTCTCTAACTCTGCCCGGTCTCTCTCACCCCCAGTCTCTTCCTCTCCCCGGTCTCTCTCTCTCCCCAGTCTCTAACTCTCTCCGGTCTCTCTCGCACCCAGTCTCTAACTCTCGCCGGTCTCTCTCTCCCCGGTCTTTAAGTCTGTCCAGTCTCTCTCGCCACCAGTCTCTAACTCTCCCCGGTCTCTCTCGCCCTCAGTCTCTAACTCTCCCCGGTCTCTCTCGCCCCCAGGATCGATCTCTCCCCGGTCTCTCTCTCACCCCCGGTCTCTAACTCTCCCCGGACTCTCTCGCCCCCAGTCTCTAATTCTCCCCAGTCTCTCTCGCCCCCGGTCTCTAACTCTCCCCGGTCTCTCTCTCCCCAGTCTCTAACTCTCGCCCGTCTCTCTCTCCCAGTCTCTAAATCTCCCCCGTCTCTCTCCCACCCCGTCTCTAACTCTCCCCGGTCTCTCTCTCCCCATTCTCTAACTCTCTCCGGTCTCTCTAGCCCCCAGTCTCTAATTCTACGCGGTCTCTCTCGCCACCAGTCTCTAACTCTCCCCGGTCTCTCTCTCCCCGGTCTCTAACTCTCGCCGGTCTCTCTCTCCCCGGTCTCTAAATCTCCCCCGTCTCTCTCCCCCCCCGTCTCTAACTCTCCCCGGTCTCTCTCGCCCCCAGTCTCTAACTCTCCCCGGTCTCTCTCTCCCCAGTCTCTAACTTTGCCTGGTCTCTCTCGCCCCCAGTCTCAAACTCTCCCCGGTCTCTCTCGCCCCCAGTCTCTAACTCTCCCCGGTCTCTCTCTCTCACACCCGGTCTCTAAATCTCCCCCGTCTCTCTCGCCCCAGTCTCTAACTCTCCCCGGTCTCTATCGCCCCCAGTCTCTAACTCTCCCCGGTCTCTCTCGCCCCCAGTCTCTAACTCTCCACGGTCTGTCTCGCCCCCGTTCGCTAACTCTCCCCGGTCTCTCTCGCCCCCGGTCTCTAACTCTCCTGGGTCTCACTCGGACCCAATCTCTAACTCTCCCCGGTCTCTCTCACCCCCGGTCTCTAACTCTCCCCGGTCTCTCTCGCCCCCAGTCTCTAACTCTCCCCGGTCTCTCTCGGCCCCGGTCTCTAACTCTCCCCGGTGTCTCTCGCCCACGGTCTCTAACTCTTCCCGGTCTCTCTCGCTCCCAGTCTCAAATGCTCCCCGGTCACTCTCCCCCCCAGTGCCTAACTCTCCCCAGTCTCTCTCGCCCCTGTCTCTTAACTCTCCCCGGTCTCTCTAGCCCCCAGTCTCAAAGTCTCATCGGTCTCTCTCTATCCCGGTCTCCAACTCTCTCCGGTCTCTCTCGCCCCCAGTCTCTAACTCTCTCCGGTCTCTCTCGCCCCCAGTCTCTAATTCTCCACAGTCTCTCTCGCCCCCGGTCTCTAACTCTCCCCGTCTCTCTCGCCCCCGGTCTCTAACTATCTCCGGTCTCTCTCGCCCCCAGTCTCTAACTCTACGCGGTCTCTCTCGCCACCAGTCTCTAACTCTCCCCGGTCTCTCTCTCCCCAGTCTCTAACTCTCGCCGGTCTCTCTCTCCCGGTCTCTAAATCTCCCCCGTCTCTCTTCCCCCCCCGTCTCTAACTCTCCCCGGTCTCTCTCGCCCCCAGTCTCTAACTCTCCCCGGTCTCTCTCTCCCCAGTCTCTAACACTCTCCGGTCTCTCTCGCCCACAGTCTCTAACTCTCTCCGGTCCCCTCGCCCCCGGTCTCTAACTCTCCCCCGTCTCTCTCGCCCCCGGTTTCTAACTCTCCCCGGTCTCTCTCGCCCCCCGTCTCTAACTCTCCCCGGTCTCTCTCGCCCCCTGTCTCTAACTCTCCCCGGTCACTCTCTCGCCCCCAGTCTCTAACTCTCCCCGGTCTCTGTCTCCCCAGTCTCTAACTCTGCCCGGTCTCTCTCACCCCCAGTCTCTTAGTCTCCCCGGTCTCTCTCTCCCCAGTCTCTAACTCTCTCCGGTCTCTCTCGCCCCCAGTCTCTAACCCTCGCCGGTCTCTCTCTCCCCGGTCTTTAACACTGTCCGGTCTCTCTCGCCCCCAGTCTCTAACTCTCCCCGGTCTCTCTCGCCCACAGTCTCTAACTCTACCCGGTCTCTCTCGCCCCCAGTCTCGATCTCTCCCCGGTCTCTCTCTCACCCGAGTTCTCTAACTCTCCCCGGTCTCTCTCGCCCCCAGTCTCTAACTCTCCCCGGTCTCTCTCGCCCCCGGTCTCTAACTCTCTCCGGTCTCTCTCGCCCCCAGTCTCTAACTCTACGCGGTCTCTCTGGCCACCTGTCTCTAACTCTCCCCGGTCTCTAACTCTCTCCGGTCTCTCTCGCCCCCAGTCTCTAATTCTCCCCGGTCTCTCTCGCCCCCTGCAACTAACTCTCCCCGGTCTCTCTCTCGCCCCCAGTTTCTAACTCTCCCCGGTCTCTCTCTCCCAAGTCTCTCACTCTGCCCGGTCTCTCTCACCCCCAGTCTCTTACTCTCCCCGGTCTCTCTCGCCCCCTGTCTCTAACTCTCCCCGGTCTCTCTCTCGCCCCCAGTCTCTAACTCTCCCCGGTCTCTCTCTCCCCAGTCTCTAACTCTGCCCGGTCTCTCTCACCCCCAGTCTCTTCCTCTCCCCGGTCTCTCTCTCTCCCCAGTCTCTAACTCTCTCCGGTCTCTCTCGCACCCAGTCTCTAACTCTCGCCGGTCTCTCTCTCCCCGGTCTTTAAGTCTGTCCAGTCTCTCTCGCCACCAGTCTCTAACTCTCCCCGGTCTCTCTCGCCCTCAGTCTCTAACTCTCCCCGGTCTCTCTCGCCCCCAGGATCGATCTCTCCCCGGTCTCTCTCTCACCCCCGGTCTCTAACTCTCCCCGGACTCTCTCGCCCCCAGTCTCTAATTCTCCCCAGTCTCTCTCGCCCCCGGTCTCTAACTCTCCCCGGTCTCTCTCTCCCCAGTCTCTAACTCTCGCCCGTCTCTCTCTCCCAGTCTCTAAATCTCCCCCGTCTCTCTCCCACCCCGTCTCTAACTCTCACCGGTCTCTCTCTCCCCATTCTCTAACTCTCTCCGGTCTCTCTAGCCCCCAGTCTCTAATTCTACGCGGTCTCTCTCGCCACCAGTCTCTAACTCTCCCCGGTCTCTCTCTCCCCGGTCTCTAACTCTCGCCGGTCTCTCTCTCCCCGGTCTCTAAATCTCCCCCGTCTCTCTCCCCCCCCGTCTCTAACTCTCCCCGGTCTCTCTCGCCCCCAGTCTCTAACTCTCCCCGGTCTCTCTCTCCCCAGTCTCTAACTTTGCCTGGTCTCTCTCGCCCCCAGTCTCAAACTCTCCCCGGTCTCTCTCGCCCCCAGTCTCTAACTCTCCCCGGTCTCTCTCTCTCACACCCGGTCTCTAAATCTCCCCCGTCTCTCTCGCCCCAGTCTCTAACTCTCCCCGGTCTCTATCGCCCCCAGTCTCTAACTCTCCCCGGTCTCTCTCGCCCCCAGTCTCTAACTCTCCACGGTCTGTCTCGCCCCCGGTCGCTAACTCTCCCCGGTCTCTCTCGCCCCCGGTCTCTAACTCTCCTGGGTCTCACTCGGACCCAATCTCTAACTCTCCCCGGTCTCTCTCACCCCCGGTCTCTAACTCTCCCCGGTCTCTCTCGCCCCCAGTCTCTAACTCTCCCCGGTCTCTCTCGGCCCCGGTCTCTAACTCTCCCCGGTGTCTCTCGCCCACGGTCTCTAACTCTTCCCGGTCTCTCTCGCTCCCAGTCTCAAATGCTCCCCGGTCTCTCTCCCCCCCAGTGCCTAACTCTCCCCAGTCTCTCTCGCCCCTGTCTCTTAACTCTCCCCGGTCTCTCTAGCCCCCAGTCTCAAAGTCTCATCGGTCTCTCTCTATCCCGGTCTCCAACTCTCTCCGGTCTCTCTCGCCCCCAGTCTCTAACTCTCTCCGGTCTCTCTCGCCCCCAGTCTCTAATTCTCCACAGTCTCTCTCGCCCCCGGTCTCTAACTCTCCCCGTCTCTCTCGCCCCCGGTCTCTAACTATCTCCGGTCTCTCTCGCCCCCAGTCTCTAACTCTCCCCGGTCTCTCTCGCCCCCAGTCTCTAACTCTCCCCGGTCTCTCTCTCCCCAGTCTCTAACACTCTCCGGTCTCTCTCGCCCACAGTCTCTAACTCTCTCCGGTCCCCTCGCCCCCGGTCTCTAACTCTCCCCCGTCTCTCTCGCCCCCGGTTTCTAACTCTCCCCGGTCTCTCTCGCCCCCCGTCTCTAACTCTCCCCGGTCTCTCTCGCCCCCTGTCTCTAACTCTCCCCGGTCACTCTCTCGCCCCCAGTCTCTAACTCTCCCCGGTCTCTGTCTCCCCAGTCTCTAACTCTGCCCGGTCTCTCTCACCCCCAGTCTCTTAGTCTCCCCGGTCTCTCTCTCCCCAGTCTCTAACTCTCTCCGGTCTCTCTCGCCCCCAGTCTCTAACCCTCGCCGGTCTCTCTCTCCCCGGTCTTTAACACTGTCCGGTCTCTCTCGCCCCCAGTCTCTAACTCTCCCCGGTCTCTCTCGCCCACAGTCTCTAACTCTACCCGGTCTCTCTCGCCCCCAGTCTCGATCTCTCCCCGGTCTCTCTCTCACCCGAGTTCTCTAACTCTCCCCGGTCTCTCTCGCCCCCAGTCTCTAACTCTCCCCGGTCTCTCTCGCTCCCAGTCTCAAACGCTCCCCGGTCTCTCTCCACCCCAGTGTCTAACTCTCACCAGTCTCTCTCGCCCCCAGTCTCTAATTCTCGCCGGTCTCTCTCTCCCCGGTCTTTAACTCTGTCCGGTCTCTCTCGCCCCCAGTCTCTAACTCTCCCCGGTCTCTCTCCCCCCCAGTCTCTAACTCTCCCCGGTCTCTCTCGCCCCCAGTCTCTAACTCTCCCCGGTCTCTCTCGGCCCCGGTCTCTAACTCTCCCCGGTCTCTCTCGCCCCCGGTCTCTAACTCTTCCCGGTCTCTCTCGCTCCCAGTCTCAAACGCTCCCCGGTCTCTCTCCCCCCCAGTGCCTAACTCTCCCCAGTCTCTCTCGCCCCTGTCTCTTAACTCTCCCCGGTCTCTCTAGCCCCCAGTCTCAAAGTCTCATCGGTCTCTCTCTATCCCGGTCTCCAACTCTCTCCGGTCTCTCTCGCCCCCAGTCTCTAACTCTCTCCGGTCTCTCTCGCCCCCAGTCTCTAATTCTCCCCAGTCTCTCTCGCCCCCGGTCTCTAACTCTCCCCGGTCTCTCTCTCCCCAGTCTCTAACTCTCGCCC
Source organism: Chiloscyllium punctatum (assembly GCF_047496795.1). Lineage (NCBI taxonomy): Eukaryota > Metazoa > Chordata > Chondrichthyes > Orectolobiformes > Hemiscylliidae > Chiloscyllium > Chiloscyllium punctatum. Next base: position 77,675,158 of record NC_092752.1, on the reverse strand, counting down.
GTCTCTCTCTCCCGGTCTCTAAATCTCCCCCGTCTCTCTCCCACCCCGTCTCTAACTCTCCCCGGTCTCTCTCGCCCCCAGTCTCTAACTTTCCCCGGACTCTCTCTCCCCATTCTCTAACTCTCTCCGGTCTGTCTCGCCCCCAGTCTCTAATTCTACGCGGTCTCTCTCGCCACCAGTCTCTAACTCTCCCCGGTCTCTCTCTCCCCGGTCTCTAACTCTCGCCGGTCTCTCTCTCCCCGGTCTCTAAATCTCCCCCGTCTCTCTCCCCCCCCGTCTCTAACTCTCCCCGGTCTCTCTCGCCCCCAGTCTCTAACTCTCCCCGGTCTCTCTCTCCCCAGTCTCTAACTTTGCCTGGTCTCTCTCGCCCCCAGTCTCAAACTCTCCCCGGTCTCTCTCGCCCCCAGTCTCTAACTCTCCCCGGTCTCTCTCTCTCACACCCGGTCTCTAAATCTCCCCCGTCTCTCTCGCCCCAGTCTCTAACTCTCACCGGTCTCTATCGCCCCCAGTCTCTAACTCTCCCCGGTCTCTCTCGCCCCCAGTCTCTAACTCTCCAAGGTCTGTCTCGCCCCCGGTATCTAACTCTCCCCGGTCTCTCTCGCCCCCGGTCTCTAACTCTGCTGGGTCTCACTCGGACCCAATCTCTAACTCTCCCCGGTCTCTCTCACCCCCGGTCTCTAACTCTCCCCGGTCTCTCTCGCCCCCAGTCTCTAACTCTCCCCGGTCTCTCTCGGCCCCGGTCTCTAAATCTCCCCGGTGTCTCTCGCCCCCGGTCTCTAACTCTTCCCGGTCTCTCTCGCTCCCAGTCTCAAATGCTCCCCGGTCTCTCTCCCCCCCAGTGCCTAACTCTCCCCAGTCTCTCTCGCCCCTGTCTCTTAACTCTCCCCGGTCTCTCTAGCCCCCAGTCTCAAAGTCTAATCGGTCTCTCTCTATCCCGGTCTCCAACTCTCTCCGGTCTCTCTCGCCCCCAGTCTCTAACTCTCTCCGGTCTCTCTCGCCCCCAGTCTCTAACTCTACGCGGTCTTACTCCCCCCCAGTGCCTAACTCTCCCCAGTCTCTCTCGCCCCTGTCTCTTAACTCTCCCCGGTCTCTCTAGCACCCAGTCTCAAAGTCTCATCGGTCTCTCTCTATCCCGGTCTCCAACTCTCTCCGGTCTCTCTCGCCCCCAGTCTCTAACTCTCTCCGGTCTCTCTCGCCCCCGGTCTCTAACTCTCCTGGGTCTCACTCGGACCCAATCTCTAACTCTCCCCGGTCTCTCTCGCCCCCAGGCTCTAACTCTCCGGAGTCACTCTCGCCCCCAGTCTCTAACTCTCCCCGGTCTCTCTCGCCCCCTGTCTCTAACACTCCCCGGTCTCTCTCGACCCCACTCTCTAACTCTCTCCAGTCTCTCTCGCCCCCTGTCTCTAACACTCCCCGGTCTCTCTCTCGCCCCCAGTCTCTAACTCTCCCCGGTCTCTGTCTCCCCAGTCTCTAACTCTGCCCGGTCTCTCTCACCCCCAGTCTCTTAGTCTCCCCGATCTCTCTCTCCACAGTCTCTAACTCTCTCCGGTCTCTCTCGCCCCCAGTCTCTAACCCTCGCCTGTCTCTCTCTCCCCGGTCTTTAACTCTGTCCGGTCTCTCTCGCCCCCAGTCTCTAACTCTCCCCGGTCTCTCTCGCCCACAGTCTCTAACTCTACCCGGTCTCTCTCGCCCCCAGTCTCGATCTCTCCCCGGTCTCTCTCTCACCCCAGGTCTCTAACTATCCCCGGTCTCTCTCGCCCCCAGTCTCTAACTCTCCCCGGTCTCTCTCACCCCCGGTCTCTAACTCTCCCCGGTCTCTCTCGCCCCCGGTCTCTAACTCTCCCCGGTCTCTCTCGCTCCCAGTCTCAAACTCTCCCCGGTCTCTCTCGCCCCCAGTCTCTAAGTCTCATCGGTCTCTCTCTATCCCGGTCTCCAACTCTCTCCGGTCTCTCTCGCCCCCAGTCTCTAACTCTCTCCGGTCTCTCTCGCCCCCAGTCTCTAATTCTCCCCAGTCTCTCTCGCCCCCGGTCTCTAACTCTCCCCGTCTCTCTCGCCCCCGGTCTCTAACTCTCTCCGGTCTCTCTCGCCCCCAGTCTCTAACTCTACGCGGTCTCTCTCGCCACCAGTCTCTAACTCTCCCCGGTCTCTCACTCCCCGGTCTCTATCTCTCTCCGGTCTCTCTCGCCCCCAGTCTCTAACTCTCGCCGGTCTCTCTCTCCCCGATCTCTAACTCTCGCCGGTCTCTCTCTCTCTCCCCGGTCTCTAAATCTCCCCCGTCTCTCTCCCCCCCCGTCTCTAACTCTCCCCGGTCTCTCTCGCCCCCAGTCTCTAACTCTCTCCGGTCTCTCTCGCCCCCAGTCTCTAACTCTCCCCTGACTCTCTCGCTCCCAGTCTCAAACTCTCCCCGGTCTCTCTCGTCCCCAGTTTCTAACTCTCCCCGGTCTCGCTCGCCCCCAGTCTCTAACTCTCCCCGGTCTCTCTCGCCTACAGTCTCTCAGTCAGCCCGGTCTCTCTCGCCCCCAGTCTCTAACTCTCCCCTGTCTCTCTCGCTCCCAGTCTCAAACTCTCCCCGGTCTCTCTCGTCCCCAGTCTCTACCTCACCCCGGTCTCTCTCGCCCCCAGTGTCTAACTCTCCCCGGTCTGTCTCTACCCCGGTCTCAAACTCTCCCCGGTCTCTCTCGCCCCCAGTCTCTAACTCTCCCCGGTCTCTATCGGCCCCGGTCTCTAACTCTCCCCGGTCTCTCTCGCCCCCAGTCTCTAACTCTCCCCGGTCTCTCTCGCCCCCGTCTCCAACTCTCCCCGGTCTCTGTCGCCCCAAGTCTCTAAGTCTCCCCGGTCTCTCTCTCCCCCGGTCTCTAACTCTCTCCGGTCTCTCTCGACCCCACTCTCTAACTCTCTCCGGTGTCTCTCTCCCCCAGTCTCTGACTCTCTCCGGTCTCTCTCGCCCCCATTCTCTAACTCTCCCCTGTCTCTCTCGCCCCCGGTCTCTAACTCTCTCCGGTCTCTCTCGCCCCCAGTCTCTAACTCTACGCGGTCTCTCTGGCCACCTGTCTCTAACTCTCCCCGGTCTCTATCTCCCCGGTCTCTAACTCTCTCCGGCCTCTCTCGCCCCCAGTCTCTAATTCTCCCCGGTCTCTCTCGCCCCCTGTCTCTAACTCTCCCCGGTCTCTCCTTCGCCCCCAGTCTCTAACTCTCCCCGGTCTCTCTCTCCCCAATCTCTAACTCTGCCCGGTCTCTATCACCCCCAGTCTCTTACTCTCCCCGGTCTCTCTCGCCCCCTGTCTGTAACTCTCCCCGGTCTCTCTCTCGCCCCCGGTCTCTAACTCTCCCAGGTCTCTCTCTCCCGAGTCTCTAACTCTGCCCGGTCTCTCTCACCCCCAGTCTCTTCCTCTCCCCGGTCTCTCTCTCCCCAGTCTCTAACTCTCCCCGGTCTCTCTCGCCCCCAGTCTCTAACTCTCCCCGGTCTCTCTCTCCCCCGGTCTCTTACTCTCTCCGGTCTCTCTCGACCCCACTCTCTAACTCTCTCCGGTGTCTCTCGCCCCCAGTCTCTGCCTCTCTCCGGTCTCTCTCGCCCCCATTCTCTAAATCTCCCCTGTCTCTCTCGCACCCGATCTCTAACTCTCTCCGGTCTCTCTCGCCCCCAGTCTCTAACTCTACGCGGTCTCTCTGGCCACCTGTCTCTAACTCTCCCCGGTCTCTCTCTCCCCGGTCTCTAACTCTCTCCGGTCTCTCTCGCCCCCAGTCTCTAAGTCTCCCCGGTCTCTCTCGCCCCCTGTCTCTAACTCTCCCCGGTCTCTCTCTCGCCCCCAGTCTCTAACTCTCCCCGGTCTCTCTCTCCCAAGTCTCTAACTCTGCCGGGTCTCTCTCACACCCAGTCTCTTACTCTCCCCGGTCTCTCTCGCCCCCTGTCTCTAACTCTCCCCGGTCTCTCTCTCGCCCCCAGTCTCTAACTCTCCACGGTCTCTCTATCCCCAGTCTCTAACTCTGCCCGGTCTCTCTCAACCCCAGTCTCTTCCTCTCCCCGGTCTCTCTCTCCCCAGTCTCTAACTCTCTCCGGTCTCTCCCTCCCCCGGTCTCTAACTCTCCCCGGTCTCTCTCGCCCCCAGTCTCTAACTCTCCCCGGTCTCTCTCGGCCCCGGTCTCTAACTCTCCCCGGTCTCTCTCGCCCCCGGTCTCTAACTCTCCCCGGTCTCTCTCGCTCCCAGTCTCAAACGCTCCCCGGTCTCTCTCCCCCCCAGTGCCTAACTCTCCCCAGTCTCTCTCGCCCCTGTCTCTTAACTCTCCCCGGTCTCTCAAGCCCCCAGTCTCAAAGTCTCATCGGTCTCTCTCTATCCCGGTCTCCAACTCTCTCCGGTCTCTCTCGCCCCCAGTCTCTAACTCTCTCCAGTCTCTCTCGCCCCCAGTCTCTAATTCTCCCCCGTCTCTCTCGCCCCCGGTCTCTAACTCTCCCCGTCTCTCTCGCCCCCGGTCTCTAACACTCCCCGTCTCTCTCGCCCCCAGTCTCTAACTCTCTCCGGTCTCTCTCGCCCCCAGTCTCTAACTTTGCCTGGTCTCTCTCGCCCCCAGTCTCTAACTCTCCCCGGTCTCTCTCGCCCCCAGTCTCTAACTCTCCCCGGTCTCTCTCGCCCCCGGTCTCTAACACTCCCCGTCTCTCTCGCCCCCAGTCTCTAACTCTCTCCGGTCTCTCTCGCCCCCGGTCTCTAACTCTCCCCTGTCTCTCTTGCTCCCAGTCTCAAACTCTCCCCGGTCTCTCTCGCCCCCAGTTTCTAACTTTCCACGGTCTCTCTCGCCCCCAGTCTCTCAGTCTCCCCGGTCTCTCTCGCCCCCAGTCTCGATCTCTCCTCGGTCTCTCTCTCACCCCCGGTCTCTAACTCTCCCCAGTCTCTCTCTGACCCCAGTCTCTAACTCTCCCCGGTCTCTCTCTCCCCAGTCTCTAACTCTGCCCGGTCTCTCTCTCCCCAGTCTCTAACTCTCCCCGGTCTCTCTCGCCCCCTGTCTCTAACTCTCCCCGGTCTCTCTCTGACCCCAGTCTCTAACTCTCGCCGGTCTCTCTCTCCCCGGTCTTTAACTCTGTCCGGTCTCTCTCGCCCCCAGTCTCTAACTCTCCCCGGTCTTTCTCGCCCTCAGTCTCTAACTCTCCCCGGTCTCTCTCGCCCCCAGTCTCGATCTCTCCCCGGTCTCTCTCTCACCCCCGGTCTCTAACTCTCCCCGGTCTCTCTCGCCCGCAGTCTCTGACTCCCTCCGGTCTCTCTCGCCCCCATTCTCTAACTCTCCCCTGTCTCTCTCGCCCCCGGTCTCTAACTCTCTCCGGTCTCTCTCGCCCCCAGTCTCTAACTCTACCCGGTCTCTCTGGCCACCTGTCTCTAACTCTCCCCGGTCTCTCTTTCCCCGGTCTCTAACTCTCTCCGGTCTCTCTCGCCCCCAGTCTCTAATTCTCCCCGGTCTCTCTCGCCCCCTGTCTCTAACTCTCCCCGGTCTCGCTCGACCCCAGTCTCTAACTCTCCCCGGTCTCTCTCGCCCTCAGTCTCTAACTCTCCCCGGTCTCTCTCGCCCCCAGTCTCTAACTCTCCCCGGTCTCTCTCTCCCCAGTCTTTAACTCTGCCTGGTCTCTCTCGCCCCCAGTCTCTAACTCTCCCCGGTCTCTCTCACCCCCATTCTCTAACTCTCCCCGGTCTCTCTCGCCCCCGGCCTCTAACTCTCCCCTGTCTCTCTCGCCCCCAGTCTCTAACTCTTTCCGGTCTCTCTCGCCCCCAGTCTCTAACTCTCCCCTGTCTCTCTCGCTCCCAGTCTCAAACTCTACCCGGTCTCTCTCGCCCCCAGTTTCTAACTCTCCCCAGTCTCTCTCGCCCCCAGTCTCTAACTCTCCCCGGTCTCTCTCGCCCCCAGTCTCTAACACTCTCCGGTCTCTCTCGCCCCCAGTCTCTAACTCTCTCCGGTCCCATTGCCCCCGGTCTCTAACTCTCCCCGGTCTCTGTCGCCCCCGCTTTCTAACTCTCACCGGTCTCTCTTGCCCCCCGTCTCTAACTCTCTCCAGTCTCTCTCGCCCCCAGTCTCTAACTCTCCCCGGTCTCTCTCGCCCCCAGTCTCGATCTCTCCCCGGTCTCTCTCTCACGCCCGGTCTCTAAATCTCCCCCGTCTCTCTCGCCCCAGTCTCTAACTCTCCCCGGTCTCTCTCGCCCCCAGTCTCTAACTCTCCCCGGTCTCTCTCGCCCCCAGTCTCTAACTCTCCACGGTCTGTCTCGCCCCCGGTCTCTAACTCTCCCCGGTCTCTCTCGCCCCCGGTCTCTAACTCTCCCGGGTCTCACTCGGACCCAATCTCTAACTCTCCCCGGTCTCTCTCGCCCCCAGTCTCTAACTCTCCCGAATCTCTCTCGCCCCCAGTCTCTAACTCTCCCCGGTCTCTCTCGCCCCCAGTCTCTAAGTTTTCATCGGTCTCTCTCTCCCCCGGTCTCTAACTCTCTCCGGTCTCTCTCGACCCCACTCTCTAACTCTCTCCGGTCTCTCTCGCCCCCTGTCTCTGACTCTCTCCGGTCTCTCTCGCCCCCATTCTCTAACTCTCCCCAGTCTCTCTCGCCCCCGCTCTCTAACTCTCCCCTGTCTCTCTCGCCCCCGGTCTCTAACTCTCTCCGGTCTCTCTCGCCCCCAGTCTCTAACTCTCCCCGGTCTCTCTCTCCCCGTTCTCTAACTGTCTGCTTTCTCTCTCGCCCCCAGTCTCTAACTCTCGCCGGTCTCTCTCTACCCAGTCTCTAACTCTCTCCAGTCTCTCTCGCCCCCAGTTTCTAACTCTCCCCAGTCTCTCTCGCCCCCAGTCTCTAACTCTCTCCGGTCTCTCTCGCCCCCAGTCTCTAACTTTGCCAGGTCTCTCTCGCCCCCAGTCTCTAACTCTCCCCGGTCTCTTTCGCCCCCAGTCTCTAACTCTCCCCGGTCTCTCTCGCCCCCGGTCGCTAACACTCCCCGTCTCTCTCGCCCCCAGTCTCTAACTCTCTCCGGTCTCTCTCGCCCCCGGTCTCTAACTCTCCCCTGTCTCTCTCGCTCCCAGTCTCAAACTCTCCCCGGTCTCTCTCGCCCCCAGTCTCTCAGTCTTCCAGGTCTCTCTCACCCCCAGTCTCGATCTCTCCTCGGTCTCTCTCACACCCCCGGTCTCTAACTCTCCCCGGTCTCTCTCTGACCCCAGTCTCTAACTCTCCCCGGTCTCTCTCTCCCCAGTCTCTAACTCTGCCCGGTCTCTCTCTCCCCAGTCTCTAACTCTCCCCGGACTCTCTCGCCCCCTGTCTCTAACTCTCCCCGGTCTCTCTCTGACCCCAGTCTCTAACTCTCGCCGGTCTCTCTCTCCCCGGTCTTTAACTCTGTCCGGTCTCTCTCGCCCCCAGTCTCTAACTCTCCCCGGTCTCTCTCGCCCTCAGTCTCTAACTCTCCCCGGTCTCTCTCGCCCCCAGTCTCGATCTCTCCCCGGTCTCTCTCTCACCCCCTGTCTCTAACTCTCCCCGGTCTCTCTCTGACCCCAGTCTCTAACTCTCGCCGGTCTCTCTCTCCCCGGTCTTTTACTCTGTCCGGTCTCTCTCGCCCCCAGTCTCTAACTCTCCCCGGTCTCTCTCGCCCTCAGTCTCTAACTCTCCCCGGTCTCTCTCGCCCCCAGTCTCGATCTCTCCCCGGTCTCTCTCTCACCCCCGGTCTCTAACTCTCCCCGGTCTCTCTCGCCCCCAGTCTCTAACTCTCCCCGGGCTCTCTCGCCCCCGGTCTCTAACTCTCCCCGGTCTCTCTCGCCCCCGGTCTCTAACTCTCCCCGGTCTCTCTCGCTCCCAGTCTCAAACGCTCCCCGGTCTCTCTGCCCCCCAGTGTCTAACTCTCCCCAGTTTCTCTCGACCCTGTCTCTTAACTCTTCCCGGTCTCTCTCGCCCCCAGTCTCTCAGTCTCATCGGTCTCTCTCTATCCCGGTCTCCAACACTCTCCGGTCTCTCTCGCCCCCAGTCTCTAACTCTCTCCGGTCTCTCTCGCCCCCAGTCTCTAATTCTCCCCAGTCTCTCTTGCCCCCGGTCTCTAACTCTCCCCGTCTCTCTCGACCCCGGTCTCTAACTCTCTCCGGTCTCTCTCGCCCCCAGTCTCTAACTCTACGCGGTCTCTCTCGCCACCAGTCTCTAACTCTCCCCAGTCTCTCTCTCCCCGGTCTCTAACTCTCTCCTGTCTCTCTCGCCCCCAGTCTCTAAGTCTCCCCGGTCTCTGTCGCCCCAAGTCTCTAAGTCTCCCCGGTCTCTCTCTCCCCCGGTCTCTAACTCTCTCCGGTCTCTCTCGACCCCACTCTCTAACTCTCTCCGGTGTCTCTCGCCCCCAGTCTCTGACTCTCTCCGGTGTATCTCTCTCCTATTCTCTAACTCTCCCCTGTCTCTCTCGCCCCCGGTCTCTAACTCTCTCCGGTCTCTATCGCCCCCAGTCTCTAACTCTCTCCGGTCTCTCTCGCCCCCAGTCTCTAATTCTCCCCAGTCTCTCTTGCCCCCGGTCTCTAACTCTCCCCGTCTCTCTCGCCCCCGGTCTCTAACTCTCTCCGGTCTCTCTCGCCCCCAGTCTGTAACTCTACGCGGTCTCTCTCGCCACCAGTCTCTAACTCTCCCCGGTCTCTCTCTCCCCGGTCTCTAACTCTCTCCGGTCTCTCTCGCCCCCATTCTCTAACTCTCCCCGGTCTCTGTCGCCCCAAGTCTCTAAGTCTCCCCGGTCTCTCTCTCCCCCGGTCTCTAACTCTCTCCGGTCTCTCTCGACCCCACTCTCTAACTCTCTCCGGTGTCTCTCGCCCCCAGTCTCTGACTCTCTCCGGTCTCTCTCTCCCCCATTCTCTAACTCTCCCCTGTCTCTCTCCCCCCCAGTCTCTAACTCTCTCCGGTCTCTCTCGCCCCCAGTCTCTAACTCTACACGGTCTCTCTGGCCACCTGTCTCTAACTCTCCCCGGTCTCTCTCTCCCCGGTCTCTAACTCTCTCCGGTCTCTCTCGCCCCCAGTCTCTAATTCTCCCCGGTCTCTCTCGCCCCCTGTCTCTAACTCTCCCCGGTCTCGCTCGACCCCTGTCTCTAACTCTCCCCGGTCTCTCTCGCCCTCAGTCCCTAACACTCCCCGGTCTCTCTCGCCCCCAGTCTCGATCTCTCCCCGGTCTCTCTCTCACCCCCGGTCTCTAACTCTCCCCGGTCTCTCTCGCCCCCAGTCTCTAACTCTCCCCAGTCTCTCTCGTCCTCAGTCTCTAACTCTCCCCGGTCTCTCTCGCCCCCAGTCTCGATCTGTCCCCGGTCTCTCTCTCACCCCCGGTCTCTAACTCTCCCCGGTCTCTCTCACCCCCAGTCTCTAACTCTCCCCGGTCTCTCTCTCTCCCCCGGTCTCTAACTCTCTCCGGTCTCTCTCGCCCCCAGTCTCTAACACTCTCCGGTCTCTCTCGCCCCCAGTCTCTAACTCTCTCCGGTCCCATCGCCCCCGGTCTCTAACTCTCCCCGGTCTCTCTCGCCCCCGCTTTCTAACTCTCCCCGGTCTCTCTCGCCCCCCGTCTCTAACACTCTCCGGTCTCTCTCGCCCCCAGTCTCGATCTCTCCCCGGTCTCTCTCTCACACCCGGTCTCTAAATCTCCCCCGTCTCTCTCGCCCAAGTCTCTAACTCTCCCCGGTCTCTCTCGCCCCCAGTCTCTAACTCTCCCCGGTCTCTCTCGCCCCCAGTCTCTAACTCTCCACGGTCTGTCTCGCCCCCGGTCTCTCACTCTCCCGGGTCTCACTCGCACCCAGTCTCTAACTCTCCCCGGTCTCTCTCGCCCCCAGTCTCTAACTCTCCCGAGTCTCTCTCGCCCCCAGTCTCTAACTCACCCCGTTCTCTCTCGCCCCCAGTCTCTAAGTCTCATCGGTCTCTCTCTCCCCCGGTCTCTAACTCTCTCCGGTCTCTCTCGACTCCACTCTCTAACTCTCTCCGGTCTCTCTCGCCCCCTGTCTCTGACTCTCTCCGGTCTCACTCGCCCCCATTCTCTAACTCTCCCCAGTCTCTCTCGCCCCCGGTCTCTAACTCTCCCCTGTCTCTCTCGCCACCAGTCTCTAACTCTCCCCGGTCTCTCTCTCCCCGGTCGCTAACTCTCTGCGGTCTCTCTCGCCCCCAGTCTCTAACTCTCGCCGGTCTCTCTCTCCCCAGTCTCTAACTCTCTCCAGTCTTTCTCGCCCCCAGTTTCTAACTCTCCCCAGTCTCTCTCGCCCCCAGTCTCTAACACTCCCCGTCTCTCTCGCCCCCAGTCTCTAACTCTCTCCGGTCTCTCTCGCCCTCAGTCTCTAACTTTGCCTGGTCTCTCTCGCCCCCAGTCTCTAACTCTCCCCGGTCTCTCTCGCCCCCAGTCTCTAACTCTCCCCGGTCTCTCTCGCCCCCGGTCTCTAACTCTCCCCGTCTCTCTCGCCCCCAGTCTCTAACTCTCTCCAGTCTCTCTCGCCCCCGGTCTCTAACTCTCCCCTGTCTCTCTCGCCCCCTGTCTCTAACTCTCCCCGGTCTCTCTCTGACCCCAGTCCCTAACTCTCGCCGGTCTCTCTCTCCCCGGTCTTTAACTCTGTCCGGTCTCTCTCGCCCCCAGTCTCTAACTCTCCCCGGTCTCTCTCGCCCTCAGTATCTATCTCTCCCCGGTCTCTCTGGCCCCCAGGCTCGATCTCTCCCCGGTCTCTCTTTCACCCCCGGTCTCTAACTCTCCCCGGTCTCTCTCGCCCCCAGTCTCTAACTCTCCCCGTGCTCTCCTGCCCCCGGTCTCTAACTCTCCCCGGTCTCTCTCGCCCCCGGTCTCTAACTCTCCCCGGTCTCGCTCGACCCCAGTCTCTAACTCTCCCCGGTCTCTCTCGCCCCCAGTCTCTCAGTCTCCCCGGTCTCTCTCGCCCCCAGTCTCGATCTCTCCCCGGTCTCTTTCTCACCCCCGGTCTCTAACTCTCCCCGGTCTTTCTCTGACCCCAGTCTCTAACTCTCCCCGGTCTCTCTCTCCCCAGTCTCTAACTCTGCCCGGTCTCTCTCTCCCCAGTCTCTAACTCTCCCCGGTCTCTCTCGCCCCCTGTCTCTAACTCTCCCCGGTCTCTCTCTGACCCCAGTCTCTAACTCTCGCCGGTCTCTCTCTCCCCGGTCTTTAACTCTGTCCGGTCTCTCTCGCCCCCAGTCTCTAACTCTCCCCGGTCTCTCTCGCCCTCAGTCTCTAACTCTCCCCGGTCTCTCTCGCCCCCAGTCTCCATCTCTCCCCGGTCTCTCTCTCACCCCCGGTCTCTAACTCTCCCCGGTCTCTCTCGCCCCCAGTCTCTAACTCTCCCCGGGCTCTCTCGCCCCCGGTCTCTAACTCTCCCCGGTCTCTCTCGCCCCCGGTCTCTAACTCTCCCCGGTCTCTCTCGCTCCCAGTCTCAAACGCTCCCCGGTCTCTCTCCCCCCCAGTGTCTAACTCTCCCTAGTTTCTCTCGACTTTGTCTCTTAACTCTTCCCGGTCTCTCTCGCCCCCAGTCTCTAAGTCTCATCGGTCTCTCTCTATCCCGGTCTCCAACACTCTCCGGTCTCTCTCGCCCCCAGTCTCTAACTCTCTCCGGTCTCTCTCGCCCCCAGTCTCTAATTCTCCCCAGTCTCTCTTGCCCCCAGTCTCTAACTCTACGCGGTCTCTCTCGCCACCAGTCTCTAACTCTCCCCGGTCTCTCTCTCCCCGGTCTCTAACTCTCTCCGGTCTCTCTCGCCCCCAGTCTCTAACTCTACGCGGTCTCTCTCGCCACCAGTCTCTAACTCTCCCCGGTCTCTAACTCTCGCCAGTCTCTCTCTCCCCGGTCTCTAAATCTCCCCCGTCTCTCTCCCCCCCCGTCTCTAACTCTCCCCGGTCTGTCTCACCCCCAGTCTCTAACTCTCCCCGGTCTCTCTCTCCCCAGTCTCTAACTCTGCCTGGTCTCTCTCGCCCCCAGTCTCTAACTCTCCCCGGTCTCTCTCGCCCCCAGTCTCTAACTCTCCCCGGTCTCTCTCGCGCCCGGTCTCTAACTCTCCCATGTCTCTCTCGCCCCCAGTCTCTAACTCTTTCCGGTCTCTCTCGCCCCCGGTCTCTAACTCTCCCCTGTCTCTCTCGCTCCCAGTCTCAAACACTACCCGGTCTCTCTCGCCCCCAGTTTCTAACTCTCCCCAGTCTCTCTCGCTCCGTTTCTAACTCTCCCCAGTCTCTCTCGCACCCAGTCTCTAACTCTCCCCGGTCTCTCTCGCCCCCAGTCTCTAAGTCTCCCCGGTCTCTCTCTCCCCCGGTCTCTAACTCTCCCATGTCTCTCTCGCCCCCAGCCTCTAACTCTTTCCGGTCTCTCTCTCCCCCGGTCTCTAACTCTCCCCGGTCTCTCTCGCTCCCAGTCTCAAACTCTCCCCGGTCTCTCTCGCCCCCAGTTTCTAACTCTCCCCAGTCTCTCTCGCCCCGTTTCTAACTCTCCCCAGTCTCTCTCGCCCCCAGTCTCTAACTCTCCCCGGTCTCTCTCGCCCCCAGTCTCTAAGTCTCCCCGGTCTCTCTCTCCCCCAGTCTCTAACACTCTCCGGTCTCTTCGCCCCCAGTCTCTAACTCTCTCCGGTCCCATCGCCCCCGGTCTCTAACTCTCCCCGGTCTCTCTCGCCCCCGCTTTCTAACTCTACCCGGTCTCTCTCGCCCCCCGTCTCTAACTCTCTCCGGTCTCTCTCGCCCCCAGTCTCTAACTCTCCCCGGTCTCTCTCGCCCCCAGTCTCGATCTCTCCCCGGTCTCTCTCGCCCCCAGTCTCTAATTCTCCCCAGTCTCTCTTGCCCCCGGTCTCTAACTCTCCCCGTCTCTCTCGCCCCCGGTCTCAAACTCTCTCCGGTCTCTCTCGCCCCCAGTCTCTAACTCTACGCGGTCTCTCTCGCCACCAGTCTCTAACTCTCCCCGGTCTCTCTCTCCCCGGTCTCTAACTCTCCCCCGTCTCTCTCGCCCCCAGTCTCTAACTCTCCCCGGTCTCTGTCGCCCCAAGTCTCTAAGTCTCCGCGGTCTCTCTCTCCCCCGGTCTCTAACTCTCTCCGGTCTCTCTCGACCCCACTCTCTAACTCTCTCCGGTGTCTCTCGCCCCCAGTCTCTGACTCTCTCCGGTCTCTCTCTCCCCCATTCTCTAACTCTCCCCTGTCTCTCTCGCCCCCGGTCTCTAACTCTCTCCGGTCTCTCTCGCCCCCAGTCACTAACTCTCTCCGGTCTCTCTCGCCCCCAGTCTCTAATTCTCCCCAGTCTCTCTTGCCCCCGGTCTCTAACTCTCCCCGTCTCTCTCGTCCCCCGGTCTCTAACTCTCTCCGGTCTCTCTCGCCCCCAGTCTCTAACTCTACGCGGTCTCTCTCGCCACCAGTCTCTAACTCTCCCCGGTCTCTCTCTCCCCGGTCTCTAACTCTCTCCGGTCTCTCTCGGCCCCAGTCTCTAACTCTCCCCGGTCTCTGTCGAACCCAAGTCTCTAAGTCTCCCCGGTCTCTCTCTCCCCCGGTCTCTAACTCTCTCCGGTCTCTCTCGACCCCACTCTCTAACTCTCTCCGGTGTCTCTCGCCCCCAGTCTCTGACTCTCTCCGGTCTCTCTCTCCCCCATTCTCTAACTCTCCCCGGTCTCTCTCGCCCCCGGTCTCTAACTCTCTCCGGTCTCTCTCGCCCCCAGTCTCTAATTCTCCCCGGTCTCTCTCGCCCCCTGTCTCTAACTCTCCCCGGTCTCGCTCGACCCCAGTCTCTAACTCTCCCCGGTCTCTCTCGCCCTCAGTCTCTAACTCTCCCCGGTCTCTCTCGCCCCCAGTCTCGATCTCTCCCCGGTCTCTCTCTCACCCCCGGTCTCTAACTCTCCCCGGTCTCTCTCGCCCCCAGTCTCTAACTCTCCCCAGTCTCTCTCGCCCTCAGTCTCTAACTCTCCCCGGTCTCTCTCGCCCCCAGTCTCGATCTCTCCCCGGTCTCTCTCTCACCCCCGGTCTCTAACTCTCCCCGGTCTCTCTCACCCCCAGTCTCTAACTCTCCCCGGTCTCTCTCGCCCCCGGTCTCTAACTCTCCGGGGTCACTCTCGCCCCCGGTCTCTAACTCTCCCCGGTCTCTCTCGCTCCCAGTCTCAAACGCTCCACGGTCTCTCTCCCCCCCAGTGTCTAACTCTCCCCAGTCTCTCTCGACCCTGTCTCTTAACTCTTCCCGGTCTCTCTCGCCCCCAGTCTCTAAGTCTCATCGGTCTCTCTCTATCCCGGTCTCCAACACTCTCCGGTCTCTCTCGCCGCCAGTCTCTAACTCTCTCCGGTCTCTCTCGCCCCCAGTCTCTAATTCTCCCCAGTCTCTCTCGCCCCCGGTCTCTAACTCTCCCCGTCTCTCTCGCCCTCGGTCTCTAACTCTCTCCGCTCTCTCTCGCCCCCAGTCTCTAACTCTACGCGGTCTCTCTCGCCACCAGTCTCTTACTCTCCCCGGTCTCTCTCTCCCCGGTTTCTAACTCTCTCCGGTCTCTCTCGCCCCCAGTCTCTAACTCTACGCGGTCTCTCTCGCCACCAGTCTCTAACTCTCCCCGGTCTCTAGCTCTCGCTGGTCTCTCTCTCCCCGGTCTCTTAATCTCCCCCGTCTCTCTCCCCCCCCGTCTCTAACTCTCCCCGGTCTCTCTCATCCCCAGTCTCTAACTTTCCCCGGTCTCTCTCTCCCCAGTCTCTAACTCGGCCTGGTCTCTCTCGCCCCCAGTCTCTAACTCTCCCCGGTCTCTCTCGCCCCCATCCTCTAACTCTCCCCGGTCTCTCTCGCCCCCAGTCTCTAACTCTCCCCTGTCTCTCTCGCCCCCAGTCTCTAACTCTTTCCGGTCTCTCTCGCCCCCGGTGTCTAACTCTCCCCTGTCTCTCTCGCTCCCAGTCTCAAACTCTACCCGGTCTCTCTCGCCCCCAGTTTCTAACTCTCCCCAGTCTCTCTCGCCCCCAGTCTCTAAGTCTCCCCGGTCTCTCTCTCCCCCGGTCTCTAACTCTCTCCGGTCTCTCTCGCCCCCAGGCTCTAACTCTCCCCGGTCTCTCTCGCCCCCAGTCTCTAACTCTCTCCGGTCCCATCGCCCCCGGTCTCTAACTCTCCCCGGTCTCTCTCGCCCCCGCTTTCTAACTCTCCCCGGTCTCTCTCGCCCCCCGTCTCTAACTCTCTCCGGTCTCTCTCGCCCCCAGTCTCTAACTCTCCCCGGTCTCTTTCGCCCCCAGTCTCGATCTCTCCCCGGTCATTCTCTCACACCCGGTCTCTAAATCTCACCGGTCTCTCTCGCCCCCAGTCTCTAACTCTCCCCGGTCTCTCTCGCCCTCAGTCTCTAACTCTCCCCGGTCTCTCTCGCCCCCAGTCTCGATCTCTCCCCGGTCTCTCTCTCACCCCCGGTCTCTAACTCTCCCCGGTCTCTCTCGCCCCCAGTCTCTAACTCTCCCCGGTCTCTCTCGCCCCCGGTCTCTAACTCTCCCCGGTCTCTCTCGCCCCCGGTCTCTAACTCTCCCCGGTCTCTCTCGCTCCCAGTCTCAAACGCTCCCCGGTCTCTCTCCACCACAGTGTCTAACTCTCCCCAGTCTCTCTCGACCCTGTCTCTTAACTCTTCCCGGTCTCGCTCGCCCCCAGTCTCTAAGTCTCATCGGTCTCCCTCTATCCCAGTCTCCAACACTCTCCGGTCTCTCTCGCCCCCAGTCTCTAACTCTCTCCGGTCTCTCTCGCCCCCAGTCTCTAATTCTCCCCAGTCTCTATCGCCCCCGGTCTCTAACTCTCCCCTTCTCTCTCGCCCCCGGTCTCTAACTCTCTCCGCTCTCTCTCGCCCCCAGTCTCTAACTCTACGCGGTCTCTCTCGCCACCAGTCTCGTACTCTCCCCGGTCTCTCTCTCACCGGTCTCTAACTCTCTCCGGTCTCTCTCGCCCCCAGTCTCTAACTCTACGCGGTCTCTCTCGCCACCAGTCTCTAACTCTCCCCGGTCTCTAACTCTCGCCGGTCTCTCTCTCCCCGGTCTCTAAATCTCCCCCGTCTCTCTCACCCCCGTCTCTAACTCTCCCCGGTCTCTCTCATCCCCAGTCTCTAACTCTCCCCGGTCTCTCTCTCCCCAGTCTCTAACTCTGCCTGGTCTCTCTCGCCCCCAGTCTCTAACTCTCCCCGGTCTCTCTCGCCCCCAGTCTCTAACTCTCCCCGGTCTCTCTCGCCCCCGATCTCTAACTCTCCCCTGTCTCTCTCGTCCCCAGTCTCTAACTCTTTCCGGTCTCTCTCGCCCCCAGTCTCTAACTCTCCCCTGTCTCTCTCGCTCCCAGTCTCAAACTCTACCCGGTCTCTCTCGCCCGCGGTTTATAACTCTCCCCAGTCTCTCTCGCGCCCAGTCTCTAATTCTCCCCAGTCTCTCTTGCCCCCGGTCTCTAACTCTCCCCGTCTCTCTCGTCCCCCGGTCTCTAACTCTCTCCGGTCTCTCTCGCCCCCAGTCTCTAACTCTACGCGGTCTCTCTCGCCACCAGTCTCTAACTCTCCCCGGTCTCTCTCTCCCCGGTCTCTAACTGTCTCCGGTCTCTCTCGCCCCCAGTCTCTAACTCTCCCCGGTCTCTGTCGAACCCAAGTCTCTAAGTCTCCCCGGTCTCTCTCTCCCCCGGTCTCTAACTCTCTCCGGTCTCTCTCGACCCCACTCTCTAACTCTCTCCGGTGTCTCTCGCCCCCAGTCTCTGACTCTCTCCGGTCTCTCTCTCCCCCATTCTCTAACTCTCCCCTGTCTCTCTCGCCCCCGGTCTCTAACTCTCTCCGGTCTCTCTCGCCCCCAGTCTCTAATTCTCCCCGGTCTCTCTCGCCCCCTGTCTCTAACTCTCCCCGGTCTCGCTCGACCGCAGTCTCTAACTCTCCCCGGTCTCTCTCGCCCTCAGTCTCTAACTCTCCCCGGTCTCTCTCGCCCCCAGTCTCGATCTCTCCCCGGTCTCTCTCTCACCCCCGGTCTCTAACTCTCCCCGGTCTCTCTCGCCCCCAGTCTCTAACTCTCCCCAGTCTCTCTCGCCCTCAGTCTCTAACTCTCCCCGGTCTCTCTCGCCCCCAGTCTCGAGCTCTCCCCGGTCTCTCTCTCACCCCCGGTCTCTAACTCTCCCCGGTCTCTCTCACCCCCAGTCTCTAACTCTCCCCGGTCTCTCTCGCCCCCCGTCTCTAACTCTCCGGGGTCACTCTCGCCCCCGGTCTCTAACTCTCCCCGGTCTCTCTCGCTCCCAGTATCAAACGCTCCCCGGTCTCTCTCCCCCCCAGTGTCTAACTCTCCCCAGTCTCTCTCGACCCTGTCTCTTAACTCTTCCCGGTCTCTCTCGCCCCCAGTCTCTAAGTCTCATCGGTCTCTCTCTATCCCGGTCTCCAACACTCTCCGGTCTCTCTCGCCGCCAGTCTCTAACTCTCTCCGGTCTCTCTCGCCCCCAGTCTCTAATTCTCCCCAGTCTCTCTCGCCCCCGGTCTCTAACTCTCCCCGTCTCTCTCGCCCTCGGTCTCTAACTCTCTCCGCTCTCTCTCGCCCCCAGTCTCTAACTCTACGCGGTCTCTCTCGCCACCAGTCTCTTACTCTCCCCGGTCTCTCTCTCCCCGGTCTCTAACTCTCTCCGGTCTCTCTCGCCCCCAGTCTCTAACTCTACGCGGTCTCTCTCGCCCCCAGTCTCTAACTCTCCCCGGTCTCTCTCGCCCCCATCCTCAAACTCTCCCCGGTCTCTCTCTCCCCCGGTCTCTAACTCTCTCCGGTCTCTCTCGCCCCCAGGCTCTAACACTCTCCGGTCTCTCTCGCCCCCAGTCTCTACCTCTCTCCGGTCCCATCGCCTCCGATCTCTAACTCTCCCCGGTTTCTCTCGCCCCCGCTTTCTAACTCTCCCCGGTCTCTCTCGCCCCCCGTCTCTAACTCTCTCCGGTCTCTCTCGCCCCCAGTCTCTAACTCTCCCCGGTCTCTCTCGCCCCCAGTCTCGATCTCTCCCCGGTCTCTCTCGCCCCCAGTCTCTAATTCTCCCCAGTCTCTCTTGCCCCCGGTCTCTAACTCTCCCCGTCTCTCCCGCCCCCGGTCTCAAACTCTCTCCGGTCTCTCTCGCCCCCAGTCTCTAACTCTACGCGGTCTCTCTCGCCACCAGTCTCTAACTCTCCCCGGTCTCTCTCTCCCCGGTCTCTAACTCTCCCCCGTCTCTCTCGCCCCCAGTCTCTAACTCTCCCCGGTCTCTGTCGCCCCAAGTCTCTAAGTCTCCGCGGTCTCTCTCTCCCCCGGTCTTTAACTCTCTCCGGTCTCTCTCGACCCCACTCTCTAACTCTCTCCGGTGTCTCTCGCCCCCAGTCTCTGACTCTCTCCGGTCTCTCTCTCCCCCATTCTCTAACTCTCCCCTGTCTCTCTCGCCCCCGGTCTCTAACTCTCTCCGGTCTCTCTCGCCCCCAGTCACTAACTCTCTCCGGTCTCTCTCGCCCCCAGTCTCTAATTCTCCCCAGTCTCTCTTGCCCCCGGTCTCTAACTCTCCCCGTCTCTCTCGTCCCCCGGTCTCTAACTCTCTCCGGTCTCTCTCGCCCCCAGTCTCTAACTCTACGCGGTCTCTCTCGCCACCAGTCTCTAACTCTCCCCGGTCTCTCTCTCCCCGGTCTCTAACTCTCTCCGGTCTCTCTCGGCCCCAGTCTCTAACTCTCCCCGGTCTCTGTCGAACCCAAGTCTCTAAGTCTCCCCGGTCTCTCTCTCCCCCGGTCTCTAACTCTCTCCGGTCTCTCTCGACCCCACTCTCTAACTCTCTCCGGTGTCTCTCGCCCCCAGTCTCTGACTCTCTCCGGTCTCTCTCTCCCCCATTCTCTAACTCTCCCCGGTCTCTCTCGCCCCCGGTCTCTAACTCTCTCCGGTCTCTCTCGCCCCCAGTCTCTAATTCTCCCCGGTCTCTCTCGCCCCCTGTCTCTAACTCTCCCCGGTCTCGCTCGACCCCAGTCTCTAACTCTCCCCGGTCTCTCTCGCCCTCAGTCTCTAACTCTCCCCGGTCTCTCTCGCCCCCAGTCTCGATCTCTCCCCGGTCTCTCTCTCACCCCCGGTCTCTAACTCTCCCCGGTCTCTCTCGCCCCCAGTCTCTAACTCTCCCCAGTCTCTCTCGCCCTCAGTCTCTAACTCTCCCCGGTCTCTCTCGCCCCCAGTCTCGATCTCTCCCCGGTCTCTCTCTCACCCCCGGTCTCTAACTCTCCCCGGTCTCTCTCACCCCCAGTCTCTAACTCTCCCCGGTCTCTCTCGCCCCCGGTCTCTAACTCTCCGGGGTCACTCTCGCCCCCGGTCTCTAACTCTCCCCGGTCTCTCTCGCTCCCAGTCTCAAACGCTCCCCGGTCTCTCTCCCCCCCAGTGTCTAACTCTCCCCAGTCTCTCTCGACCCTGTCTCTTAACTCTTCCCGGTCTCTCTCGCCCCCAGTCTCTAAGTCTCATCGGTCTCTCTCTATCCCGGTCTCCAACACTCTCCGGTCTCTCTCGCCGCCAGTCTCTAACTCTCTCCGGTCTCTCTCGCCCCCAGTCTCTAATTCTCCCCAGTCTCTCTCGCCCCCGGTCTCTAACTCTCCCCGTCTCTCTCGCCCTCGGTCTCTAACTCTCTCCGCTCTCTCTCGCCCCCAGTCTCTAACTCTACGCGGTCTCTCTCGCCACCAGTCTCTTACTCTCCCCGGTCTCTCTCTCCCCGGTCTCTAACTCTCTCCGGTCTCTCTCGCCCCCAGTCTCTAACTCTACGCGGTCTCTCTCGCCCCCAGTCTCTAACTCTCCCCGGTCTCTCTCGCCCCCATCCTCAAACTCTCCCCGGTCTCTCTCGCCCCCGGTCTCTAACTCTCCCCTGTCTCTCTCGCCCCCAGTCTCTAACTCTTTCCGGTCTCTCTCGCCCCCGGTCTCTAACTCTCCCCTGTCTCTCCCGCTCCCAGTCTCAAACTCTACCCGGTCTCTCTCGCCCCCAGTTTCTAACTCTCCCCAGTCTCTCTCGCCCCCAGTCTCTAAGTCTCCCCGGTCTCTCTCTCCCCCGGTCTCTAACTCTCTCCGGTCTCTCTCGCCCCCAGGCTCTAACACTCTCCGGTCTCTCTCGCCCCCAGTCTCTAACTCTCTCCGGTCCCATCGCCCCCGATCTCTAACTCTCCCCGGTCTCTCTCGCCCCCGCTTTCTAACTCTCCCCGGTCTCTCTCGCCCCCCCGTCTCTAACTCTCCCCGGTCTCTTTCGCCCCCAGTCTCGAGCTCTCCCCGGTCTCTCTCTCACCCCCGGTCTCTAACTCTCCCCGGTCTCTCTCACCCCCAGTCTCTAACTCTCCCCGGTCTCTCTCGCCCCCGGTCTCTAACTCTCCGGGGTCACTCTCGCCCCCGGTCTCTAACTCTCCCCGGTCTCTCTCGCTCCCAGTCTCAAACGCTCCCCGGTCTCTCTCCCCCCCAGTGTCTAACTCTCCCCAGTCTCTCTCGACCCTGTCTCTTAACTCTTCCCGGTCTCTCTCGCCCCCAGTCTCTAAGTCTCATCGGTCTCTCTCTATCCCGGTCTCCAACACTCTCCGGTCTCTCTCGCCGCCAGTCTCTAACTCTCTCCGGTCTCTCTCGCCCCCAGTCTCTAATTCTCCCCAGTCTCTCTCGCCCCCGGTCTCTAACTCTCCCCGTCTCTCTCGCCCTCGGTCTCTAACTCTCTCCGCTCTCTCTCGCCCCCAGTCTCTAACTCTACGCGGTCTCTCTCGCCACCAGTCTCTTACTCTCCCCGGTCTCTCTCTCCCCGGTCTCTAACTCTCTCCGGTCTCTCTCGCCCCCAGTCTCTAACTCTACGCGGTCTCTCTCGCCCCCAGTCTCTAACTCTCCCCGGTCTCTCTCGCCCCCATCCTCTAACTCTCCCCGGTCTCTCTCGCCCCCGGTCTCTAACTCTCCCCTGTCTCTCTCGCCCCCAGTCTCTAACTCTTTCCGGTCTCTCTCGCCCCCGGTCTCTAACTCTCCCCTGTCTCTCCCGCTCCCAGTCTCAAACTCTACCCGGTCTCTCTCGCCCCCATTTTCTAACTCTCCCCAGTCTCTCTCGCCCCCAGTCTCTAAGTCTCCCCGGTCTCTCTCTCCCCCGGTCTCTAACTCTCCCCGGTCTCTCTCGCCCCCAGTCTCTAACACTCTCCGGTCTCTCTCGCCCCCAGTCTCTAACTCTCTCCGGTCCCATCGCCCCCGATCTCTAACTCTCCCCGGTCTCTCTCGCCCCCGCTTTCTAACTCTCCCCGGTCTCTCTCGCCCCCCGTCTCTAACTCTCCCCGGTCACTTTCGCCCCCAGTCTCGATCTCTCCCCGGTCATTCTCTCACACCCGGTCTCTAAATCTCACCGGTCTCTCTCGCCCCCAGTCTCTAACTCTCCCCGGTCTCTCTCGCCCTCAGTCTCTAACTCTCCCCGGTCTCTCTCGCCCCCAGTCTCGATCTCTCCCCGGTCTCTCTCTCACCCCCGGTCTCTGACTCTCCCCGGTCTCTCTCGCCCCCGGTCTCTAACTCTCCCCGGTCTCTCTCGCTCCAAGTCTCAAACGCTCCCCGGTCTCTCTCCCCCACAGTGTCTAACTCTCCCCAGTCTCTCTCGACCCTGTCTCTTAACTCTTCCCGGTCTCGCTCGCCCCCAGTCTCTAAGTCTCATCGGTCTCCCTCTATCCCAGTCTCCAACACTCTCCGGTCTCTCTCGCCCCCAGTCTCTAACTCTCTCCGGTCTCTCTCGCCCCCAGTCTCTAATTCTCCCCAGTCTCTATCGCCCCCGGTCTCTAACTCTCCCCTTCTCTCTCGCCCCCGGTCTCTAACTCTCTCCGCTCTCTCTCGCCCCCAGTCTCTGACTCTACGCGGTCTCTCTCGCCACCAGTCTCGTACTCTCCCCGGTCTCTCTCTCACCGGTCTCTAACTCTCTCCGGTCTCTCTCGCCCCCAGTCTCTAACTCTACGCGGTCTCTCTCGCCACCAGTCTCTAACTCTCCCCGGTCTCTAACTCTCGCCGGTCTCTCTCTCCCCGGTCTCTAAATCTCCCCCGTCTCTCTCACCCCCGTCTCTAACTCTCCCCGGTCTCTCTCATCCCCAGTCTCTAACTCTCCCCGGTCTCTCTCTCCCCAGTCTCTAACTCTGCCTGGTCTCTCTCGCCCCCATTCTCTAACTCTCCCCGGTCTCTCTCGCCCCCAGTCTCTAACTCTCCCCGGTCTCTCTCGCCCCCGGTCTCTAACTCTCCCCTGTCTCTCTCGTCCCCAGTCTCTAACTCTTTCCGGTCTCTCTCGCCCCCAGTCTCTAACTCTCCCCTGTCTCTCTCGCTCCCAGTCTCAAACTCTACCCGGTCTCTCTCGCCCGCTGTTTATAACTCTCCCCAGTCTCTCTCGCCCCCAGTCTCTAATTCTCCCCAGTCTCTCTTGCCCCCGGTCTCTAACTCTCCCCGTCTCTCTCGTCCCCCGGTCTCTAACTCTCTCCGGTCTCTCTCGCCCCCAGTCTCTAACTCTACGCGGTCTCTCTCGCCACCAGTCTCTAACTCTCCCCTGTCTCTCTCGCTCCCAGTCTCAAACTCTACCCGGTCTCTATCGCCCGCGGTTTATAACTCTCCCCAGTCTCTCTCGCCCCCAGTCTCTAATTCTCCCCAGTCTCTCTTGCCCCCGGTCTCTAACTCTCCCCGTCTCTCTCATCCCCCGGTCTCTAACTCTCTCCGGTCTCTCTCGCCCCCAGTCTCTAACTCTACGCGGTCTCTCTCGCCACCAGTCTCTAACTCTCCCCGGTCTCTCTCTCCCCAGTCTCTAACTCTCCCCGGTCTCTCTCGCCCCCAGTCTCTAACTCTCCCCGGTCTCTCTCGCCCCCGGTCTCTAACTCTCCCCTGTCTCTCTCGTCCCCAGTCTCTAACTCTTTCCGGTCTCTCTCGCCCCCAGTCTCTAACTCTCCCCTGTCTCTCTCGCTCCCAGTCTCAAACTCTACCCGGTCTCTCTCGCCCGCGGTTTATAACTCTCCCCAGTCTCTCTCGCCCCCAGTCTCTAATTCTCCCCAGTCTCTCTTGCCCCCGGTCTCTAACTCTCCCCGTCTCTCTCGTCCCCCGGTCTCTAACTCTCTCCGGTCTCTCTCGCCCCCGGTCTCTAACACTCCCCGTCTCTCTCGCCCCCAGTCTCTAACTCTCTCCGGTCTCTCTCGCCCCCAGTCTCTAACTTTGCCTGGTCTCTCTCGCCCCCAGTCTCTAACTCTCCCCGGTCTCTCTCGCCCCCAGTCTCTAACTCTCCCCGGTCTCTCTCGCCCCCAGTCTCTAACTCTCCCCGGTCTCTCTCGCCCCCGGTCTCTAACACTCCCCGGTCTCTCTCGCCCCCAGTCTCTAACTCTCTCCGGTCTCTCTCGCCACCAGTCTCTTACTCTCCCCGGTCTCTCTCTCCCCGGTCTCTAACTCTCTCCGGTCTCTCTCGCCCCCAGTCTCTAACTCTACGCGGTCTCTCTCGCCACCAGTCTCTAACTCTCCCCGGTCTCTAGCTCTCGC
Organism: Chiloscyllium punctatum; assembly: GCF_047496795.1. Taxonomy (NCBI): domain Eukaryota; kingdom Metazoa; phylum Chordata; class Chondrichthyes; order Orectolobiformes; family Hemiscylliidae; genus Chiloscyllium; species Chiloscyllium punctatum. The sequence goes on along the minus strand of NC_092752.1, from coordinate 77,651,794 downwards.
TGGTCTCTCTCTCCCCGGTCTCTTAATCTCCCCCGTCTCTCTCCCCCCCCGTCTCTAACTCTCCCCGGTCTCTCTCATCCCCAGTCTCTAACTTTCCACGGTCTCTCTCTCCCCAGTCTCTAACTCGGCCTGGTCTCTCTCGCCCCCAGTCTCTAACTCTCCCCGGTCTCTCTCGCCCCCATCCTCTAACTCTCCCCGGTCTCTCTCGCCCCCGGTCTCTAACTCTCCCCTGTCTCTCTCGCCCCCAGTCTCTAACTCTTTCCGGTCTCTCTCGCCCCCGGTCTCTAACTCTCCCCTGTCTCTCTCGCTCCCAGTCTCAAACTCTACCCGGTCTCTCTCGCCCCCAGTTTCTAACTCTCCCCAGTCTCTCTCGCCCCCAGTCTCTAAGTCTCCCCGGTCTCTCTCTCCCCCGGTCTCTAACTCTCCCCGGTCTCTTTCGCCCCCAGTCTCGATCTCTCCCCGGTCATTCTCTCACACCCGGTCTCTAAATCTCACCGGTCTCTCTCGCCCCCAGTCTCTAACTCTCTCCGGTCTCTCTCGCCCCCAGTCTCTAACTCTCCCCGGTCTCTCTCGCCCCCAGTCTCTAACTCTCCCCGGTCTCTCTCGCCCCCGGTCTCTAACACTCCCCGGTCTCTCTCGCCCCCAGTCTCTAACTCTCTCCGGTCTCTCTCGCCACCAGTCTCTTACTCTCCCCGGTCTCTCTCTCCCCGGTCTCTAACTCTCTCCGGTCTCTCTCGCCCCCAGTCTCTAACTCTACGCGGTCTCTCTCGCCACCAGTCTCTAACTCTCCCCGGTCTCTAGCTCTCGCTGGTCTCTCTCTCCCCGGTCTCTTAATCTCCCCCGTCTCTCTCCCCCCCCGTCTCTAACTCTCCCCGGTCTCTCTCATCCCCAGTCTCTAACTTTCCCCGGTCTCTCTCTCCCCAGTCTCTAACTCGGCCTGGTCTCTCTCGCCCCCAGTCTCTAACTCTCCCCGGTCTCTCTCGCCCCCATCCTCTAACTCTCCCCGGTCTCTCTCGCCCCCGGTCTCTAACTCTCCCCTGTCTCTCTCGCCCCCAGTCTCTAACTCTTTCCGGTCTCTCTCGCCCCCGGTCTCTAACTCTCCCCTGTCTCTCTCGCTCCCAGTCTCAAACTCTACCCGGTCTCTCTCGCCCCCAGTTTCTAACTCTCCCCAGTCTCTCTCGCCCCCAGTCTCTAAGTCTCCCCGGTCTCTCTCTCCCCCGGTCTCTAACTCTCCCCGGTCTCTTTCGCCCCCAGTCTCGATCTCTCCCCGGTCATTCTCTCACACCCGGTCTCTAAATCTCACCGGTCTCTCTCGCCCCCAGTCTCTAACTCTCCCCGGTCTCTCTCGCCCTCAGTCTCTAACTCTCCCCGGTCTCTCTCGCCCCCAGTCTCGATCTCTCCCCGGTCTCTCTCTCACCCCCGGTCTCTAACTCTCCCCGGTCTCTCTCGCCCCCAGTCTCTAACTCTCCCCGGTCTCTCTCGCCCCCGGTCTCTAACTCTCCCCGGTCTCTCTCGCCCCCGGTCTCTAACTCTCCCCGGTCTCTCTCGCTCCCAGTCTCAAACGCTCCCCGGTCTCTCTCCACCACAGTGTCTAACTCTCCCCAGTCTCTCTCGACCCTGTCTCTTAACTCTTCCCGGTCTCGCTCGCCCCCAGTCTCTAAGTCTCATCGGTCTCCCTCTATCCCAGTCTCCAACACTCTCCGGTCTCTCTCGCCCCCAGTCTCTAACTCTCTCCGGTCTCTCTCGCCCCCAGTCTCTAATTCTCCCCAGTCTCTATCGCCCCCGGTCTCTAACTCTCCCCTTCTCTCTCGCCCCCGGTCTCTAACTCTCTCCGCTCTCTCTCGCCCCCAGTCTCTAACTCTACGCGGTCTCTCTCGCCACCAGTCTCGTACTCTCCCCGGTCTCTCTCTCACCGGTCTCTAACTCTCTCCGGTCTCTCTCGCCCCCAGTCTCTAACTCTACGCGGTCTCTCTCGCCACCAGTCTCTAACTCTCCCCGGTCTCTAACTCTCGCCGGTCTATCTCTCCCCGGTCTCTAAATCTCCCCCGTCTCTCTCACCCCCGTCTCTAACTCTCCCCGGTCTCTCTCATCCCCAGTCTCTAACTCTCCCCGGTCTCTCTCTCCCCAGTCTCTAACTCTGCCTGGTCTCTCTCGCCCCCATTCTCTAACTCTCCCCGGTCTCTCTCGCCCCCAGTCTCTAACTCTCCCCGGTCTCTCTCGCCCCCGGTCTCTAACTCTCCCCTGTCTCTCTCGTCCCCAGTCTCTAACTCTTTCCGGTCTCTCTCGCCCCCAGTGTCTAACTCTCCCCTGTCTCTCTCGCTCCCAGTCTCAAACTCTACCCGGTCTCTCTCGCCCGCGGTTTATAACTCTCCCCAGTCTCTCTCGCCCCCAGTCTCTAATTCTCCCCAGTCTCTCTTGCCCCCGGTCTCTAACTCTCCCCGTCTCTCTCGTCCCCCGGTCTCTAACTCTCTCCGGTCTCTCTCGCCCCCAGTCTCTAACTCTACGCGGTCTCTCTCGCCACCAGTCTCTAACTCTCCCCTGTCTCTCTCGCTCCCAGTCTCAAACTCTACCCGGTCTCTCTCGCCCGCGGTTTATAACTCTCCCCAGTCTCTCTCGCCCCCAGTCTCTAATTCTCCCCAGTCTCTCTTGCCCCCGGTCTCTAACTCTCCCCGTCTCTCTCGTCCCCCGGTCTCTAACTCTCTCCGGTCTCTCTCGCCCCCAGTCTCTAACTCTACGCGGTCCCTCTCGCCACCAGTCTCTAACTCTCCCCGGTCTCTCTCTCCCCAGTCTCTAACTCTCCCCGGTCTCTCTCGCCCCCAGTCTCTAACTCTCCCCGGTCTATCTCGCCCCCGGTCTCTAACTCTCCCCTGTCTCTCTCGTCCCCAGTCTCTAACTCTTTCCGGTCTCTCTCGCCCCCAGTCTCTAACTCTCCCCTGTCTCTCTCGCTCCCAGTCTCAAACTCTACACGGTCTCTCTCGCCCGCGGTTTATAACTCTCCCCAGTCTCTCTCACCCCCAGTCTCTAATTCTCCCCAGTCTCTCTTGCCCCCGGTCTCTAACTCTCCCCGTCTCTCTCGTCCCCCGGTCTCTAACTCTCTCCGGTCTCTCTCGCCCCCGGTCTCTAACACTCCCCGTCTCTCTCGCCCCCAGTCTCTAACTCTCTCCGGTCTCTCTCGCCCCCAGTCTCTAACTTTGCCTGGTCTCTCTCGCCCCCAGTCCCTAACTCTCCCCGGTCTCTCTCGCCCCCAGTCTCTAACTCTCCCCGGTCTCTCTCGCCCCCGGTCTCTAACACTCCCCGTCTCTCTCGCCCCCAGTCTCTAACTCTCTCCGGTCTCTCTCGCCCCCGGTCTCTAACTCTCCCCTGTCTCTCTCGCTCCCAGTCTCAAACTCTCCCCGGTCTCTCTCGCCCCCAGTTTAAAACTTTCCCCGGTCTCGCTCGACCCCAGTCTCTAACTCTCCCCGGTCTCTCTCGCCCCCAGTCCCTCAGTCTCCCCGGTCTCTCTCGCCCCCAGTCTCGATCTCTCCCTGGTCTCTCTCTCACCCCCGGTCTCTAACTCTCCCCGGTCTCTCTCTGACCCCAGTCTCTAACTCTCCCCCGGTCTCTCTCTCCCCAGTCTCTAACTCTGCCCAGTCTCTCTCTCCCCAGTCTCTAACTCTCCCCGGTCTCTCTCGCCCCCTGTCTCTAACTCTCCCCGGTCTCTCTCTGACCCCAGTCTCTAACTCTCGCCGGTCTCTCTCTCCCCGGTCTTTAACTCTGTCCGGTATCTCTCGCCCCCAGTCTCTAACTCTCCCCGGTCTCTCTCGCCCTCAGTATCTAACGTTCCCCGGTCTCTCTGGCCCCCAGGCTCGATCTCTCCCCGGTCTCTCTTTCACCCCCAGTCTCTAACTCTCCCCGTGGTCTCCTGCCCCCGGTCTCTAACTCTCCCCGGTCTCTCTCGCCCCCGGTCTCTAACTCTCCCCGGTCTCGCTCGACCCCAGTCTCTAACTCTCCCCGGTCTCTCTCGCCCCCAGTCTCTCAGTCTCCCCGGTCTCTCTCGCCCCCAGTCTCGATCTCTCCCCGGTCTCTTTCTCACACCCGGTCTCTAAATCACCCCGGTCTCTCTCTGACCCCAGTCTCTAACTCTCCCCGGTCTCTCTCTCCCCAGTCTCTAACTCTGCCCGGTCTCTCTCTCCCCAGTCTCTAACTCTCCCCGGTCTCTCTCGCCCCCTGTCTCTAACTCTCCCCGGTCTCTCTCTGACCCCAGTCTCTAACTCTCGCCGGTCTCTCTCTCCCCGGTCTTTAACTCTGTCCGGTCTCTCTCGCCCCCAGTATCTAACTCTCCCCGGTCTCTCTCGCCCTCAGTCTCTAACTCTCCCCGGTCTCTCTCGCCCCCAGTCTCGATCTCTCCCCGGTCTCTCTCTCACCCCCGGTCTCTAACTCTCCCCGGTCTCTCTCGCCCCCAGTCTCTAACTCTCCCCGGGCTCTCTCGCCCCCGGTCTCTAACTCTCCCCGGTCTCACTCGCCCCCGGTCTCTAACTCTCCCCGGTCTCTCTCGCTCCCAGTCTCAAACGCTCCCCGGTCTCTCTCCCCCCCCAGTGTCGAACTCTCCCTAGTTTCTCTCGACCCTGTCTCTTAACTCTTCCCGGTCTCTCTCGCCCCCAGTCTCTAAGTCTCATCGGTCTCTCTCTATCCCGGTCTCCAACACTCTCCGGTCTCTCTCGCCCCCAGTCTCTAACTCTCTCCGGTCTCTCTCGCCCCCAGTCTCTAATTCTCCCCAGTCTCTCTTGCCCCCGGTCTCTAACTCTCCCCGTCTCTCTCGCCCCCGGTCTCTAACTCTCTCCGGTCTCTCTCGCCCCCAGTCTCTAACTCTACGCGGTCTCTCTCGCCACCAGTCTCTAACTCTCCCCGGTCTCTCTCTCCCCGGTCTCTAACTCTCTCCGGTCTCTCTCGCCCCCAGTCTCTAACTCTACGCGGTCTCTCTCGCCACCAGTCTCTAACTCTCCCCGGTCTCTAACTCTCGCCAGTCACTCTCTCCCCGGTCTCTAAATCTCCCCCGTCTCTCTCCCCCCCCGTCTCTAACTCTCCCCCGTCTCTCTCACCCCCAGTTTCTAACTCTCCCCGGTCTCTCTCTCCCCAGTCTCTAACTCTGCCTGGTCTCTCTCGCCCCCAGTCTCTAACTCTCCCCGGTCTCTCTCGCCCCCAGTCTCTAACTCTCCCCGGTCTCTCTCGCCCCCGGTCTCTAACTCTCCCATGTCTCTCTCGCCCCCAGTCTCTAACTCTTTCCGGTCTCTCTCGCCCCCGGTCTCTAACTCTCCCCTGTCTCTCTCGCTCCCAGTCTCAAACACTACCCGGTCTCTCTCGCCCCCAGTTTCTAACTCTCCCCAGTCTCTCTCGCTCCGTTTCTAACTCTCCCCAGTCTCTCTCGCCCCCAGTCTCTAACTCTCCCCGGTCTCTCTCGCCCCCAGTCTCTAAGTCTCCCCGGTCTCTCTCTCCCCCGGTCTCTAACTCTCCCATGTCTCTCTCGCCCCCAGCCTCTAACTCTTTCCGGTCTCTCTCTCCCCCGGTCTCTAACTCTCCCCGGTCTCTCTCGCTCCCAGTCTCAAACTCTCCCCGGTCTCTCTCGCCCCCAGTTTCTAACTCTCCCCAGTCTCTCTCGCCCCGTTTCTAACTCTCCCCAGTCTCTCTCGCCCCCAGTCTCTAACTCTCCCCGGTCTCTCTCGCCCCCAGTCTCTAAGTCTCCCCGGTCTCTCTCTCCCCCAGTCTCTAACACTCTCCGGTCTCTCTCGCCCCCAGTCTCTAACTCTCTCCGGTCCCATCGCCCCCGGTCTCTAACTCTCCCCGGTCTCTCTCGCCCCCGCTTTCTAACTCTCCCCGGTCTCTCTCGCCCCCCGTCTCTAACTCTCTCCGGTCTCTCTCGCCCCCAGTCTCTAACTCTCCCCGGTCTCTCTCGCACCCAGTCTCGAACTCTCCCCGGTCTCTCTCGCCCCCAGTCTCTAATTCTCCCCAGTCTCTCTTGCCCCCGGTCTCTAACTCTCCCCGTCTCTCTCGCCCCCGGTCTCAAACTCTCTCCGGTCTCTCTCGCCCCCAGTCTCTAACTCTACGCGGTCTCTCTCGCCACCAGTCTCTAACTCTCCCCGGTCTCTCTCTCCCCGGTCTCTAACTCTCTCCGGTCTCTCTCGCCCCCAGTCTCTAACTCTCCCCGGTCTCTGTCGCCCCAAGTCTCTAAGTCTCCGCGGTCTCTCTCTCCCCCACTCTCTAACTCTCTCCGGTGTCTCTCGCCCCCAGTCTCTGACTCTCTCCGGTCTCTCTCTCCCCTATTCTCTAACTCTCCCCTGTCTCTCTCGCCCCCGGTCTCTAACTCTCTCCGGTCTCTCTCGCCCCCAGTCACTAACTCTCTCCGGTCTCTCTCGCCCCCAGTCTCTAATTCTCCCCAGTCTCTCTTGCCCCCGGTCTCTAACTCTCCCCGTCTCTCTCGTCCCCCGGTCTCTAACTCTCTCCGGTCTCTCTCGCCCCCAGTCTCTAACTCTACGCGGTCTCTCTCGCCACCAGTCTCTAACTCTCTCCGGTCCCATCGCCCCCGGTCTCTAACTCTCCCCGGTCTCTCTCGCCCCCGCTTTCAAACTCTCCCCGGTCTCTCTCGCCCCCCGTCTCTAACTCTCTCCGGTCTCTCTCGCCCCCATTCTCTAACTCTCTCCAGTCTCTCTCGCCCCCAGTCTCGATCTGTCCCCGGTCTCTCTCTAACACCCGGTCTCTAAATCTCCCCCGTCTCTCTCGCCCCAGTCTCTAACTCTCCCCGGTCTCTCTCGCCCCCAGTCTCTAACTCTCCCCGGTCTCTCTCGCCCCCAGTCTCTAACTCTCCACGGTCTGTCTCGCCCCCGGTCTCTAACTCTCCCCGGTCTCTCTCGCACCCAGTCTCTAACTCTCCCCGGTCTCTCTCGCCCCCAGTCTCTAACTCTCCCGAGTCTCTCTCGCCCCCAGTCTCTAACTCTCCCCGGTCTCTCTCGCCCCCAGTCTCTAAGTCTCATCGGTCTCTCTCTCCCCCGGTCTCTAACTCTCTCCGGTCTCTCTCGACTCCACTCTCTAACTCTCTCCGGTCTCTCTCGCCCCCTGTCTCTGACTCTCTCCGGTCTCTCTCGCCCCCATTCTCTAACTCTCCCCAGTCTCTCTCGCCCCCGGTCTCTAACTCTCCCCTGTCTCTCTCGCTCCCAGTCTCTCACTCTCCCCGGTCTCTCTCTCCCCGGTCGCTAACTCTCTGCGGTCTCTCTCGCCCCCAGTCTCTAACTCTCGCCGGTCTCTCTCTCCCCAGTCTCTAATTCTCTCCAGTCTTTCTCGCCCCCAGTTTCTAACTCTCCCCAGTCTCTCTCGCCCCCAGTCTCTAACTCTCTCTGGTCTCTCTCGCCCCCGGTCTCTAACACTCCCCGTCTCTCTCGCCCCCAGTCTCTAACTCTCTCCGGTCTCTCTCGCCCCCAGTCTCTAACTTTGCCTGGTCTCTCTCGCCCCCAGTCTCTAACTCTCCCCGGTCTCTCTCGCCCCCAGTCTCTAACTCTCCCCGGTCTCTCTCGCCCCCGGTCTCTAACACTCCCCGTCTCTCTCGCCCCCAGTCTCTAACTCTCTCCGGTCTCTCTCGCCCCCGGTCTCTAACTCTCCCCTGTCTCTCTCGCTCCCAGTCTCAAACTCTCCCCGGTCTCTCTCGCCCCCAGTTTCTAACTTTCCCCGGTCTCGCTCGACCCCAGTCTCTAACTCTCCCCGGTCTCTCTCGCCCCCAGTCTCTCAGTCTCCCCGGTTTTCTCGCCCCCAGTCTCGATCTCTCCCCGGTCTCTCTCTCACCCCCGGTCTCTAACTCTCCCCGGTCTCTCTCTGACCCCAGTCTCTAACTCTCCCCGGTCTCTCTCTACCCAGTCTCTAACTCTGCCCAGTCTCTCTCTGACCACAGTCTCTAACTCTCCCCGGTCTCTCTCTGACCCCAGTCTCTAACTCTCGCCGGTCTCTCTCTCTCCGGTCTTTAACTCTGTCCGGTCTCTCTCGCCCCCAGTCTCTCACTCTCCCCGGTCTCTCTCGCCCTCAGTATCTAACTCTCCCCGGTCTCTCTCGCCCCCAGTCTCGATCTCTCCCCGGTCTCTCTCTCACCCCCGGTCTCTAACTCTCCCCGGTCTCTCTCGCCCCCAGTCTCTAACTCTCCCCGGGCTCTCCTGCCCCCGGTCTCTAACTCTCCCCGGTCTCTCTCGCCCCCGGTCTCTAACTCTCCCCGGTCTCGCTCGACCCCAGTCTCTAACTCTCCCCGGTCTGTCTCGCCCCCAGTCTCGATCTCTCCCCGGTCTCTCTCTCACCCCCGGTCTCTAACTCTCCCCGGTCTCTCTCTGACCCCAGTCTCTAAATCTCCCCGGTCTCTCTCTCCCCAGTCTCTAACTCTGCCCGGTCTCTCTCTCCCCAGTCTCTAACTCTCCCCGGTCTCTCTCGCCCCCTGTCTCTAACTCTCCCCGGTCTCTCTCTGACCCCAGTCTCTAACTCTCGCCGGTCTCTCTCTCCCCGGTCTTTAACTCTGTCCGGTCTCTCTCGCCCCCAGTCTCTAACTCTCCCCGGTCTCTCTTGCCCTCAGTCTCTAACTCTCCCCGGTCTCTCTCGCCCCCAGTCTCGATCTCTCCCCGGTCTCTCTCTCACCCCCGGTCTCTAACTCTCCCCGGTCTCTCTCGCCCCCAGTCTCTAACTCTCCCCGGGCTCTCTCGCCCCCGGTCTCTAACTCTCCCCGGTCTCTCTCGCCCCCGGTCTCTAACTCTCCCCGGTCTCTCTCGCTCCCAGTCTCAAACGCTCCCCGGTCTCTCTCCCCCCCAGTGTCTAACTCTCCCTAGTTTCTCTCGACCCTGTCTCTTAACTCTTCCCGGTCTCTCTCGCCCCCATTCTCTAAGTCTCATCGGTCTCTCTCTATCCCGGTCTCCAACACTCTCCGGTCTCTCTCGCCCCCAGTCTCTAACTCTCTCTGGTCTCTCTCGCCCCCAGTCTCTAATTCTCCCCAGTCTCTCTTGCCCCCGGTCTCTAACTCTCCCCGTCTCTCTCGCCCCCGGTCTCTAACTCTCTCCGGTCTCTCTCGCCCCCAGTCTCTAACTGTACGCGGTCTCTCTCGCCACCAGTCTCTAACTCTCCCCGGTCTCTCTCTCCCCGGTCTCTAACTCTCTCCGGTCTCTCTCGCCCCCAGTCATTAACTCTGCGCGGTCTCTCTCGCCACCAGTCTCTAACTCTCCCCGGTCTCTAACTCTCGCCAGTCTCTCTCACCCCCGGTCTCTAACTCTCCCCGGTCTCTCTCTGACCCCAGTCTCTAACTCTCCCCGGTCTCTCTCTACCCAGTCTCTAACTCTGCCCGGTCTCTCTCTCCCCAGTCTCTAACTCTCCCCGGTCTCTCTCGCCCCCTGTCTCTAACTCTCCCCGGACTCTCTCTGACCCCAGTCTCTAACTCTCGCCGGTCTCTCTCTCCCCGGTCTTTAACTCTGTCCGGTCTCTCTCGCCCCCAGTCTCTAACTCTCCCCAGTCTCTCTTGCCCTCAGTCTCTAACTCTCCCCGGTCTCTCTCGCCCCCAGTCTCGATCTCTCCCCGATCTCTCTCTCACCCCCGGTCTCTAACTCTCCCCGGTCTCTCTCGCCCCCAGTCTCTAACTCTCCCCGGGCTCTCTCGCCCCCGGTCTCTAACTCTCCCCGGTCTCTCTCGCCCCCGGTCTCTAACTCTCCCCGGTCTCTCTCGCTCCCAGTCTCAAACGCTCCCCGGTCTCTCTCCCCCCCAGTGTCTAACTCTCCCTAGTTTCTCTCGACCCTGTCTCTTAACTCTTCCCGGTCTCTCTCGCCCCCATTCTCTAAGTCTCATCGGTCTCTCTCTATCCCGGTCTCCAACACTCTCCGGTCTCTCTCGCCCCCAGTCTCTAACTCTCTCCGGTCTCTCTCGCCCCCAGTCTCTAATTCTCCCCAGTCTCTCTTGCCCCCGGTCTCTAACTCTCCCCGTCTCTCTCGCCCCCGGTCTCTAACTGTACGCGGTCTCTCTCGCCACCAGTCTCTAACTCTCCCCGGTCTCTCTCTCCCCGGTCTCTAACTCTCTCCGGTCTCTCTCGCCCCCAGTCTCTAACTCTGCCCGGTCTCTCTCTCCCCAGTCTCTAACTCTCCCCGGTCTCTCTCGCCCCCTGTCTCTAACTCTCCCCGGACTCTCTCTGACCCCAGTCTCTAACTCTCGCCGGTCTCTCTCTCCCCGGTCTTTAACTCTGTCCGGTCTCTCTCGCCCCCAGTCTCTAACTCTCCCCGGTCTCTCTTGCCCTCAGTCTCTAACTCTCCCCGGTCTCTCTCGCCCCCAGTCTCGATCTCTCCCCGGTCTCTCTCTCACCCCCGGTCTCTAACTCTCCCCGGTCTCTCTCGCCCCCAGTCTCTAACTCTCCCCGGGCTCTCTCGCCCCCGGTCTCTAACTCTCCCCGGTCTCTCTCGCCCCCGGTCTCTAACTCTCCCCGGTCTCTCTCGCTCCCAGTCTCAAACGCTCCCCGGTCTCTCTCCCCCCCAGTGTCTAACTCTCCCTAGTTTCTCTCGACCCTGTCTCTTAACTCTTCCCGGTCTCTCTCGCCCCCATTCTCTAAGTCTCATCGGTCTCTCTCTATCCCGGTCTCCAACACTCTCCGGTCTCTCTCGCCCCCAGTCTCTAACTCTCTCCGGTCTCTCTCGCCCCCAGTCTCTAATTCTCCCCAGTCTCTCTTGCCCCCGGTCTCTAACTCTCCCCGTCTCTCTCGCCCCCGGTCTCTAACTCTCTCCGGTCTCTCTCGCCCCCAGTCTCTAACTGTACGCGGTCTCTCTCGCCACCAGTCTCTAACTCTCCCCGGTCTCTCTCTCCCCGGTCTCTAACTCTCTCCGGTCTCTCTCGCCCCCAGTCTCTAACTCTGCGCGGTCTCTCTCGCCACCAGTCTCTAACTCTCCCCGGTCTCTAACTCTCGCCAGTCTCTCTCACCCCCGGTCTCTAACTCTCCCCGGTCTCTCTCTGACCCCAGTCTCTAACTCTCCCCGGTCTCTCTCTCCCCAGTCTCTAACTCTGCCCGGTCTCTCTCTCCCCAGTCTCTAACTCTCCCCGGTCTCTCTCGCCCCCTGTCTCTAACTCTCCCCGGACTCTCTCTGACCCCAGTCTCTAACTCTCGCCGGTCTCTCTCTCCCCGGTCTTTAACTCTGTCCGGTCTCTCTCGCCCCCAGTCTCTAACTCTCCCCGGTCTCTCTCGCCCTCAGTCTCTAACTCTCACCGGTCTCTCTCGCCCCCAGTCTCGATCTCTCCCCGGTCTCTCTCTCACCCCCGGTCTCTAACTCTCCCCGGTCTCTCTCGCCCCCAGTCTCTAACTCTCCCCGGGCTCTCTCGCCCCCGGTCTCTAACTCTCCCCGGTCTCTCTCGCCCCCGGTCTCTAACTCTCCCCGGTCTCTCTCGCTCCCAGTCTCAAACGCTCCCCGGTCTCTCTCCCCCCCAGTGTCTAACTCTCCCTAGTTTATCTCGACCCTGTCTCTTAACTCTTCCCGGTCTCTCTCGCCCCCATTCTCTAAGTCTCATCGGTCTCTCTCTATCCCGGTCTCCAACACTCTCCGGTCTCTCTCGCCCCCAGTCTCTAACTCTCTCCGGTCTCTCTCGCCCCCAGTCTCTAATTCTCCCCAGTCTCTCTTGCTCCCGGTCTCTAACTCTCCCCGTCTCTCTCGCCCCCGGTCTCTAACTCTCTCCGGTCTCTCTCGCCCCCAGTCTCTAACTCTACGCGGTCTCTCTCGCCACCAGTCTCTAACTCTCCCCGGTCTCTAACTCTCGCCAGTCTCTCTCTCCCCGGTCTCTAAATCTCCCCCGTCTCTCTCCCCCCCGTCTCTAACTCTCCCCGGTCTCTCTTCCCCCCAGTCTCTAACTCTCCCCGGTCTCTCTCTCCCCAGTCTCTAACTCTGCCTGGTCTCTCTCGCCCCCAGTCTCTAACTCTCCCCGGTCTCTCTCGCCCCCAGTCTCTAACTCTCCCCGGTCTCTCTCGCCCCCGGTCTCTAACTCTCCCATGTCTCTCTCGCCCCCAGTCTCTAACTCTTTCCGGTCTCTCTCGCCCCCGGTCTCTAACTCTCCCCTGTCTCTCTCGCTCTCAGTCTCAAACACTACCCGGTCTCCCTCGCCCCCAGTTTCTAACTCTCCCCAGTCTCTCTCGCTCCGTTTCTAACTCTCCCCAGTCTCTCTCGCCCCCAGTCTCTAACTCTCCCCGGTCTCTCTCGCCCCCAGTCTCTAAGTCTCCCCGGTCTCTCTCTCCCCCGGTCTCTAACTCACCCATGTCTCTCTCGCCCCCAGTCTCTAACTCTTTCCGGTCTCTCTCTCCCCCGGTCTCTAACTCTCCCCTGTCTCTCTCGCCCCCGGTCTCTAACTCTCTCCGGTCTCTCTCGCCCCCAGTCTCTAATTCTCCCCGGTCTCTCTCGCCCCCTGTCTCTAACTCTCCCCGGTCTCGCTCGACCGCAGTCTCTAACTCTCCCCGGTCTCTCTCGCCCTCAGTCTCTAACTCTCCCCGGTCTCTCTCGCCCCCAGTCTCGATCTCTCCCCGGTCTCTCTCTCACCCCCGGTCTCTAACTCTCCCCGGTCTCTCTCGCCCCCAGTCTCTAACTCTCCCCAGTCTCTCTCGCCCTCAGTCTCTAACTCTCCCCGGTCTCTCTCGCCCCCAGTCTCGAGCTCTCCCCGGTCTCTCTCTCACCCCCGGTCTCTAACTCTCCCCGGTCTCTCTCACCCCCAGTCTCTAACTCTCCCCGGTCTCTCTCGCCCCCCGTCTCTAACTCTCCGGGGTCACTCTCGCCCCCGGTCTCTAACTCTCCCCGGTCTCTCTCGCTCCCAGTATCAAACGCTCCCCGGTCTCTCTCCCCCCCAGTGTCTAACTCTCCCCAGTCTCTCTCGACCCTGTCTCTTAACTCTTCCCGGTCTCTCTCGCCCCCAGTCTCTAAGTCTCATCGGTCTCTCTCTATCCCGGTCTCCAACACTCTCCGGTCTCTCTCGCCGCCAGTCTCTAACTCTCTCCGGTCTCTCTCGCCCCCAGTCTCTAATTCTCCCCAGTCTCTCTCGCCCCCGGTCTCTAACTCTCCCCGTCTCTCTCGCCCTCGGTCTCTAACTCTCTCCGCTCTCTCTCGCCCCCAGTCTCTAACTCTACGCGGTCTCTCTCGCCACCAGTCTCTTACTCTCCCCGGTCTCTCTCTCCCCGGTCTCTAACTCTCTCCGGTCTCTCTCGCCCCCAGTCTCTAACTCTACGCGGTCTCTCTCGCCCCCAGTCTCTAACTCTCCCCGGTCTCTCTCGCCCCCATCCTCAAACTCTCCCCGGTCTCTCTCGCCCCCGGTCTCTAACTCTCCCCTGTCTCTCTCGCCCCCAGTCTCTAACTCTTTCCGGTCTCTCTCGCCCCCGGTCTCTAACTCTCCCCTGTCTCTCCCGCTCCCAGTCTCAAACTCTACCCGGTCTCTCTCGCCCCCAGTTTCTAACTCTCCCCAGTCTCTCTCGCCCCCAGTCTCTAAGTCTCCCCGGTCTCTCTCTCCCCCGGTCTCTAACTCTCTCCGGTCTCTCTCGCCCCCAGGCTCTAACACTCTCCGGTCTCTCTCGCCCCCAGTCTCTAACTCTCTCCGGTCCCATCGCCTCCGATCTCTAACTCTCCCCGGTCTCTCTCGCCCCCGCTTTCTAACTCTCCCCGGTCTCTCTCGCCCCCCGTCTCTAACTCTCTCCGGTCTCTCTCGCCCCCAGTCTCTAACTCTCCCCGGTCTCTCTCGCCCCCAGTCTCGATCTCTCCCCGGTCTCTCTCGCCCCCAGTCTCTAATTCTCCCCAGTCTCTCTTGCCCCCGGTCTCTAACTCTCCCCGTCTCTCTCGCCCCCGGTCTCAAACTCTCTCCGGTCTCTCTCGCCCCCAGTCTCTAACTCTACGCGGTCTCTCTCGCCACCAGTCTCTAACTCTCCCCGGTCTCTCTCTCCCCGGTCTCTAACTCTCCCCCGTCTCTCTCGCCCCCAGTCTCTAACTCTCCCCGGTCTCTGTCGCCCCAAGTCTCTAAGTCTCCGCGGTCTCTCTCTCCCCCGGTCTCTAACTCTCTCCGGTCTCTCTCGACCCCACTCTCTAACTCTCTCCGGTGTCTCTCGCCCCCAGTCTCTGACTCTCTCCGGTCTCTCTCTCCCCCATTCTCTAACTCTCCCCTGTCTCTCTCGCCCCCGGTCTCTAACTCTCTCCGGTCTCTCTCGCCCCCAGTCACTAACTCTCTCCGGTCTCTCTCGCCCCCAGTCTCTAATTCTCCCCAGTCTCTCTTGCCCCCGGTCTCTAACTCTCCCCGTCTCTCTCGTCCCCCGGTCTCTAACTCTCTCCGGTCTCTCTCACCCCCAGTCTCTAACTCTACGCGGTCTCTCTCGCCACCAGTCTCTAACTCTCCCCGGTCTCTCTCTCCCCGGTCTCTAACTCTCTCCGGTCTCTCTCGGCCCCAGTCTCTAACTCTCCCCGGTCTCTGTCGAACCCAAGTCTCTAAGTCTCCCCGGTCTCTCTCTCCCCCGGTCTCTAACTCTCTCCGGTCTCTCTCGACCCCACTCTCTAACTCTCTCCGGTGTCTCTCGCCCCCAGTCTCTGACTCTCTCCGGTCTCTCTCTCCCCCATTCTCTAACTCTCCCCGGTCTCTCTCGCCCCCGGTCTCTAACTCTCTCCGGTCTCTCTCGCCCCCAGTCTCTAATTCTCCCCGGTCTCTCTCGCCCCCTGTCTCTAACTCTCCCCGGTCTCGCTCGACCCCAGTCTCTAACTCTCCCCGGTCTCTCTCGCCCTCAGTCTCTAACTCTCCCCGGTCTCTCTCGCCCCCAGTCTCGATCTCTCCCCGGTCTCTCTCTCACCCCCGGTCTCTAACTCTCCCCGGTCTCTCTCGCCCCCAGTCTCTAACTCTCCCCAGTCTCTCTCGCCCTCAGTCTCTAACTCTCCCCGGTCTCTCTCGCCCCCAGTCTCGATCTCTCCCCGGTCTCTCTCTCACCCCCGGTCTCTAACTCTCCCCGGTCTCTCTCACCCCCAGTCTCTAACTCTCCCCGGTCTCTCTCGCCCCCGGTCTCTAACTCTCCGGGGTCACTCTCGCCCCCGGTCTCTAACTCTCCCCGGTCTCTCTCGCTCCCAGTCTCAAACTCTCCACGGTCTCTCTCCCCCCCAGTGTCTAACTCTCCCCAGTCTCTCTCGACCCTGTCTCTTAACTCTTCCCGGTCTCTCTCGCCCCCAGTCTCTAAGTCTCATCGGTCTCTCTCTATCCCGGTCTCCAACACTCTCCGGTCTCTCTCGCCGCCAGTCTCTAACTCTCTCCGGTCTCTCTCGCCCCCAGTCTCTAATTCTCCCCAGTCTCTCTCGCCCCCGGTCTCTAACTCTCCCCGTCTCTCTCGCCCTCGGTCTCTAACTCTCTCCGCTCTCTCTCGCCCCCAGTCTCTAACTCTACGCGGTCTCTCTCGCCACCAGTCTCTTACTCTCCCCGGTCTCTCTCTCCCCGGTTTCTAACTCTCTCCGGTCTCTCTCGCCCCCAGTCTCTAACTCTACGCGGTCTCTCTCGCCACCAGTCTCTAACTCTCCCCGGTCTCTAGCTCTCGCTGGTCTCTCTCTCCCCGGTCTCTTAATCTCCCCCGTCTCTCTCCCCCCCCGTCTCTAACTCTCCCCGGTCTCTCTCATCCCCAGTCTCTAACTTTCCCCGGTCTCTCTCTCCCCAGTCTCTAACTCGGCCTGGTCTCTCTCGCCCCCAGTCTCTAACTCTCCCCGGTCTCTCTCGCCCCCATCCTCTAACTCTCCCCGGTCTCTCTCGCCCCCAGTCTCTAACTCTCCCCTGTCTCTCTCGCCCCCAGTCTCTAACTCTTTCCGGTCTCTCTCGCCCCCGGTCTCTAACTCTCCCCTGTCTCTCTCGCTCCCAGTCTCAAACTCTACCCGGTCTCTCTCGCCCCCAGTTTCTAACTCTCCCCAGTCTCTCTCGCCCCCAGTCTCTAAGTCTCCCCGGTCTCTCTCTCCCCCGGTCTCTAACTCTCTCCGGTCTCTCTCGCCCCCAGGCTCTAACTCTCCCCGGTCTCTCTCGCCCCCAGTCTCTAACTCTCTCCGGTCCCATCGCCCCCGGTCTCTAACTCTCCCCGGTCTCTCTCGCCCCCGCTTTCTAACTCTCCCCGGTCTCTCTCGCCCCCCGTCTCTAACTCTCTCCGGTCTCTCTCGCCCCCAGTCTCTAACTCTCCCCGGTCTCTTTCGCCCCCAGTCTCGATCTCTCCCCGGTCATTCTCTCACACCCGGTCTCTAAATCTCACCGGTCTCTCTCGCCCCCAGTCTCTAACTCTCCCCGGTCTCTCTCGCCCTCAGTCTCTAACTCTCCCCGGTCTCTCTCGCCCCCAGTCTCGATCTCTCCCCGGTCTCTCTCTCACCCCCGGTCTCTAACTCTCCCCGGTCTCTCTCGCCCCCAGTCTCTAACTCTCCCCGGTCTCTCTCGCCCCCGGTCTCTAACTCTCCCCGGTCTCTCTCGCCCCCGGTCTCTAACTCTCCCCGGTCTCTCTCGCTCCCAGTCTCAAACGCTCCCCGGTCTCTCTCCACCACAGTGTCTAACTCTCCCCAGTCTCTCTCGACCCTGTCTCTTAACTCTTCCCGGTCTCGCTCGCCCCCAGTCTCTAAGTCTCATCGGTCTCCCTCTATCCCAGTCTCCAACACTCTCCGGTCTCTCTCGCCCCCAGTCTCTAACTCTCTCCGGTCTCTCTCGCCCCCAGTCTCTAATTCTCCCCAGTCTCTATCGCCCCCGGTCTCTAACTCTCCCCTTCTCTCTCGCCCCCGGTCTCTAACTCTCTCCGCTCTCTCTCGCCCCCAGTCTCTAACTCTACGCGGTCTCTCTCGCCACCAGTCTCGTACTCTCCCCGGTCTCTCTCTCACCGGTCTCTAACTCTCTCCGGTCTCTCTCGCCCCCAGTCTCTAACTCTACGCGGTCTCTCTCGCCACCAGTCTCTAACTCTCCCCGGTCTCTAACTCTCGCCGGTCTCTCTCTCCCCGGTCTCTAAATCTCCCCCGTCTCTCTCACCCCCGTCTCTAACTCTCCCCGGTCTCTCTCATCCCCAGTCTCTAACTCTCCCCGGTCTCTCTCTCCCCAGTCTCTAACTCTGCCTGGTCTCTCTCGCCCCCAGTCTCTAACTCTCGCCGGTCTCTCTCTCCCCGGTCTCTAAATCTCCCCCGTCTCTCTCACCCCCGTCTCTAACTCTCCCCGGTCTCTCTCATCCCCAGTCTCTAACTCTCCCCGGTCTCTCTCTCCCCAGTCTCTAACTCTGCCTGGTCTCTCTCGTCCCCAGTCTCTAACTCTTTCCGGTCTCTCTCGCCCCCAGTCTCTAACTCTCCCCTGTCTCTCTCGCTCCCAGTCTCAAACTCTACCCGGTCTCTCTCGCCCGCGGTTTATAACTCTCCCCAGTCTCTCTCGCGCCCAGTCTCTAATTCTCCCCAGTCTCTCTTGCCCCCGGTCTCTAACTCTCCCCGTCTCTCTCGTCCCCCGGTCTCTAACTCTCTCCGGTCTCTCTCGCCCCCAGTCTCTAACTCTACGCGGTCTCTCTCGCCACCAG
The DNA here is from genome assembly GCF_047496795.1 of Chiloscyllium punctatum. NCBI lineage: Eukaryota > Metazoa > Chordata > Chondrichthyes > Orectolobiformes > Hemiscylliidae > Chiloscyllium > Chiloscyllium punctatum. Next base: position 77,634,270 of record NC_092752.1, on the reverse strand, counting down.
TCTCTAACTCTCCCCGGTCTCTCTCTCCCCGGTCTCTAACTGTCTCCGGTCTCTCTCGCCCCCAGTCTCTAACTCTCCCCGGTCTCTGTCGAACCCAAGTCTCTAAGTCTCCCCGGTCTCTCTCTCCCCCGGTCTCTAACTCTCTCCGGTCTCTCTCGACCCCACTCTCTAACTCTCTCCGGTGTCTCTCGCCCCCAGTCTCTGACTCTCTCCGGTCTCTCTCTCCCCCATTCTCTAACTCTCCCCTGTCTCTCTCGCCCCCGGTCTCTAACTCTCTCCGGTCTCTCTCGCCCCCAGTCTCTAATTCTCCCCGGTCTCTCTCGCCCCCTGTCTCTAACTCTCCCCGGTCTCGCTCGACCGCAGTCTCTAACTCTCCCCGGTCTCTCTCGCCCTCAGTCTCTAACTCTCCCCGGTCTCTCTCGCCCCCAGTCTCGATCTCTCCCCGGTCTCTCTCTCACCCCCGGTCTCTAACTCTCCCCGGTCTCTCTCGCCCCCAGTCTCTAACTCTCCCCAGTCTCTCTCGCCCTCAGTCTCTAACTCTCCCCGGTCTCTCTCGCCCCCAGTCTCGAGCTCTCCCCGGTCTCTCTCTCACCCCCGGTCTCTAACTCTCCCCGGTCTCTCTCACCCCCAGTCTCTAACTCTCCCCGGTCTCTCTCGCCCCCCGTCTCTAACTCTCCGGGGTCACTCTCGCCCCCGGTCTCTAACTCTCCCCGGTCTCTCTCGCTCCCAGTCTCAAACGCTCCCCGGTCTCTCTCCCCCCCAGTGTCTAACTCTCCCCAGTCTCTCTCGACCCTGTCTCTTAACTCTTCCCGGTCTCTCTCGCCCCCAGTCTCTAAGTCTCATCGGTCTCTCTCTATCCCGGTCTCCAACACTCTCCGGTCTCTCTCGCCGCCAGTCTCTAACTCTCTCCGGTCTCTCTCGCCCCCAGTCTCTAATTCTCCCCAGTCTCTCTCGCCCCCGGTCTCTAACTCTCCCCGTCTCTCTCGCCCTCGGTCTCTAACTCTCTCCGCTCTCTCTCGCCCCCAGTCTCTAACTCTACGCGGTCTCTCTCGCCACCAGTCTCTTACTCTCCCCGGTCTCTCTCTCCCCGGTCTCTAACTCTCTCCGGTCTCTCTCGCCCCCAGTCTCTAACTCTACGCGGTCTCTCTCGCCCCCAGTCTCTAACTCTCCCCGGTCTCTCTCGCCCCCATCCTCAAACTCTCCCCGGTCTCTCTCGCCCCCGGTCTCTAACTCTCCCCTGTCTCTCTCGCCCCCAGTCTCTAACTCTTTCCGGTCTCTCTCGCCCCCGGTCTCTAACTCTCCCCTGTCTCTCCCGCTCCCAGTCTCAAACTCTACCCGGTCTCTCTCGCCCCCAGTTTCTAACTCTCCCCAGTCTCTCTCGCCCCCAGTCTCTAAGTCTCCCCGGTCTCTCTCTCCCCCGGTCTCTAACTCTCTCCGGTCTCTCTCGCCCCCAGGCTCTAACACTCTCCGGTCTCTCTCGCCCCCAGTCTCTAACTCTCTCCGGTCCCATCGCCCCCGATCTCTAACTCTCCCCGGTCTCTCTCGCCCCCGCTTTCTAACTCTCCCCGGTCTCTCTCGCCCCCCCGTCTCTAACTCTCCCCGGTCTCTTTCGCCCCCAGTCTCGAGCTCTCCCCGGTCTCTCTCTCACCCCCGGTCTCTAACTCTCCCCGGTCTCTCTCACCCCCAGTCTCTAACTCTCCCCGGTCTCTCTCGCCCCCGGTCTCTAACTCTCCGGGGTCACTCTCGCCCCCGGTCTCTAACTCTCCCCGGTCTCTCTCGCTCCCAGTCTCAAACGCTCCCCGGTCTCTCTCCCCCCCAGTGTCTAACTCTCCCCAGTCTCTCTCGACCCTGTCTCTTAACTCTTCCCGGTCTCTCTCGCCCCCAGTCTCTAAGTCTCATCGGTCTCTCTCTATCCCGGTCTCCAACACTCTCCGGTCTCTCTCGCCGCCAGTCTCTAACTCTCTCCGGTCTCTCTCGCCCCCAGTCTCTAATTCTCCCCAGTCTCTCTCGCCCCCGGTCTCTAACTCTCCCCGTCTCTCTCGCCCTCGGTCTCTAACTCTCTCCGCTCTCTCTCGCCCCCAGTCTCTAACTCTACGCGGTCTCTCTCGCCACCAGTCTCTTACTCTCCCCGGTCTCTCTCTCCCCGGTCTCTAACTCTCTCCGGTCTCTCTCGCCCCCAGTCTCTAACTCTACGCGGTCTCTCTCGCCCCCAGTCTCTAACTCTCCCCGGTCTCTCTCGACCCCATCCTCAAACTCTCCCCGGTCTCTCTCGCCCCCGGTCTCTAACTCTCCCCTGTCTCTCTCGCCCCCAGTCTCTAACTCTTTCCGGTCTCTCTCGCCCCCGGTCTCTAACTCTCCCCTGTCTCTCCCGCTCCCAGTCTCAAACTCTACCCGGTCTCTCTCGCCCCCATTTTCTAACTCTCCCCTGTCTCTCTCGCCCCCAGTCTCTAAGTCTCCCCGGTCTCTCTCTCCCCCGGTCTCTAACTCTCTCCGGTCTCTCTCGCCCCCAGTCTCTAACACTCTCCGGTCTCTCTCGCCCCCAGTCTCTAACTCTCTCCGGTCCCATCGCCCCCGATCGCTAACTCTCCCCGGTCTCTCTCGCCCCCGCTTTCTAACTCTCCCCGGTCTCTCTCGCCCCCCGTCTCTAACTCTCCCCGGTCACTTTCGCCCCCAGTCTCGATCTCTCCCCGGTCATTCTCTCACACCCGGTCTCTAAATCTCACCGGTCTCTCTCGCCCCCAGTCTCTAACTCTCCCCGGTCTCTCTCGCCCTCAGTCTCTAACTCTCCCCGGTCTCTCTCGCCCCCAGTCTCGATCTCTCCCCGGTCTCTCTCTCACCCCCGGTCTCTAACTCTCCCCGGTCTCTCTCGCCCCCAGTCTCTAACTCTCCCCGGTCTCTCTCGCCCCCGGTCTCTAACTCTCCCCGGTCTCTCTCGCCCCCGGTCTCTAACTCTCCCCGGTCTCTCTCGCTCCAAGTCTCAAACGCTCCCCGGTCTCTCTCCCCCACAGTGTCTAACTCTCCCCAGTCTCTCTCGACCCTGTCTCTTAACTCTTCCCGGTCTCGCTCGCCCCCAGTCTCTAAGTCTCATCGGTCTCCCTCTATCCCAGTCTCCAACACTCTCCGGTCTCTCTCGCCCCCAGTCTCTAACTCTCTCCGGTCTCTCTCGCCCCCAGTCTCTAATTCTCCCCAGTCTCTATCGCCCCCGGTCTCTAACTCTCCCCTTCTCTCTCGCCCCCGGTCTCTAACTCTCTCCGCTCTCTCTCGCCCCCAGTCTCTGACTCTACGCGGTCTCTCTCGCCACCAGTCTCGTACTCTCCCCGGTCTCTCTCTCACCGGTCTCTAACTCTCTCCGGTCTCTCTCGCCCCCAGTCTCTAACTCTACGCGGTCTCTCTCGCCACCAGTCTCTAACTCTCCCCGGTCTCTAACTCTCGCCGGTCTCTCTCTCCCCGGTCTCTAAATCTCCCCCGTCTCTCTCACCCCCGTCTCTAACTCTCCCCGGTCTCTCTCATCCCCAGTCTCTAACTCTCCCCGGTCTCTCTCTCCCCAGTCTCTAACTCTGCCTGGTCTCTCTCGCCCCCATTCTCTAACTCTCCCCGGTCTCTCTCGCCCCCAGTCTCTAACTCTCCCCGGTCTCTCTCGCCCCCGGTCTCTAACTCTCCCCTGTCTCTCTCGTCCCCAGTCTCTAACTCTTTCCGGTCTCTCTCGCCCCCAGTCTCTAACTCTCCCCTGTCTCTCTCGCTCCCAGTCTCAAACTCTACCCGGTCTCTCTCGCCCGCTGTTTATAACTCTCCCCAGTCTCTCTCGACCCCAGTCTCTAATTCTCCCCAGTCTCTCTTGCCCCCGGTCTCTAACTCTCCCCGTCTCTCTCGTCCCCCGGTCTCTAACTCTCTCCGGTCTCTCTCGCCCCCAGTCTCTAACTCTACGCGGTCTCTCTCGCCACCAGTCTCTAACTCTCCCCTGTCTCTCTCGCTCCCAGTCTCAAACTCTACCCGGTCTCTATCGCCCGCGGTTTATAACTCTCCCCAGTCTCTCTCGCCCCCAGTCTCTAATTCTCCCCAGTCTCTCTTGCCCCCGGTCTCTAACTCTCCCCGTCTCTCTCATCCCCCGGTCTCTAACTCTCTCCGGTCTCTCTCGCCCCCAGTCTCTAACTCTACGCGGTCTCTCTCGCCACCAGTCTCTAACTCTCCCCGGTCTCTCTCTCCCCAGTCTCTAACTCTCCCCGGTCTCTCTCGCCCCCAGTCTCTAACTCTCCCCGGTCTCTCTCGCCCCCGGTCTCTAACTCTCCCCTGTCTCTCTCGTCCCCAGTCTCTAACTCTTTCCGGTCTCTCTCGCCCCCAGTCTCTAACTCTCCCCTGTCTCTCTCGCTCCCAGTCTCAAACTCTACCCGGTCTCTCTCGCCCGCGGTTTATAACTCTCCCCAGTCTCTCTCGCCCCCAGTCTCTAATTCTCCCCAGTCTCTCTTGCCCCCGGTCTCTAACTCTCCCCGTCTCTCTCGTCCCCCGGTCTCTAACTCTCTCCGGTCTCTCTCGCCCCCGGTCTCTAACACTCCCCGTCTCTCTCGCCCCCAGTCTCTAACTCTCTCCGGTCTCTCTCGCCCCCAGTCTCTAACTTTGCCTGGTCTCTCTCGCCCCCAGTCTCTAACTCTCCCCGGTCTCTCTCGCCCCCAGTCTCTAACTCTCCCCGGTCTCTCTCGCCCCCAGTCTCTAACTCTCCCCGGTCTCTCTCGCCCCCGGTCTCTAACACTCCCCGGTCTCTCTCGCCCCCAGTCTCTAACTCTCTCCGGTCTCTCTCGCCACCAGTCTCTTACTCTCCCCGGTCTCTCTCTCCCCGGTCTCTAACTCTCTCCGGTCTCTCTCGCCCCCAGTCTCTAACTCTACGCGGTCTCTCTCGCCACCAGTCTCTAACTCTCCCCGGTCTCTAGCTCTCGCTGGTCTCTCTCTCCCCGGTCTCTTAATCTCCCCCGTCTCTCTCCCCCCCCGTCTCTAACTCTCCCCGGTCTCTCTCATCCCCAGTCTCTAACTTTCCACGGTCTCTCTCTCCCCAGTCTCTAACTCGGCCTGGTCTCTCTCGCCCCCAGTCTCTAACTCTCCCCGGTCTCTCTCGCCCCCATCCTCTAACTCTCCCCGGTCTCTCTCGCCCCCGGTCTCTAACTCTCCCCTGTCTCTCTCGCCCCCAGTCTCTAACTCTTTCCGGTCTCTCTCGCCCCCGGTCTCTAACTCTCCCCTGTCTCTCTCGCTCCCAGTCTCAAACTCTACCCGGTCTCTCTCGCCCCCAGTTTCTAACTCTCCCCAGTCTCTCTCGCCCCCAGTCTCTAAGTCTCCCCGGTCTCTCTCTCCCCCGGTCTCTAACTCTCCCCGGTCTCTTTCGCCCCCAGTCTCGATCTCTCCCCGGTCATTCTCTCACACCCGGTCTCTAAATCTCACCGGTCTCTCTCGCCCCCAGTCTCTAACTCTCTCCGGTCTCTCTCGCCCCCAGTCTCTAACTCTCCCCGGTCTCTCTCGCCCCCAGTCTCTAACTCTCCCCGGTCTCTCTCGCCCCCGGTCTCTAACACTCCCCGGTCTCTCTCGCCCCCAGTCTCTAACTCTCTCCGGTCTCTCTCGCCACCAGTCTCTTACTCTCCCCGGTCTCTCTCTCCCCGGTCTCTAACTCTCTCCGGTCTCTCTCGCCCCCAGTCTCTAACTCTACGCGGTCTCTCTCGCCACCAGTCTCTAACTCTCCCCGGTCTCTAGCTCTCGCTGGTCTCTCTCTCCCCGGTCTCTTAATCTCCCCCGTCTCTCTCCCCCCCCGTCTCTAACTCTCCCCGGTCTCTCTCATCCCCAGTCTCTAACTTTCCCCGGTCTCTCTCTCCCCAGTCTCTAACTCGGCCTGGTCTCTCTCGCCCCCAGTCTCTAACTCTCCCCGGTCTCTCTCGCCCCCATCCTCTAACTCTCCCCGGTCTCTCTCGCCCCCGGTCTCTAACTCTCCCCTGTCTCTCTCGCCCCCAGTCTCTAACTCTTTCCGGTCTCTCTCGCCCCCGGTCTCTAACTCTCCCCTGTCTCTCTCGCTCCCAGTCTCAAACTCTACCCGGTCTCTCTCGCCCCCAGTTTCTAACTCTCCCCAGTCTCTCTCGCCCCCAGTCTCTAAGTCTCCCCGGTCTCTCTCTCCCCCGGTCTCTAACTCTCCCCGGTCTCTTTCGCCCCCAGTCTCGATCTCTCCCCGGTCATTCTCTCACACCCGGTCTCTAAATCTCACCGGTCTCTCTCGCCCCCAGTCTCTAACTCTCCCCGGTCTCTCTCGCCCTCAGTCTCTAACTCTCCCCGGTCTCTCTCGCCCCCAGTCTCGATCTCTCCCCGGTCTCTCTCTCACCCCCGGTCTCTAACTCTCCCCGGTCTCTCTCGCCCCCAGTCTCTAACTCTCCCCGGTCTCTCTCGCCCCCGGTCTCTAACTCTCCCCGGTCTCTCTCGCCCCCGGTCTCTAACTCTCCCCGGTCTCTCTCGCTCCCAGTCTCAAACGCTCCCCGGTCTCTCTCCACCACAGTGTCTAACTCTCCCCAGTCTCTCTCGACCCTGTCTCTTAACTCTTCCCGGTCTCGCTCGCCCCCAGTCTCTAAGTCTCATCGGTCTCCCTCTATCCCAGTCTCCAACACTCTCCGGTCTCTCTCGCCCCCAGTCTCTAACTCTCTCCGGTCTCTCTCGCCCCCAGTCTCTAATTCTCCCCAGTCTCTATCGCCCCCGGTCTCTAACTCTCCCCTTCTCTCTCGCCCCCGGTCTCTAACTCTCTCCGCTCTCTCTCGCCCCCAGTCTCTAACTCTACGCGGTCTCTCTCGCTACCAGTCTCGTACTCTCCCCGGTCTCTCTCTCACCGGTCTCTAACTCTCTCCGGTCTCTCTCGCCCCCAGTCTCTAACTCTACGCGGTCTCTCTCGCCACCAGTCTCTAACTCTCCCCGGTCTCTAACTCTCGCCGGTCTATCTCTCCCCGGTCTCTAAATCTCCCCCGTCTCTCTCACCCCCGTCTCTAACTCTCCCCGGTCTCTCTCATCCCCAGTCTCTAACTCTCCCCGGTCTCTCTCTCCCCAGTCTCTAACTCTGCCTGGTCTCTCTCGCCCCCATTCTCTAACTCTCCCCGGTCTCTCTCGCCCCCAGTCTCTAACTCTCCCCGGTCTCTCTCGCCCCCGGTCTCTAACTCTCCCCTGTCTCTCTCGTCCCCAGTCTCTAACTCTTTCCGGTCTCTCTCGCCCCCAGTCTCTAACTCTCCCCTGTCTCTCTCGCTCCCAGTCTCAAACTCTACCCGGTCTCTCTCGCCCGCGGTTTATAACTCTCCCCAGTCTCTCTCGCCCCCAGTCTCTAATTCTCCCCAGTCTCTCTTGCCCCCGGTCTCTAACTCTCCCCGTCTCTCTCGTCCCCCGGTCTCTAACTCTCTCCGGTCTCTCTCGCCCCCAGTCTCTAACTCTACGCGGTCTCTCTCGCCACCAGTCTCTAACTCTCCCCTGTCTCTCTCGCTCCCAGTCTCAAACTCTACCCGGTCTCTCTCGCCCGCGGTTTATAACTCTCCCCAGTCTCTCTCGCCCCCAGTCTCTAATTCTCCCCAGTCTCTCTTGCCCCCGGTCTCTAACTCTCCCCGTCTCTCTCGTCCCCCGGTCTCTAACTCTCTCCGGTCTCTCTCGCCCCCAGTCTCTAACTCTACGCGGTCCCTCTCGCCACCAGTCTCTAACTCTCCCCGGTCTCTCTCTCCCCAGTCTCTAACTCTCCCCGGTCTCTCTCGCCCCCAGTCTCTAACTCTCCCCGGTCTATCTCGCCCCCGGTCTCTAACTCTCCCCTGTCTCTCTCGTCCCCAGTCTCTAACTCTTTCCGGTCTCTCTCGCCCCCAGTCTCTAACTCTCCCCTGTCTCTCTCGCTCCCAGTCTCAAACTCTACACGGTCTCTCTCGCCCGCGGTTTATAACTCTCCCCAGTCTCTCTCACCCCCAGTCTCTAATTCTCCCCAGTCTCTCTTGCCCCCGGTCTCTAACTCTCCCCGTCTCTCTCGTCCCCCGGTCTCTAACTCTCTCCGGTCTCTCTCGCCCCCGGTCTCTAACACTCCCCGTCTCTCTCGCCCCCAGTCTCTAACTCTCTCCGGTCTCTCTCGCCCCCAGTCTCTAACTTTGCCTGGTCTCTCTCGCCCCCAGTCCCTAACTCTCCCCGGTCTCTCTCGCCCCCAGTCTCTAACTCTCCCCGGTCTCTCTCGCCCCCGGTCTCTAACACTCCCCGTCTCTCTCGCCCCCAGTCTCTAACTCTCTCCGGTCTCTCTCGCCCCCGGTCTCTAACTCTCCCCTGTCTCTCTCGCTCCCAGTCTCAAACTCTCCCCGGTCTCTCTCGCCCCCAGTTTAAAACTTTCCCCGGTCTCGCTCGACCCCAGTCTCTAACTCTCCCCGGTCTCTCTCGCCCCCAGTCCCTCAGTCTCCCCGGTCTCTCTCGCCCCCAGTCTCGATCTCTCCCTGGTCTCTCTCTCACCCCCGGTCTCTAACTCTCCCCGGTCTCTCTCTGACCCCAGTCTCTAACTCTCCCCCGGTCTCTCTCTCCCCAGTCTCTAACTCTGCCCAGTCTCTCTCTCCCCAGTCTCTAACTCTCCCCGGTCTCTCTCGCCCCCTGTCTCTAACTCTCCCCGGTCTCTCTCTGACCCCAGTCTCTAACTCTCGCCGGTCTCTCTCTCCCCGGTCTTTAGCTCTGTCCGGTATCTCTCGCCCCCAGTCTCTAACTCTCCCCGGTCTCTCTCGCCCTCAGTATCTAACGCTCCCCGGTCTCTCTGGCCCCCAGGCTCGATCTCTCCCCGGTCTCTCTTTCACCCCCAGTCTCTAACTCTCCCCGTGGTCTCCTGCCCCCGGTCTCTAACTCTCCCCGGTCTCTCTCGCCCCCGGTCTCTAACTCTCCCCGGTCTCGCTCGACCCCAGTCTCTAACTCTCCCCGGTCTCTCTCGCCCCCAGTCTCTCAGTCTCCCCGGTCTCTCTCGCCCCCAGTCTCGATCTCTCCCCGGTCTCTTTCTCACCCCCGGTCTCTAAATCACCCCGGTCTCTCTCTGACCCCAGTCTCTAACTCTCCCCGGTCTCTCTCTCCCCAGTCTCTAACTCTGCCCGGTCTCTCTCTCCCCAGTCTCTAACTCTCCCCGGTCTCTCTCGCCCCCTGTCTCTAACTCTCCCCGGTCTCTCTCTGACCCCAGTCTCTAACTCTCGCCGGTCTCTCTCTCCCCGGTCTTTAACTCTGTCCGGTCTCTCTCGCCCCCAGTATCTAACTCTCCCCGGTCTCTCTCGCCCTCAGTCTCTAACTCTCCCCGGTCTCTCTCGCCCCCAGTCTCGATCTCTCCCCGGTCTCTCTCTCACCCCCGGTCTCTAACTCTCCCCGGTCTCTCTCGCCCCCAGTCTCTAACTCTCCCCGGGCTCTCTCGCCCCCGGTCTCTAACTCTCCCCGGTCTCACTCGCCCCCGGTCTCTAACTCTCCCCGGTCTCTCTCGCTCCCAGTCTCAAACGCTCCCCGGTCTCTCTCCCCCCCCAGTGTCGAACTCTCCCTAGTTTCTCTCGACCCTGTCTCTTAACTCTTCCCGGTCTCTCTCGCCCCCATTCTCTAAGTCTCATCGGTCTCTCTCTATCCCGGTCTCCAACACTCTCCGGTCTCTCTCGCCCCCAGTCTCTAACTCTCTCCGGTCTCTCTCGCCCCCAGTCTCTAATTCTCCCCAGTCTCTCTTGCCCCCGGTCTCTAACTCTCCCCGTCTCTCTCGCCCCCGGTCTCTAACTCTCTCCGGTCTCTCTCGCCCCCAGTCTCTAACTCTACGCGGTCTCTCTCGCCACCAGTCTCTAACTCTCCCCGGTCTCTCTCTCCCCGGTCTCTAACTCTCTCCGGTCTCTCTCGCCCCCAGTCTCTAACTCTACGCGGTCTCTCTCGCCACCAGTCTCTAACTCTCCCCGGTCTCTAACTCTCGCCAGTCACTCTCTCCCCGGTCTCTAAATCTCCCCCGTCTCTCTCCCCCCCCGTCTCTAACTCTCCCCCGTCTCTCTCACCCCCAGTTTCTAACTCTCCCCGGTCTCTCTCTACCCAGTCTCTAACTCTGCCTGGTCTCTCTCGCCCCCAGTCTCTAACTCTCCCCGGTCTCTCTCGCCCCCAGTCTCTAACTCTCCCCGGTCTCTCTCGCCCCCGGTCTCTAACTCTCCCATGTCTCTCTCGCCCCCAGTCTCTAACTCTTTCCGGTCTCTCTCGCCCCCGGTCTCTAACTCTCCCCTGTCTCTCTCGCTCCCAGTCTCAAACACTACCCGGTCTCTCTCGCCCCCAGTTTCTAACTCTCCCCAGTCTCTCTCGCTCCGTTTCTAACTCTCCCCAGTCTCTCTCGCCCCCAGTCTCTAACTCTCCCCGGTCTCTCTCGCCCCCAGTCTCTAAGTCTCCCCGGTCTCTCTCTCCCCCGGTCTCTAACTCTCCCATGTCTCTCTCGCCCCCAGCCTCTAACTCTTTCCGGTCTCTCTCTCCCCCGGTCTCTAACTCTCCCCGGTCTCTCTCGCTCCCAGTCTCAAATTCTCCCCGGTCTCTCTCGCCCCCAGTTTCTAACTCTCCCCAGTCTCTCTCGCCCCGTTTCTAACTCTCCCCAGTCTCTCTCGCCCCCAGTCTCTAACTCTCCCCGGTCTCTCTCGCCCCCAGTCTCTAAGTCTCCCCGGTCTCTCTCTCCCCCAGTCTCTAACACTCTCCGGTCTCTCTCGCCCCCAGTCTCTAACTCTCTCCGGTCCCATCGCCCCCGGTCTCTAACTCTCCCCGGTCTCTCTCGCCCCCGCTTTCTAACTCTCCCCGGTCTCTCTCGCCCCCCGTCTCTAACTCTCTCCGGTCTCTCTCGCCCCCAGTCTCTAACTCTCCCCGGTCTCTCTCGCACCCAGTCTCGAACTCTCCCCGGTCTCTCTCGCCCCCAGTCTCTAATTCTCCCCAGTCTCTCTTGCCCCCGGTCTCTAACTCTCCCCGTCTCTCTCGCCCCCGGTCTCAAACTCTCTCCGGTCTCTCTCGCCCCCAGTCTCTAACTCTACGCGGTCTCTCTCGCCACCAGTCTCTAACTCTCCCCGGTCTCTCTCTCCCCGGTCTCTAACTCTCTCCGGTCTCTCTCGCCCCCAGTCTCTAACTCTCCCCGGTCTCTGTCGCCCCAAGTCTCTAAGTCTCCGCGGTCTCTCTCTCCCCCGGTCTCTAACTCTCTCCGGTCTCTCTCGACCCCACTCTCTAACTCTCTCCGGTGTCTCTCGCCCCCAGTCTCTGACTCTCTCCGGTCTCTCTCTCCCCTATTCTCTAACTCTCCCCTGTCTCTCTCGCCCCCGGTCTCTAACTCTCTCCGGTCTCTCTCGCCCCCAGTCACTAACTCTCTCCGGTCTCTCTCGCCCCCAGTCTCTAATTCTCCCCAGTCTCTCTTGCCCCCGGTCTCTAACTCTCCCCGTCTCTCTCGTCCCCCGGTCTCTAACTCTCTCCGGTCTCTCTCGCCCCCAGTCTCTAACTCTACGCGGTCTCTCTCGCCACCAGTCTCTAACTCTCTCCGGTCCCATCGCCCCCGGTCTCTAACTCTCCCCGGTCTCTCTCGCCCCCGCTTTCAAACTCTCCCCGGTCTCTCTCGCCCCCCGTCTCTAACTCTCTCCGGTCTCTCTCGCCCCCATTCTCTAACTCTCTCCAGTCTCTCTCGCCCCCAGTCTCGATCTGTCCCCGGTCTCTCTCTAACACCCGGTCTCTAAATCTCCCCCGTCTCTCTCGCCCCAGTCTCTAACTCTCCCCGGTCTCTCTCGCCCCCAGTCTCTAACTCTCCCCGGTCTCTCTCGCCCCCAGTCTCTAACTCTCCACGGTCTGTCTCGCCCCCGGTCTCTAACTCTCCCCGGTCTCTCTCGCACCCAGTCTCTAACTCTCCCCGGTCTCTCTCGCCCCCAGTCTCTAACTCTCCCGAGTCTCTCTCGCCCCCAGTCTCTAACTCTCCCCGGTCTCTCTCGCCCCCAGTCTCTAAGTCTCATCGGTCTCTCTCTCCCCCGGTCTCTAACTCTCTCCGGTCTCTCTCGACTCCACTCTCTAACTCTCTCCGGTCTCTCTCGCCCCCTGTCTCTGACTCTCTCCGGTCTCTCTCGCCCCCATTCTCTAACTCTCCCCAGTCTCTCTCGCCCCCGGTCTCTAACTCTCCCCTGTCTCTCTCGCTCCCAGTCTCTCACTCTCCCCGGTCTCTCTCTCCCCGGTCGCTAACTCTCTGCGGTCTCTCTCGCCCCCAGTCTCTAACTCTCGCCGGTCTCTCTCTCCCCAGTCTCTAACTCTCTCCAGTCTTTCTCGCCCCCAGTTTCTAACTCTCCCCAGTCTCTCTCGCCCCCAGTCTCTAACTCTCTCTGGTCTCTCTCGCCCCCGGTCTCTAACACTCCCCGTCTCTCTCGCCCCCAGTCTCTAACTCTCTCCGGTCTCTCTCGCCCCCAGTCTCTAACTTTGCCTGGTCTCTCTCGCCCCCAGTCTCTAACTCTCCCCGGTCTCTCTCGCCCCCAGTCTCTAACTCTCCCCGGTCTCTCTCGCCCCCGGTCTCTAACACTCCCCGTCTCTCTCGCCCCCAGTCTCTAACTCTCTCCGGTCTCTCTCGCCCCCGGTCTCTAACTCTCCCCTGTCTCTCTCGCTCCCAGTCTCAAACTCTCCCCGGTCTCTCTCGCCCCCAGTTTCTAACTTTCCCCGGTCTCGCTCGACCCCAGTCTCTAACTCTCCCCGGTCTCTCTCGCCCCCAGTCTCTCAGTCTCCCCGGTTCTCTCGCCCCCAGTCTCGATCTCTCCCCGGTCTCTCTCTCACCCCCGGTCTCTAACTCTCCCCGGTCTCTCTCTGACCCCAGTCTCTAACTCTCCCCGGTCTCTCTCTACCCAGTCTCTAACTCTGCCCAGTCTCTCTCTGACCACAGTCTCTAACTCTCCCCGGTGTCTCTCTGACCCCAGTCTCTAACTCTCGCCGGTCTCTCTCTCCCCGGTCTTTAACTCTGTCCGGTCTCTCTCGCCCCCAGTCTCTCACTCTCCCCGGTCTCTCTCGCCCTCAGTATCTAACTCTCCCCGGTCTCTCTCGCCCCCAGTCTCGATCTCTCCCCGGTCTCTCTCTCACCCCCGGTCTCTAACTCTCCCCGGTCTCTCTCGCCCCCAGTCTCTAACTCTCCCCGGGCTCTCCTGCCCCCGGTCTCTAACTCTCCCCGGTCTCTCTCGCCCCCGGTCTCTAACTCTCCCCGGTCTCGCTCGACCCCAGTCTCTAACTCTCCCCGGTCTGTCTCGCCCCCAGTCTCGATCTCTCCCCGGTCTCTCTCTCACCCCCGGTCTCTAACTCTCCCCGGTCTCTCTCTGACCCCAGTCTCTAAATCTCCCCGGTCTCTCTCTCCCCAGTCTCTAACTCTGCCCGGTCTCTCTCTCCCCAGTCTCTAACTCTCCCCGGTCTCTCTCGCCCCCTGTCTCTAACTCTCCCCGGTCTCTCTCTGACCCCAGTCTCTAACTCTCGCCGGTCTCTCTCTCCCCGGTCTTTAACTCTGTCCGGTCTCTCTCGCCCCCAGTCTCTAACTCTCCCCGGTCTCTCTTGCCCACAGTCTCTAACTCTCCCCGGTCTCTCTCGCCCCCAGTCTCGATCTCTCCCCGGTCTCTCTCTCACCCCCGGTCTCTAACTCTCCCCGGTCTCTCTCGCCCCCAGTCTCTAACTCTCCCCGGGCTCTCTCGCCCCCGGTCTCTAACTCTCCCCGGTCTCTCTCGCCCCCGGTCTCTAACTCTCCCCGGTCTCTCTCGCTCCCAGTCTCAAACGCTCCCCGGTCTCTCTCCCCCCCAGTGTCTAACTCTCCCTAGTTTCTCTCGACCCTGTCTCTTAACTCTTCCCGGTCTCTCTCGCCACCATTCTCTAAGTCTCATCGGTCTCTCTCTATCCCGGTCTCCAACACTCTCCGGTCTCTCTCGCCCCCAGTCTCTAACTCTCTCCGGTCTCTCTCGCCCCCAGTCTCTAATTCTCCCCAGTCTCTCTTGCCCCCGGTCTCTAACTCTCCCCGTCTCTCTCGCCCCCGGTCTCTAACTCTCTCCGGTCTCTCTCGCCCCCAGTCTCTAACTGTACGCGGTCTCTCTCGCCACCAGTCTCTAACTCTCCCCGGTCTCTCTCTCCCCGGTCTCTAACTCTCTCCGGTCTCTCTCGCCCCCAGTCATTAACTCTGCGCGGTCTCTCTCGCCACCAGTCTCTAACTCTCCCCGGTCTCTAACTCTCGCCAGTCTCTCTCACCCCCGGTCTCTAACTCTCCCCGGTCTCTCTCTGACCCCAGTCTCTAACTCTCCCCGGTCTCTCTCTCCCCAGTCTCTAACTCTGCCCGGTCTCTCTCTCCCCAGTCTCTAACTCTCCCCGGTCTCTCTCGCCCCCTGTCTCTAACTCTCCCCGGACTCTCTCTGACCCCAGTCTCTAACTCTCGCCGGTCTCTCTCTCCCCGGTCTTTAACTCTGTCCGGTCTCTCTCGCCCCCAGTCTCTAACTCTCCCCGGTCTCTCTTGCCCTCAGTCTCTAACTCTCCCCGGTCTCTCTCGCCCCCAGTCTCGATCTCTCCCCGGTCTCTCTCTCACCCCCGGTCTCTAACTCTCCCCGGTCTCTCTCGCCCCCAGTCTCTAACTCTCCCCGGGCTCTCTCGCCCCCGGTCTCTAACTCTCCCCGGTCTCTCTCGCCCCCGGTCTCTAACTCTCCCCGGTCTCTCTCGCTCCCAGTCTCAAACGCTCCCCGGTCTCTCTCCCCCCCAGTGTCTAACTCTCCCTAGTTTCTCTCGACCCTGTCTCTTAACTCTTCCCGGTCTCTCTCGCCCCCATTCTCTAAGTCTCATCGGTCTCTCTCTATCCCGGTCTCCAACACTCTCCGGTCTCTCTCGCCCCCAGTCTCTAACTCTCTCCGGTCTCTCTCGCCCCCAGTCTCTAATTCTCCCCAGTCTCTCTTGCCCCCGGTCTCTAACTCTCCCCGTCTCTCTCGCCCCCGGTCTCTAACTGTACGCGGTCTCTCTCGCCACCAGTCTCTAACTCTCCCCCGTCTCTCTCTCCCCGGTCTCTAACTCTCTCCGGTCTCTCTCGCCCCCAGTCTCTAACTCTGCCCGGTCTCTCTCTCCCCAGTCTCTAACTCTCCCCGGTCTCTCTCGCCCCCTGTCTCTAACTCTCCCCGGACTCTCTCTGACCCCAGTCTCTAACTCTCGCCGGTCTCTCTCTCCCCGGTCTTTAACTCTGTCCGGTCTCTCTCGCCCCCAGTCTCTAACTCTCCCCGGTCTCTCTTGCCCTCAGTCTCTAACTCTCCCCGGTCTCTCTCGCCCCCAGTCTCGATCTCTCCCCGGTCTCTCTCTCACCCCCGGTCTCTAACTCTCCCCGGTCTCTCTCGCCCCCAGTCTCTAACTCTCCCCGGGCTCTCTCGCCCCCGGTCTCTAACTCTCCCCGGTCTCTCTCGCCCCCGGTCTCTAACTCTCCCCGGTCTCTCTCGCTCCCAGTCTCAAACGCTCCCCGGTCTCTCTCCCCCCCAGTGTCTAACTCTCCCTAGTTTCTCTCGACCCTGTCTCTTAACTCTTCCCGGTCTCTCTCGCCCCCATTCTCTAAGTCTCATCGGTCTCTCTCTATCCCGGTCTCCAACACTCTCCGGTCTCTCTCGCCCCCAGTCTCTAACTCTCTCCGGTCTCTCTCGCCCCCAGTCTCTAATTCTCCCCAGTCTCTCTTGCCCCCGGTCTCTAACTCTCCCCGTCTCTCTCGCCCCCGGTCTCTAACTCTCTCCGGTCTCTCTCGCCCCCAGTCTCTAACTGTACGCGGTCTCTCTCGCCACCAGTCTCTAACTCTCCCCGGTCTCTCTCTCCCCGGTCTCTAACTCTCTCCGGTCTCTCTCGCCCCCAGTCTCTAACTCTGCGCGGTCTCTCTCGCCACCAGTCTCTAACTCTCCCCGGTCTCTAACTCTCGCCAGTCTCTCTCACCCCCGGTCTCTAACTCTCCCCGGTCTCTCTCTGACCCCAGTCTCTAACTCTCCCCGGTCTCTCTCTCCCCAGTCTCTAACTCTGCCCGGTCTCTCTCTCCCCAGTCTCTAACTCTCCCCGGTCTCTCTCGCCCCCTGTCTCTAACTCTCCCCGGACTCTCTCTGACCCCAGTCTCTAACTCTCGCCGGTCTCTCTCTCCCCGGTCTTTAACTCTGTCCGGTCTCTCTCGCCCCCAGTCTCTAACTCTCCCCGGTCTCTCTCGCCCTCAGTCTCTAACTCTCACCGGTCTCTCTCGCCCCCAGTCTCGATCTCTCCCCGGTCTCTCTCTCACCCCCGGTCTCTAACTCTCCCCGGTCTCTCTCGCCCCCAGTCTCTAACTCTCCCCGGGCTCTCTCGCCCCCGGTCTCTAACTCTCCCCGGTCTCTCTCGCCCCCGGTCTCTAACTCTCCCCGGTCTCTCTCGCTCCCAGTCTCAAACGCTCCCCGGTCTCTCTCCCCCCCAGTGTCTAACTCTCCCTTTTTATCTCGACCCTGTCTCTTAACTCTTCCCGGTCTCTCTCGCCCCCATTCTCTAAGTCTCATCGGTCTCTCTCTATCCCGGTCTCCAACACTCTCCGGTCTCTCTCGCCCCCAGTCTCTAACTCTCTCCGGTCTCTCTCGCCCCCAGTCTCTAATTCTCCCCAGTCTCTCTTGCTCCCGGTCTCTAACTCTCCCCGTCTCTCTCGCCCCCGGTCTCTAACTCTCTCCGGTCTCTCTCGCCCCCAGTCTCTAACTCTACGCGGTCTCTCTCGCCACCAGTCTCTAACTCTCCCCGGTCTCTAACTCTCGCCAGTCTCTCTCTCCCCGGTCTCTAAATCTCCCCCGTCTCTCTCCCCCCCGTCTCTAACTCTCCCCGGTCTCTCTTCCCCCCAGTCTCTAACTCTCCCCGGTCTCTCTCTCCCCAGTCTCTAACTCTGCCTGGTCTCTCTCGCCCCCAGTCTCTAACTCTCCCCGGTCTCTCTCGCCCCCAGTCTCTAACTCTCCCCGGTCTCTCTCGCCCCCGGTCTCTAACTCTCCCATGTCTCTCTCGCCCCCAGTCTCTAACTCTTTCCGGTCTCTCTCGCCCCCGGTCTCTAACTCTCCCCTGTCTCTCTCGCTCTCAGTCTCAAACACTACCCGGTCTCCCTCGCCCCCAGTTTCTAACTCTCCCCAGTCTCTCTCGCTCCGTTTCTAACTCTCCCCAGTCTCTCTCGCCCCCAGTCTCTAACTCTCCCCGGTCTCTCTCGCCCCCAGTCTCTAAGTCTCCCCGGTCTCTCTCTCCCCCGGTCTCTAACTCACCCATGTCTCTCTCGCCCCCAGTCTCTAACTCTTTCCGGTCTCTCTCTCCCCCGGTCTCTAACTCTCCCCGGTCTCTCTCGCTCCCAGTCTCTAACACTCTCCGGTCTCTCTCGCCCCCAGTCTCTAACTCTGTCCAGTCCCATCGACCCCGGTCTCTAACTCTCCCCGGTCTCTCTCGCCCCCGCTTTCTAACTCTCCCCGGTCTCTCTCGCCCCCCGTCTCTAATTCTCTCCGGTCTCTCTCGCCCCCAGTCTCTAACTCTCCCCGGTCTCTCTCGCCCCCAGTCTCGATCTCTCCCCGGTCACTCTCTCACACCCGGTCTCTAAATCTCCCCCGTCTCTCTCGCCCCAGTCTCTAACTCTCTCCGGTCTCTCTCGCCCCCAGTCTCTAACTCTCCCCTGGTCTCTCTCGCCCCCAGTCTCGATCGCTCCCCGGTCTCTCTCTCACACCCGGTCTCTAAATCTCCCCCGTCTCTTTCGCCCCAGTCTCTAACTCTCCCCGGTCTCTCTCGCCCCCAGTCTCTAACTCTCCCCGGTCTCTCTCGCCCCCAGTCTCTAACTCTCCACGGTCTGTCTCGCCTCCAGTCTCTAACTCTCCCCGGTCTCTCTCGCCCCCGGTCTCTAACTCTCCCGGGTCTCACTCGCACCCAGTCTCTAACTCTCCCCGGTCTCTCACGCCCCCAGTCTCTAACTCTCCCGAGTCTCTCTCGCCCCCAGTCTCTAACTCTCTCCGGTCTCTCTCGCCCCCAGTCTCTAAGTCTCATCGGTCTCTCTCTCCCCCGGTCTCTAACTCTCTCCGGTCTCTCTCGACCCCACTCTCTAACTCTCTCCGGTCTCTCTCGCCCCATGTCTCAGACTCTCTCCGGTCTCTCTCGCCCCCATTCTCTAACTCTCCCCAGTCTCTCTCGCCCCCGGTCTCTAACTATCCCCTGTCTCTCTCGCCCCCGGTCTCTAACTCTCTCCGGTCTCTCTCGCCCCCGGTCTCTAACTCTACGCGGTCTCTCTCGCCACCAGTCTCTAACTCTCCCCGGTCTCTCTCTCCCCGGTCGCTAACTCTCTGCGGTCTCTCTCGCCCCCAGTCTCTAACTCTCGCCGATCTCTCTCTCCCCAGTCTCTAACTCTCTCCAGTCTTTCTCGCCCCCAGTTTCTAACTCTCCCCAGTCTCTCTCGCCCCCAGTCTCTAACTCTCCCCGGTCTCTCTCGCCCCCGGTCTCTAACACTCCCCGTCTCTCTCGCCCCCAGTCTCTAACTCTCTCCGGTCTCTCTCGCCCCCATCTCTGACTTTGCCTGGTCTCTCTCGCCCCCAGTCTCTAACTCTCCCCAGTCTCTCTCGCCCTCAGTCTCTAACTCTCCCCGGTCTCTCTCGCCCCCGGTCTCTAACACTCCCCGTCTCTCTCGCCCCCAGTCTCTAACTCTCTCCGGTCTCTCTCGCCCCCGGTGTCTAACTCTCCCCTGTCTCGCTCGCTCCCAGTCTCAAACTCTCCCCGGTCTCTCTCGCCCCCAGTTTCTAACGTTCCCCGGTCTCGCTCGACCCCAGTCTCGATCTCTCCCCGGTCTCTCTCTCACCCCCGGTCTCTAACTCTCCCCGGTCTCTCTCTGACCCCAGTCTCTAACTCTCCCCGGTCTCTCTCTCCCCAGTCTCTAACTCGGCCCGGTCTCTCTCTCCCCAATCTCTAACTCTCCCCGGTCTCTCTCGCCCTCAGTATCTAACTCTCCCCGGTCTCTCTCGCCCCCAGTCTCGATCTCTCCCCGGTCTCTCTCTCACCCCCGGTCTCTAACTCTCCCCGGTCTCTCTCGCCCCCAGTCTCTAACTCTCCCCGGGCTCTCTCGCCCCCGGTCTCTAACTCTCCCCGGTCTATCTCGCCCCCGGTCTCTAACTCTCCCCGGTCTCACTCGACCCCAGTCTCTAACTCTCCCCGGTCTCTCTCGCCCCCAGTCTCTCTGTCTCCCCGGTCTCTCTCGCCCCCAGTCTCGATCTCTCCCCGGTCTCTTTCTCACCCCCGGTCTCTAACTCTCCCCGGTCTCTCTCGCCCCCAGTCTCTAACTCTCCCCGGGCTCTCCTGCCCCCGGTCTCTAACTCTCCCCGGTCTCTCTCGCCCCCGGTCTCTAACTCTCCCCGGTCTCACTCGACCCCAGTCTCTAACTCTCCCCGGTCTCTCTCGCCCCCAGTCTCTAACTCTCCCCGGTCTCTCTCGCCCTCAGTATCTAACTCTCCCCGGTCTCTCTCGCCCCCAGTCTCGATCTCTCCCCGGTCTCTCTCTCACCCCCGGTCTCTAACTCTCCCCGGTCTCTCTCGCCCCCAGTCTCTAACTCTCCCCGGGCTCTCCTGCCCCCGGTCTCTAACTCTCCCCGGTCTCACTCGCCCCCGGTCTCTAACTCTCCCCGGTCTCGCTCGACCCCAGTCTCTAACTCTCCCCGGTCTCTCTCGCCCCCAGTCTCGATCTCTCCCCGGTCTCTCTCTCACCCCTGTTCTCTAATTCTCCCCGGTCTCTCTCTGACCCCAGTCTCTAACTCTCCCCGGTCTCTCTCTCCCCAGTCTCTAACTCTGCCCGGTCTCTCTCGCCCCCAGTCTCGATCTCTCCCCGGTCTCTCTCTCACCCCCGGTCTCTAACTCTCCCCGGTCTCTGCCTCCCCAGTCTCTAACTCTGCCCGGTCTCTCTCACCCCCAGTCTCTTAGTCTCCCCGATCTCTCTCTCCACAGTCTCTAACTCTCTCCGGTCTCTCTCGCCCCCAGTCTCTAACCCTCGCCTGTCTCTCTCTCCCCGGTCTTTAACTCTGTCCGGTCTCTCTCGCCCCCAGTCTCTAACTCTCCCCGGTCTCTCTCTCCCAAGTCTCTAACTCTGCCGGGTCTCTCTCACACCCAGTCTCTTACTCTCCCCGGTCTCTCTCGCCCCCTGTCTCTAACTCTCCCCGGTCTCTCTCTCGCCCCCAGTCTCTAACTCTCCACGGTCTCTCTATCCCCAGTCTCTAACTCTGCCCGGTCTCTCTCAGCCCCAGTCTCTTCCTCTCCCCGGTCTCTCTCTCCCCAGTCTCTAACTCTCTCCGGTCTCTCCCTCCCCCGGTCTCTAACTCTCCCCGGTCTCTCTCGCCCCCAGTCTCTAACTCTCCCCGGTCTCTCTCGGCCCCGGTCTCTAACTCTCCCCGGTCTCTCTCGCCCCCGGTCTCTAACTCTCCCCGGTCTCTCTCGCTCCCAGTCTCAAACGCTCCCCGGTCTCTCTCCCCCCCAGTGCCTAACTCTCCCCAGTCTCTCTCGCCCCTGTCTCTTAACTCTCCCCGGTCTCTCAAGCCCCCAGTCTCAAAGTCTCATCGGTCTCTCTCTATCCCGGTCTCCAACTCTCTCCGGTCTCTCTCGCCCCCAGTCTCTAACTCTCTCCAGTCTCTCTCGCCCCCAGTCTCTAATTCTCCCCCGTCTCTCTCGCCCCCGGTCTCTAACTCTCCCCGTCTCTCTCGCCCCCGGTCTCTAACACTCCCCGTCTCTCTCGCCCCCAGTCTCTAACTCTCTCCGGTCTCTCTCGCCCCCAGTCTCTAACTTTGCCTGGTCTCTCTCGCCCCCAGTCTCTAACTCTCCCCGGTCTCTCTCGCCCCCAGTCTCTAACTCTCCCCGGTCTCTCTCGCCCCCGGTCTCTAACACTCCCCGTCTCTCTCGCCCCCAGTCTCTAACTCTCTCCGGTCTCTCTCGCCCCCGGTCTCTAACTCTCCCCTGTCTCTCTTGCTCCCAGTCTCAAACTCTCCCCGGTCTCTCTCGCCCCCAGTTTCTAACTTTCCACGGTCTCTCTCGCCCCCAGTCTCTCAGTCTCCCCGGTCTCTCTCGCCCCCAGTCTCGATCTCTCCTCGGTCTCTCTCTCACCCCCGGTCTCTAACTCTCCCCGGTCTCTCTCTGACCCCAGTCTCTAACTCTCCCCGGTCTCTCTCTCCCCAGTCTCTAACTCTGCCCGGTCTCTCTCTCCCCAGTCTCTAACTCTCCCCGGTCTCTCTCGCCCACTGTCTCTAACTCTCCCCGGTCTCTCTCTGACCCCAGTCTCTAACTCTCGCCGGTCTCTCTCTCCCCGGTCTTTAACTCTGTCCGGTCTCTCTCGCCCCCAGTCTCTAACTCTCCCCGGTCTTTCTCGCCCTCAGTCTCGATCTCTCCCCGGTCTCTCTCTCACCCCCGGTATCTAACTCTCCCCGGTCTCTCTCGCCCGCAGTCTGTGACTCCCTCCGGTCTCTCTCGCACCCATTCTCTAACTCTCCCCTGTCTCTCTCGCCCCCGGTCTCTAACTCTCTCCGGTCTCTCTCGCCCCCAGTCTCTAACTCTACCCGGTCTCTCTGGCCACCTGTCTCTAACTCTCCCCGGTCTCTCTTTCCCCGGTCTCTAACTCTCTCCGGTCTCTCTCGCCCCCAGTCTCTAATTCTCCCCGGTCTCTCTCGCCCCCTGTCTCTAACTCTCCCCGGTCTCGCTCGACCCCAGTCTCTAACTCTCCCCGGTCTCTCTCGCCCTCAGTCTCTAACTCTCCCCGGTCTCTCTCGCCCCCAGTCTCTAACTCTCCCCGGTCTCTCTCTCCCCAGTCTTTAACTCTGCCTGGTCTCTCTCGCCCCCAGTCTCTAACTCTCCCCGGTCTCTCTCACCCCCATTCTCTAACTCTCCCCGGTCTCTCTCGCCCCCGGCCTCTAACTCTCCCCTGTCTCTCTCGCCCCCAGTCTCTAACTCTTTCCGGTCTCTCTCGCCCCCAGTCTCTAACTCTCCCCTGTCTCTCTCGCTCCCAGTCTCAAACTCTACCCGGTCTCTCTCGCCCCCAGTTTCTAACTCTCCCCAGTCTCTCTCGCCCCCAGTCTCTAACTCTCCCCGGTCTCTCTCGCCCCCAGTCTCTAACACTCTCCGGTCTCTCTCGCCCCCAGTCTCTAACTCTCTCCGGTCCCATTGCCCCCGGTCTCTAACTCTCCCCGGTCTCTGTCGCCCCCGCTTTCTAACTCTCACCGGTCTCTCTTGCCCCCCGTCTCTAACTCTCTCCAGTCTCTCTCGCCCCCAGTCTCTAACTCTCCCCGGTCTCTCTCGCCCCCAGTCTCGATCTCTCCCCGGTCTCTCTCTCACGCCCGGTCTCTAAATCTCCCCCGTCTCTCTCGCCCCAGTCTCTAACTCTCCCCGGTCTCTCTCGCCCCCAGTCTCTAACTCTCCCCGGTCTCTCTCGCCCCCAGTCTCTAACTCTCCACGGTCTGTCTCGCCCCCGGTCTCTAACTCTCCCCGGTCTCTCTCGCCCCCGGTCTCTAACTCTCCCGGGTCTCACTCGGACCCAATCTCTAACTCTCCCCGGTCTCTCTCGCCCCCAGTCTCTAACTCTCCCGAATCTCTCTCGCCCCCAGTCTCTAACTCTCCCCGGTCTCTCTCGCCCCCAGTCTCTAAGTTTTCATCGGTCTCTCTCTCCCCCGGTCTCTAACTCTCTCCGGTCTCTCTCGACCCCACTCTCTAACTCTCTCCGGTCTCTCTCGCCCCCTGTCTCTGACTCTCTCCGGTCACTCTCGCCCCCATTCTCTAACTCTCCCCAGTCTCTCTCGCCCCCGCTCTCTAACTCTCCCCTGTCTCTCTCGCCCCCGGTCTCTAACTCTCTCCGGTCTCTCTCGCCCCCAGTCTCTAACTCTCCCCGGTCTCTCTCTCCCCGTTCTCTAACTGTCTGCTTTCTCTCTCGCCCCCAGTCTCTAACTCTCGCCGGTCTCTCTCTACCCAGTCTCTAACTCTCTCCAGTCTCTCTCGCCCCCAGTTTCTAACTCTCCCCAGTCTCTCTCGCCCCCAGTCTCTAACTCTCTCCGGTCTCTCTCGCCCCCAGTCTCTAACTTTGCCAGGTCTCTCTCGCCCCCAGTCTCTAACTCTCCCCGGTCTCTTTCGCCCCCAGTCTCTAACTCTCCCCGGTCTCTCTCGCCCCCGGTCGCTAACACTCCCCGTCTCTCTCGCCCCCAGTCTCTAACTGTCTCCGGTCTCTCTCGCCCCCGGTCTCTAACTCTCCCCTGTCTCTCTCGCTCCCAGTCTCAAACTCTCCCCGGTCTCTCTCGCCCCCAGTCTCTCAGTCTTCCCGGTCTCTCTCGCCCCCAGTCTCGATCTCTCCTCGGTCTCTCTCACACCCCCGGTCTCTAACTCTCCCCGGTCTCTCTCTGACCCCAGTCTCTAACTCTCCCCGGTCTCTCTCTCCCCAGTCTCTAACTCTGCCCGGTCTCTCTCTCCCCAGTCTCTAACTCTCCCCGGACTCTCTCGCCCCCTGTCTCTAACTCTCCCCGGTCTCTCTCTGACCCCAGTCTCTAACTCTCGCCGGTCTCTCTCTCCCCGGTCTTTAACTCTGTCCGGTCTCTCTCGCCCCCAGTCTCTAACTCTCCCCGGTCTCTCTCGCCCTCAGTCTCTAACTCTCCCCGGTCTCTCTCGCCCCCAGTCTCGATCTCTCCCCGGTCTCTCTCTCACCCCCTGTCTCTAACTCTCCCCGGTCTCTCTCTGACCCCAGTCTCTAACTCTCGCCGGTCTCTCTCTCCCCGGTCTTTTACTCTGTCCGGTCTCTCTCGCCCCCAGTCTCTAACTCTCCCCGGTCTCTCTCGCCCTCAGTCTCTAACTCTCCCCGGTCTCTCTCGCCCCCAGTCTCGATCTCTCCCCGGTCTCTCTCTCACCCCCGGTCTCTAACTCTCCCTGGTCTCTCTCGCCCCCAGTCTCTAACTCTCCCCGGGCTCTCTCGACCCCAGTCTCTAACTCTCCCCGGTCTCTCTCGCCCCCGGTCTCTAACTCTCCCCGGTCTCTCTCGCTCCCAGTCTCAAACGCTCCCCGGTCTCTCTGCCCCCCAGTGTCTAACTCTCCCCAGTTTCTCTCGACCCTGTCTCTTAACTCTTCCCGGTCTCTCTTGCCCCCAGTCTCTCAGTCTCATCGGTCTCTCTCTATCCCGGTCTCCAACACTCTCCGGTCTCTCTCGCCCCCAGTCTCTAACTCTCTCCGGTCTCTCTCGCCCCCAGTCTCTAATTCTCCCCAGTCTCTCTTGCCCCCGGTCTCTAACTCTCCCCGTCTCTCTCGACCCCGGTCTCTAACTCTCTCCGGTCTCTCTCGCCCCCAGTCTCTAACTCTACGCGGTCTCTCTCGCCACCAGTCTCTAACTCTCCCCAGTCTCTCTCTCCCCGGTCTCTAACTCTCTCCTGTCTCTCTCGCCCCCAGTCTCTAAGTCTCCCCGGTCTCTGTCGCCCCAAGTCTCTAAGTCTCCCCGGTCTCTCTCTCCCCCGGTCTCTAACTCTCTCCGGTCTCTCTCGACCCCACTCTCTAACTCTCTCCGGTGTCTCTCGCCCCCAGTCTCTGACTCTCTCCGGTGTATCTCTCTCCCATTCTCTAACTCTCCCCTGTCTCTCTCGCCCCCGGTCTCTAACTCTCTCCGGTCTCTATCGCCCCCAGTCTCTAACTCTCTCCGGTCTCTCTCGCCCGCAGTCTCTAATTCTCCCCAGTCTCTCTTGCCCCCGGTCTCTAACTCTCCCCGTCTCTCTCGCCCCCGGTCTCTAACTCTCTCCGGTCTCTCTCGCCCCCAGTCTGTAACTCTACGCGGTCTCTCTCGCCACCAGTCTCTAACTCTCCCCGGTCTCTCTCTCCCCGGTCTCTAACTCTCTCCGGTCTCTCTCGCCGCCATTCTCTAACTCTCCCCGGTCTCTGTCGCCCCAAGTCTCTAAGTCTCCCCGGTCTCTCTCTCCCCCGGTCTCTAACTCTCTCCGGTCTCTCTCGACCCCACTCTCTAACTCTCTCCGGTGTCTCTCGCCCCCAGTCTCTGACTCTCTCCGGTCTCTCTCTCCCCCATTCTCTAACTCTCCCCTGTCTCTCTCCCCCCCAGTCTCTAACTCTCTCCGGTCTCTCTCGCCCCCAGTCTCTAACTCTACACGGTCTCTCTGGCCACCTGTCTCTAACTCTCCCCGGTCTCTCTCTCCCCGGTCTCTAACTCTCTCCGGTCTCTCTCGCCCCCAGTCTCTAATTCTCCCCGGTCTCTCTCGCCCCCTGTCTCTAACTCTCCCCGGTCTCGCTCGACCCCTGTCTCTAACTCTCCCCGGTCTCTCTCGCCCTCAGTCCCTAACACTCCCCGGTCTCTCTCGCCCCCAGTCTCGATCTCTCCCCGGTCTCTCTCTCACCCCCGGTCTCTAACTCTCCCCGGTCTCTCTCGCCCCCAGTCTCTAACTCTCCCCAGTCTCTCTCGTCCTCAGTCTCTAACTCTCCCCGGTCTCTCTCGCCCCCAGTCTCGATCTGTCCCCGGTCTCTCTCTCACCCCCGGTCTCTAACTCTCCCCGGTCTCTCTCACCCCCAGTCTCTAACTCTCCCCGGTCTCTCTCTCTCCCCCGGTCTCTAACTCTCTCCGGTCACTCTCGCCCCCAGTCTCTAACACTCTCCGGTCTCTCTCGCCCCCAGTCTCTAACTCTCTCCGGTCCCATCGCCGCCGGTCTCTAACTCTCCCCGGTCTCTCTCGCCCCCGCTTTCTAACTCTCCCCGGTCTCTCTCGCCCCCCGTCTCTAACACTCTCCGGTCTCTCTCGCCCCCAGTCTCGATCTCTCCCCGGTCTCTCTCTCACACCCGGTCTCTAAATCTCCCCCGTCTCTCTCGCCCAAGTCTCTAACTCTCCCCGGTCTCTCTCGCCCCCAGTCTCTAACTCTCCCCGGTCTCTCTCGCCCCCAGTCTCTAACTCTCCACGGTCTGTCTCGCCCCCGGTCTCTCACTCTCCCGGGTCACACTCGCACCCAGTCTCTAACTCTCCCCGGTCTCTCTCGCCCCCAGTCTCTAACTCTCCCGAGTCTCTCTCGCCCCCAGTCTCTAACTCACCCCGTTCTCTCTCGCCCCCAGTCTCTAAGTCTCATCGGTCTCTCTCTCCCCCGGTCTCTAACTCTCTCCGGTCTCTCTCGACTCCACTCTCTAACTCTCTCCGGTCTCTCTCGCCCCCTGTCTCTGACTCTCTCCGGTCTCACTCGCCCCCATTCTCTAACTCTCCCCAGTCTCTCTCGCCCCCGGTCTCTAACTCTCCCCTGTCTCTCTCGCCACCAGTCTCTAACTCTCCCCGGTCTCTCTCTCCCCGGTCGCTAACTCTCTGCGGTCTCTCTCGCCCCCAGTCTCTAACTCTCGCCGGTCTCTCTCTCCCCAGTCTCTAACTCTCTCCAGTCTTTCTCGCCCCCAGTTTCTAACTCTCCCCAGTCTCTCTCGCCCCCAGTCTCTAACACTCCCCGTCTCTCTCGCCCCCAGTCTCTAACTCTCTCCGGTCTCTCTCGCCCTCAGTCTCTAACTTTGCCTGGTCTCTCTCGCCCCCAGTCTCTAACTCTCCCCGGTCTCTCTCGCCCCCAGTCTCTAACTCTCCCCGGTCTCTCTCGCCCCCGGTCTCTAACTCTCCCCGTCTCTCTCGCCCCCAGTCTCTAACTCTCTCCAGTCTCTCTCGCCCCCGGTCTCTAACTCTCCCCTGTCTCTCTCGCCCCCTGTCTCTAACTCTCCCCGGTCTCTCTCTGACCCCAGTCTCTAACTCTCGCCGGTCTCTCTCTCCCCGGTCTTGAACTCTGTCCGGTCTCTCTCGCCCCCAGTCTCTAACTCTCCCCGGTCTCTCTCGCCCTCAGTATCTATCTCTCCCCGGTCTCTCTGGCCCCCAGGCTCGATCTCTCCCCGGTCTCTCTTTCACCCCCGGTCTCTAACTCTCCCCGGTCTCTCTCGCCCCCAGTCTCTAACTCACCCCGTGCTCTCCTGCCCCCGGTCTCTAACTCTCCCCGGTCTCTCTCGCCCCCGGTCTCTAACTCTCCCCGGTCTCGCTCGACCCCAGTCTCTAACTCTCCCCGGTCTCTCTCGCCCCCAGTCTCTCAGTCTCCCCGGTCTCTCTCGCCCCCAGTCTCGATCTCTCCCCGGTCTCTTTCTCACCCCCGGTCTCTAACTCTCCCCGGTCTTTCTCTGACCCCAGTCTCTAACTCTCCCCGGTCTCTCTCTCCCCAGTCTCTAACTCTGCCCGGTCTCTCTCTCCCCAGTCTCTAACTCTCCCCGGTCTCTCTCGCCCCCTGTCTCTAACTCTCCCCGGTCTCTCTCTGACCCCAGTCTCTAACTCTCGCCGGTCTCTCTCTCCCCGGTCTTTAACTCTGTCCGGTCTCTCTCGCCCCCAGTCTCTAACTCTCCCCGGTCTCTCTCGCCCTCAGTCTCTAACTCTCCCCGGTCTCTCTCGCCCCCAGTCTCGATCTCTCCCCGGTCTCTCTCTCACCCCCGGTCTCTAACTCTCCCCGGTCTCTCTCGCCCCCAGTCTCTAACTCTCCCCGGGCTCTCTCGCCCCCGGTCTCTAACTCTCCCCGGTCTCTCTCGCCCCCGGTCTCTAACTCTCCCCGGTCTCTCTCGCTCCCAGTCTCAAACGCTCCCCGGTCTCTCTCCCCCCCAGTGTCTAACTCTCCCTAGTTTCTCTCGACTTTGTCTCTTAACTCTTCCCGGTCTCTCTCGCCCCCAGTCTCTAAGTCTCATCGGTCTCTCTCTATCCCGGTCTCCAACACTCTCCGGTCTCTCTCGCCCCCAGTCTCTAACTCTCTCCGGTCTCTCTCGCCCCCAGTCTCTAATTCTCCCCAGTCTCTCTTGCCCCCGGTCTCGAACTCTCCCCGTCTCTCACGCCCCCGGTCTCTAACTCTCTCCGGTCTCTCTCGCCCCCAGTCTCTAACTCTACGCGGTCTCTCTCGCCACCAGTCTCTAACTCTCCCCGGTCTCTCTCTCCCCGGTCTCTAACTCTCTCCGGTCTCTCTCGCCCCCAGTCTCTAACTCTACGCGGTCTCTCTCGCCACCAGTCTCTAACTCTCCCCGGTCTCTAACTCTCGCCAGTCTCTCTCTCCCCCGGTCTCTAACTCTCTCCGGTCTCTCTCGACCCCACTCTCTAACTCTCTCCGGTGTCTCTCGCCCCCAGTCTCTGACTCTCTCCGGTCTCTCTCTCCCCCATTCTCTAACTCTCCCCTGTCTCTCTCGCCCCCAGTCTCTAACTCTCCCCGGTCTCTCTCGCCCCCAGTCTCTAACTCTCCCCGGTCTCTCTCGCGCCCGGTCTCTAACTCTCCCATGTCTCTCTCGCCCCCAGTCTCTAACTCTTTCCGGTCTCTCTCGCCCCCGGTCTCTAACTCTCCCCTGTCTCTCTCGCTCCCAGTCTCAAACACTACCCGGTCTCTCTCGCCCCCAGTTTCTAACTCTCCCCAGTCTCTCTCGCTCCGTTTCTAACTCTCCCCAGTCTCTCTCGCCCCCAGTCTCTAACTCTCCCCGGTCTCTCTCGCCCCCAGTCTCTAAGTCTCCCCGGTCTCTCTCTCCCCCGGTCTCTAACTCTCCCATGTCTCTCTTGCCCCCAGCCTCTAACTCTTTCCGGTCTCTCTCTCCCCCGGTCTCTAACTCTCCCCGGTCTCTCTCGCTCCCAGTCTCAAACTCTCCCCGGTCTCTCTCGCCCCCAGTTTCTAACTCTCCCCAGTCTCTCTCGCCCCGTTTCTAACTCTCCCCAGTCTCTCTCGCCCCCAGTCTCTAACTCTCCCCGGTCTCTCTCGCCCCCAGTCTCTAAGTCTCCCCGGTCTCTCTCTCCCCCAGTCTCTAACACTCTCCGGTCTCTTCGCCCCCAGTCTCTAACTCTCTCCGGTCCCATCGCCCCCGGTCTCTAACTCTCCCCGGTCTCTCTCGCCCCCGCTTTCTAACTCTCCCCGGTCTCTCTCGCCCCCCGTCTCTAACTCTCTCCGGTCTCTCTCGCCCCCAGTCTCTAACTCTCCCCGGTCTCTCTCGCCCCCAGTCTCGATCTCTCCCCGGTCTCTCTCGCCCCCAGTCTCTAATTCTCCCCAGTCTCTCTTGCCCCCGGTCTCTAACTCTCCCCGTCTCTCTCGCCCCCGGTCTCAAACTCTCTCCGGTCTCTCTCGCCCCCAGTCTCTAACTCTACGCGGTCTCTCTCGCCACCAGTCTCTAACTCTCCCCGGTCTCTCTCTCCCCGGTCTCTAACTCTCCCCCGTCTCTCTCGCCCCCAGTCTCTAACTCTCCCCGGTCTCTGTCGCCCCAAGTCTCTAAGTCTCCGCGGTCTCTCTCTCCCCCGGTCTCTAACTCTCTCCGGTCTCTCTCGACCCCACTCTCTAACTCTCTCCGGTGTCTCTCGCCCCCAGTCTCTGACTCTCTCCGGTCTCTCTCTCCCCCATTCTCTAACTCTCCCCTGTCTCTCTCGCCCCCGGTCTCTAACTCTCTCCGGTCTCTCTCGCCCCCAGTCACTAACTCTCTCTGGTCTCTCTCGCCCCCAGTCTCTAATTCTCCCCAGTCTCTCTTGCCCCCGGTCTCTAACTCTCCCCGTCTCTCTCGTCCCCCGGTCTCTAACTCTCTCCGGTCTCTCTCGCCCCCAGTCTCTAACTCTACGCGGTCTCTCTCGCCACCAGTCTCTAACTCTCCCCGGTCTCTCTCTCCCCGGTCTCTAACTCTCTCCGGTCTCTCTCGGCCCCAGTCTCTAACTCTCCCCGGTCTCTGTCGAACCCAAGTCTCTAAGTCTCCCCGGTCTCTCTCTCCCCCGGTCTCTAACTCTCTCCGGTCTCTCTCGACCCCACTCTCTAACTCTCTCCGGTGTCTCTCGCCCCCAGTCTCTGACTCTCTCCGGTCTCTCTCTCCCCCATTCTCTAACTCTCCCCGGTCTCTCTCGCCCCCGGTCTCTAACTCTCTCCGGTCTCTCTCGCCCCCAGTCTCTAATTCTCCCCGGTCTCTCTCGCCCCCTGTCTCTAACTCTCCCCGGTCTCGCTCGACCCCAGTCTCTAACTCTCCCCGGTCTCTCTCGCCCCCGGTCTCTAACTCTCTCCGGTCTCTCTCTCCCCCATTCTCTAACTCTCCCCGGTCTCTCTCGCCCCCGGTCTCTAACTCTCTCCGGTCTCTCTCACCCCCGGTCTCTAACTCTCCCCGGTCTCTCTCGCCCCCAGTCTCTAACTCTCCACAGTCTCTCTCGCCCTCAGTCTCTAACTCTCCCCGGTCTCTCTCGCCCCCAGTCTCGATCTCTCCCCGGTCTCTCTCTCACCCCCGGTCTCTAACTCTCCCCGGTCTCTCTCACCCCCAGTCTCTAACTCTCCCCGGTCTCTCTCGCCCCCGGTCTCTAACTCTCCGGGGTCACTCTCGCCCCCGGTCTCTAACTCTCCCCGGTCTCTCTCGCTCCCAGTCTCAAACGCTCCACGGTCTCTCTCCCCCCCAGTGTCTAACTCTCCCCAGTCTCTCTCGACCCTGTCTCTTAACTCTTCCCGGTCTCTCTCGCCCCCAGTCTCTAAGTCTCATCGGTCTCTCTCTATCCCGGTCTCCAACACTCTCCGGTCTCTCTCGCCGCCAGTCTCTAACTCTCTCCGGTCTCTCTCGCCCCCAGTCTCTAATTCTCCCCAGTCTCTCTCGCCCCCGGTCTCCAACTCTCCCCGTCTCTCTCGCCCTCGGTCTCTAACTCTCTCCGCTCTCTCTCGCCCCCAGTCTCTAACTCTACGCGGTCTCTCTCGCCACCAGTCTCTTACTCTCCCCGGTCTCTCTCTCCCCGGTTTCTAACTCTCTCCGGTCTCTCTCGCCCCCAGTCTCTAACTCTACGCGGTCTCTCTCGCCACCAGTCTCTAACTCTCCCCGGTCTCTAGCTCTCGCTGGTCTCTCTCTCCCCGGTCTCTTAATCTCCCCCGTCTCTCTCCCCCCCCGTCTCTAACTCTCCCCGGTCTCTCTCATCCCCAGTCTCTAACTTTCCCCGGTCTCTCTCTCCCCAGTCTCTAACTCGGCCTGGTCTCTCTCGCCCCCAGTCTCTAACTCTCCCCGGTCTCTCTCGCCCCCATCCTCTAACTCTCCCCGGTCTCTCTCGCCCCCAGTCTCTAACTCTCCCCTGTCTCTCTCGCCCCCAGTCTCTAACTCTTTCCGGTCTCTCTCGCCCCCGGTCTCTAACTCTCCCCTGTCTCTCTCGCTCCCAGTCTCAAACTCTACCCGGTCTCTCTCGCCCCCAGTTTCTAACTCTCCCCAGTCTCTCTCGCCCCCAGTCTCTAAGTCTCCCCGGTCTCTCTCTCCCCCGGTCTCTAACTCTCTCCGGTCTCTCTCGCCCCCAGGCTCTAACTCTCCCCGGTCTCTCTCGCCCCCAGTCTCTAACTCTCTCCGGTCCCATCGCCCCCGGTCTCTAACTCTCCCCGGTCTCTCTCGCCCCCGCTTTCTAACTCTCCCCGGTCTCTCTCGCCCCCCGTCTCTAACTCTCTCCGGTCTCTCTCGCCCCCAGTCTCTAACTCTCCCCGGTCTCTTTCGCCCCCAGTCTCGATCTCTCCCCGGTCATTCTCTCACACCCGGTCTCTAAATCTCACCGGTCTCTCTCGCCCCCAGTCTCTAACTCTCCCCGGTCTCTCTCGCCCTCAGTCTCTAACTCTCCCCGGTCTCTCTCGCCCCCAGTCTCGATCTCTCCCCGGTCTCTCTCTCACCCCCGGTCTCTAACTCTCCCCGGTCTCTCTCGCCCCCAGTCTCTAACTCTCCCCGGTCTCTCTCGCCCCCGGTCTCTAACTCTCCCCGGTCTCTCTCGCCCCCGGTCTCTAACTCTCCCCGGTCTCTCTCGCTCCCAGTCTCAAACGCTCCCCGGTCTCTCTCCACCACAGTGTCTAACTCTCCCCAGTCTCTCTCGACCCTGTCTCTTAACTCTTCCCGGTCTCGCTCGCCCCCAGTCTCTAAGTCTCATCGGTCTCCCTCTATCCCAGTCTCCAACACTCTCCGGTCTCTCTCGCCCCCAGTCTCTAACTCTCTCCGGTCTCTCTCGCCCCCAGTCTCTAATTCTCCCCAGTCTCTATCGCCCCCGGTCTCTAACTCTCCCCTTCTCTCTCGCCCCCGGTCTCTAACTCTCTCCGCTCTCTCTCGCCCCCAGTCTCTAACTCTACGCGGTCTCTCTCGCCACCAGTCTCGTACTCTCCCCGGTCTCTCTCTCACCGGTCTCTAACTCTCTCCGGTCTCTCTCGCCCCCAGTCTCTAACTCTACGCGGTCTCTCTCGCCACCAGTCTCTAACTCTCCCCGGTCTCTAACTCTCGCCGGTCTCTCTCTCCCCGGTCTCTAAATCTCCCCCGTCTCTCTCACCCCCGTCTCTAACTCTCCCCGGTCTCTCTCATCCCCAGTCTCTAACTCTCCCCGGTCTCTCTCTCCCCAGTCTCTAACTCTGCCTGGTCTCTCTCGCCCCCAGTCTCTAACTCTCCCCGGTCTCTCTCGCCCCCAGTCTCTAACTCTCCCCGGTCTCTCTCGCCCCCGATCTCTAACTCTCCCCTGTCTCTCTCGTCCCCAGTCTCTAACTCTTTCCGGTCTCTCTCGCCCCCAGTCTCTAACTCTCCCCTGTCTCTCTCGCTCCCAGTCTCAAACTCTACCCGGTCTCTCTCGCCCGCGGTTTATAACTCTCCCCAGTCTCTCTCGCGCCCAGTCTCTAATTCTCCCCAGTCTCTCTTGCCCCCGGTCTCTAACTCTCCCCGTCTCTCTCGTCCCCCGGTCTCTAACTCTCTCCGGTCTCTCTCGCCCCCAGTCTCTAACTCTACGCGGTCTCTCTCGCCACCAGTCTCTAACTCTCCCCGGTCTCTCTCTCCCCGGTCTCTAACTGTCTCCGGTCTCTCTCGCCCCCAGTCTCTAACTCTCCCCGGTCTCTGTCGAACCCAAGTCTCTAAGTCTCCCCGGTCTCTCTCTCCCCCGGTCTCTAACTCTCTCCGGTCTCTCTCGACCCCACTCTCTAACTCTCTCCGGTGTCTCTCGCCCCCAGTCTCTGACTCTCTCCGGTCTCTCTCTCCCCCATTCTCTAACTCTCCCCTGTCTCTCTCGCCCCCGGTCTCTAACTCTCTCCGGTCTCTCTCGCCCCCAGTCTCTAATTCTCCCCGGTCTCTCTCGCCCCCTGTCTCTAACTCTCCCCGGTCTCGCTCGACCGCAGTCTCTAACTCTCCCCGGTCTCTCTCGCCCTCAGTCTCTAACTCTCCCCGGTCTCTCTCGCCCCCAGTCTCGATCTCTCCCCGGTCTCTCTCTCACCCCCGGTCTCTAACTCTCCCCGGTCTCTCTCGCCCCCAGTCTCTAACTCTCCCCAGTCTCTCTCGCCCTCAGTCTCTAACTCTCCCCGGTCTCTCTCGCCCCCAGTCTCGAGCTCTCCCCGGTCTCTCTCTCACCCCCGGTCTCTAACTCTCCCCGGTCTCTCTCACCCCCAGTCTCTAACTCTCCCCGGTCTCTCTCGCCCCCCGTCTCTAACTCTCCGGGGTCACTCTCGCCCCCGGTCTCTAACTCTCCCCGGTCTCTCTCGCTCCCAGTCTCAAACGCTCCCCGGTCTCTCTCCCCCCCAGTGTCTAACTCTCCCCAGTCTCTCTCGACCCTGTCTCTTAACTCTTCCCGGTCTCTCTCGCCCCCAGTCTCTAAGTCTCATCGGTCTCTCTCTATCCCGGTCTCCAACACTCACCGGTCTCTCTCGCCGCCAGTCTCTAACTCTCTCCGGTCTCTCTCGCCCCCAGTCTCTAATTCTCCCCAGTCTCTCTCGCCCCCGGTCTCTAACTCTCCCCGTCTCTCTCGCCCTCGGTCTCTAACTCTCTCCGCTCTCTCTCGACCCCAGTCTCTAACTCTACGCGGTCTCTCTCGCCACCAGTCTCTTACTCTCCCCGGTCTCTCTCTCCCCGGTCTCTAACTCTCTCCGGTCTCTCTCGCCCCCAGTCTCTAACTCTACGCGGTCTCTCTCGCCCCCAGTCTCTAACTCTCCCCGGTCTCTCTCGCCCCCATCCTCAAACTCTCCCCGGTCTCTCTCGCCCCCGGTCTCTAACTCTCCCCTGTCTCTCTCGCCCCCAGTCTCTAACTCTTTCCGGTCTCTCTCGCCCCCGGTCTCTAACTCTCCCCTGTCTCTCCCGCTCCCAGTCTCAAACTCTACCCGGTCTCTCTCGCCCCCAGTTTCTAACTCTCCCCAGTCTCTCTCGCCCCCAGTCTCTAAGTCTCCCCGGTCTCTCTCTCCCCCGGTCTCTAACTCTCTCCGGTCTCTCTCGCCCCCAGGCTCTAACACTCTCCGGTCTCTCTCGCCCCCAGTCTCTAACTCTCTCCGGTCCCATCGCCCCCGATCTCTAACTCTCCCCGGTCTCTCTCGCCCCCGCTTTCTAACTCTCCCCGGTCTCTCTCGCCCCCCCGTCTCTAACTCTCCCCGGTCTCTTTCGCCCCCAGTCTCGAGCTCTCCCCGGTCTCTCTCTCACCCCCGGTCTCTAACTCTCCCCGGTCTCTCTCACCCCCAGTCTCTAACTCTCCCCGGTCTCTCTCGCCCCCGGTCTCTAACTCTCCGGGGTCACTCTCGCCCCCGGTCTCTAACTCTCCCCGGTCTCTCTCGCTCCCAGTCTCAAACGCTCCCCGGTCTCTCTCCCCCCCAGTGTCTAACTCTCCCCAGTCTCTCTCGACCCTGTCTCTTAACTCTTCCCGGTCTCTCTCGCCCCCAGTCTCTAAGTCTCATCGGTCTCTCTCTATCCCGGTCTCCAACACTCTCCGGTCTCTCTCGCCGCCAGTCTCTAACTCTCTCCGGTCTCTCTCGCCCCCAGTCTCTAATTCTCCCCAGTCTCTCTCGCCCCCGGTCTCTAACTCTCCCCGTCTCTCTCGCCCTCGGTCTCTAACTCTCTCCGCTCTCTCTCGCCCCCAGTCTCTAACTCTACGCGGTCTCTCTCGCCACCAGTCTCTTACTCTCCCCGGTCTCTCTCTCCCCGGTCTCTAACTCTCTCCGGTCTCTCTCGCCCCCAGTCTCTAACTCTACGCGGTCTCTCTCGCCCCCAGTCTCTAACTCTCCCCGGTCTCTCTCGCCCCCATCCTCAAACTCTCCCCGGTCTCTCTCGCCCCCGGTCTCTAACTCTCCCCTGTCTCTCTCGCCCCCAGTCTCTAACTCTTTCCGGTCTCTCTCGCCCCCGGTCTCTAACTCTCCCCTGTCTCTCCCGCTCCCAGTCTCAAACTCTACCCGGTCTCTCTCGCCCCCAGTTTCTAACTCTCCCCAGTCTCTCTCGCCCCCAGTCTCTAAGTCTCCCCGGTCTCTCTCTCCCCCGGTCTCTAACTCTCTCCGGTCTCTCTCGCCCCCAGGCTCTAACACTCTCCGGTCTCTCTCGCCCCCAGTCTCTAACTCTCTCCGGTCCCATCGCCCCCGATCTCTAACTCTCCCCGGTCTCTCTCGCCCCCGCTTTCTAACTCTCCCCGGTCTCTCTCGCCCCCCGTCTCTAACTCTCCCCGGTCACTTTCGCCCCCAGTCTCGATCTCTCCCCGGTCATTCTCTCACACCCGGTCTCTAAATCTCACCGGTCTCTCTCGCCCCCAGTCTCTAACTCTCCCCGGTCTCTCTCGCCCTCAGTCTCTAACTCTCCCCGGTCTCTCTCGCCCCCAGTCTCGATCTCTCCCCGGTCTCTCTCTCACCCCCGGTCTCTAACTCTCCCCGGTCTCTCTCGCCCCCAGTCTCTAACTCTCCCCGGTCTCTCTCGCCCCCGGTCTCTAACTCTCCCCGGTCTCTCTCGCCCCCGGTCTCTAACTCTCCCCGGTCTCTCTCGCTCCAAGTCTCAAACGCTCCCCGGTCTCTCTCCCCCACAGTGTCTAACTCTCCCCAGTCTCTCTCGACCCTGTCTCTTAACTCTTCCCGGTCTCGCTCGCCCCCAGTCTCTAAGTCTCATCGGTCTCCCTCTATCCCAGTCTCCAACACTCTCCGGTCTCTCTCGCCCCCAGTCTCTAACTCTCTCCGGTCTCTCTCGCCCCCAGTCTCTAATTCTCCCCAGTCTCTATCGCCCCCGGTCTCTAACTCTCCCCTTCTCTCTCGCCCCCGGTCTCTAACTCTCTCCGCTCTCTCTCGCCCCCAGTCTCTAACTCTACGCGGTCTCTCTCGCCACCAGTCTCGTACTCTCCCCGGTCTCTCTCTCACCGGTCTCTAACTCTCTCCGGTCTCTCTCGCCCCCAGTCTCTAACTCTACGCGGTCTCTCTCGCCACCAGTCTCTAACTCTCCCCGGTCTCTAACTCTCGCCGGTCTCTCTCTCCCCGGTCTCTAAATCTCCCCCGTCTCTCTCACCCCCGTCTCTAACTCTCCCCGGTCTCTCTCATCCCCAGTCTCTAACTCTCCCCGGTCTCTCTCTCCCCAGTCTCTAACTCTGCCTGGTCTCTCTCGCCCCCATTCTCTAACTCTCCCCGGTCTCTCTCGCCCCCAGTCTCTAACTCTCCCCGGTCTCTCTCGCCCCCGGTCTCTAACTCTCCCCTGTCTCTCTCGTCCCCAGTCTCTAACTCTTTCCGGTCTCTCTCGCCCCCAGTCTCTAACTCTCCCCTGTCTCTCTCGCTCCCAGTCTCAAACTCTACCCGGTCTCTCTCGCCCGCGGTTTATAACTCTCCCCAGTCTCTCTCGCCCCCAGTCTCTAATTCTCCCCAGTCTCTCTTGCCCCCGGTCTCTAACTCTCCCCGTCTCTCTCGTCCCCCGGTCTCTAACTCTCTCCGGTCTCTCTCGCCCCCAGTCTCTAACTCTACGTGGTCTCTCTCGCCACCAGTCTCTAACTCTCCCCTGTCTTTCTCGCTCCCAGTCTCAAACTCTACCCGGTCTCTATCGCCCGCGGTTTATAACTCTCCCCAGTCTCTCTCGCCCCCAGTCTCTAATTCTCCCCAGTCTCTCTTGCCCCCGGTCTCTAACTCTCCCCGTCTCTCTCATCCCCCGGTCTCTAACTCTCTCCGGTCTCTCTCGCCCCCAGTCTCTAACTCTACGCGGTCTCTCTCGCCACCAGTCTCTAACTCTCCCCGGTCTCTCTCTCCCCAGTCTCTAACTCTCCCCGGTCTCTCTCGCCCCCAGTCTCTAACTCTCCCCGGTCTCTCTCGCCCCCGGTCTCTAACTCTCCCCTGTCTCTCTCGTCCCCAGTCTCTAACTCTTTCCGGTCTCTCTCGCCCCCAGTCTCTAACTCTCCCCTGTCTCTCTCGCTCTCAGTCTCAAACTCTACCCGGTCTCTCTCGCCCGCGGTTTATAACTCTCCCCAGTCTCTCTCGCCCCCAGTCTCTAATTCTCCCCAGTCTCTCTTGCCCCCGGTCTCTAACTCTCCCCGTCTCTCTCGTCCCCCGGTCTCTAACTCTCTCCGGTCTCTCTCGCCCCCGGTCTCTAACACTCCCCGTCTCTCTCGCCCCCAGTCTCTAACTCTCTCCGGTCTCTCTCGCCCCCAGTCTCTAACTTTGCCTGGTCTCTCTCGCCCCCAGTCTCTAACTCTCCCCGGTCTCTCTCGCCCCCAGTCTCTAACTCTCCCCGGTCTCTCTCGCCCCCAGTCTCTAACTCTCCCCGGTCTCTCTCGCCCCCGGTCTCTAACACTCCCCGGTCTCTCTCGCCCCCAGTCTCTAACTCTCTCCGGTCTCTCTCGCCACCAGTCTCTTACTCTCCCCGGTCTCTCTCTCCCCGGTCTCTAACTCTCTCCGGTCTCTCTCGCCCCCAGTCTCTAACTCTACGCGGTCTCTCTCGCCCCCGGTCTCTAACTCTCCCCGGTCTCTCTCGCCCCCGGTCTCTAACTCTCCCCGGTCTCTCTCGCTCCCAGTCTCAAACGCTCCCCGGTCTCTCTCCCCCACAGTGTCTAACTCTCCCCAGTCTCTCTCGACCCTGTCTCTTAACTCTTCCCGGTCTCGCTCGCCCCCAGTCTCTAAGTCTCATCGGTCTCCCTCTATCCCAGTCTCCAACACTCTCCGGTCTCTCTCGCCCCCAGTCTCTAACTCTCTCCGGTCTCTCTCGCCCCCAGTCTCTAATTCTCCCCAGTCTCTATCGCCCCCGGTCTCTAACTCTCCCCTTCTCTCTCGCCCCCGGTCTCTAACTCTCTCCGCTCTCTCTCGCCCCCAGTCTCTAACTCTACGCGGTCTCTCTCGCCACCAGTCTCGTACTCTCCCCGGTCTCTCTCTCACCGGTCTCTAACTCTCTCCGGTCTCTCTCGCCCCCAGTCTCTAACTCTACGCGGTCTCTCTCGCCACCAGTCTCTAACTCTCCCCGGTCTCTAACTCTCGCCGGTCTCTCTCTCCCCGGTCTCTAAATCTCCCCCGTCTCTCTCACCCCCGTCTCTAACTCTCCCCGGTCTCTCTCATCCCCAGTCTCTAACTCTCCCCGGTCTCTCTCTCCCCAGTCTCTAACTCTGCCTGGTCTCTCTCGCCCCCATTCTCTAACTCTCCCCGGTCTCTCTCGCCCCCAGTCTCTAACTCTCCCCGGTCTCTCTCGCCCCCGGTCTCTAACTCTCCCCTGTCTCTCTCGTCCCCAGTCTCTAACTCTTTCCGGTCTCTCTCGCCCCCAGTCTCTAACTCTCCCCTGTCTCTCTCGCTCCCAGTCTCAAACTCTACCCGGTCTCTCTCGCCCGCGGTTTATAACTCTCCCCAGTCTCTCTCGCCCCCAGTCTCTAATTCTCCCCAGTCTCTCTTGCCCCCGGTCTCTAACTCTCCCCGTCTCTCTCGTCCCC
Source organism: Chiloscyllium punctatum (assembly GCF_047496795.1). NCBI lineage: Eukaryota > Metazoa > Chordata > Chondrichthyes > Orectolobiformes > Hemiscylliidae > Chiloscyllium > Chiloscyllium punctatum. The sequence continues at coordinate 77,595,708 of NC_092752.1, read as the reverse complement.
CGGTCTCTAACTCTCTCCGGTCTCTCTCGCCCCCAGTCTCTAACTCTACGCGGTCTCTCTCGCCACCAGTCTCTAACTCTCCCCTGTCTCTCTCGCTCCCAGTCTCAAACTCTACCCGGTCTCTCTCGCCCGCGGTTTATAACTCTCCCCAGTCTCTCTCGCCCCCAGTCTCTAATTCTCCCCAGTCTCTCTTGCCCCCGGTCTCTAACTCTCCCCGTCTCTCTCGTCCCCCGGTCTCTAACTCTCTCCGGTCTCTCTCGCCCCCAGTCTCTAACTCTACGCGGTCCCTCTCGCCACCAGTCTCTAACTCTCCCCGGTCTCTCTCTCCCCAGTCTCTAACTCTCCCCGGTCTCTCTCGCCCCCAGTCTCTAACTCTCCCCGGTCTATCTCGCCCCCGGTCTCTAACTCTCCCCTGTCTCTCTCGTCCCCAGTCTCTAACTCTTTCCGGTCTCTCTCGCCCCCAGTCTCTAACTCTCCCCTGTCTCTCTCGCTCCCAGTCTCAAACTCTACCCCCCCCCCCCCCCCCCCCCCCTCCCCCCCCCCCCCCCCCCCCCCCCCCCCCCCCCCCCCCCCCCCCCCCCCCCCCCCCCCCCCCCCCCCCCCCCCCCCCCCCCCCCCCCCCCCCCCCCCCCCCCCCCCCCCCCCCCCCCCCCCCCCCCCCCCCCCCCCCCCCCCCCCCCCCCCCCCCCCCAGTCTCAAACTCTACCCGGTCTCTCTCGCCCGCGGTTTATAACTCTCCCCAGTCTCTCTCACCCCCAGTCTCTAATTCTCCCCAGTCTCTCTTGCCCCCGGTCTCTAACTCTCCCCGTCTCTCTCGTCCCCCGGTCTTTAACTCTCTCCGGTCTCTCTCGCCCCCGGTCTCTAACACTCCCCGTCTCTCTCGCCCCCAGTCTCTAACTCTCTCCGCTCTCTCTCGCCCCCAGTCTCTAACTCTACGCGGTCTCTCTCGCCACCAGTCTCGTACTCTCCCCGGTCTCTCTCTCACCGGTCTCTAACTCTCTCCGGTCTCTCTCGCCCCCAGTCTCTAACTCTACGCGGTCTCTCTCGCCACCAGTCTCTAACTCTCCCCGGTCTCTAACTCTCGCCGGTCTCTCTCTCCCCGGTCTCTAAATCTCCCCCGTCTCTCTCACCCCCGTCTCTAACTCTCCCCGGTCTCTCTCATCCCCAGTCTCTAACTCTCCCCGGTCTCTCTCTCCCCAGTCTCTAACTCTGCCTGGTCTCTCTCGCCCCCATTCTCTAACTCTCCCCGGTCTCTCTCGCCCCCAGTCTCTAACTCTCCCCGGTCTCTCTCGCCCCCGGTCTCTAACTCTCCCCTGTCTCTCTCGTCCCCAGTCTCTAACTCTTTCCGGTCTCTCTCGCCCCCAGTCTCTAACTCTCCCCTGTCTCTCTCGCTCCCAGTCTCAAACTCTACCCGGTCTCTCTCGCCCGCGGTTTATAACTCTCCCCAGTCTCTCTCGCCCCCAGTATCTAATTCTCCCCAGTCTCTCTTGCCCCCGGTCTCTAACTCTCCCCGTCTCTCTCGTCCCCCGGTCTCTAACTCTCTCCGGTCTCTCTCGCCCCCAGTCTCTAACTCTACGCGGTCTCTCTCGCCACCAGTCTCTAACTCTCCCCTGTCTCTCTCGCTCCCAGTCTCAAACTCTACCCGGTCTCTCTCGCCCGCGGTTTATAACTCTCCCCAGTCTCTCTCGCCCCCAGTCTCTAATTCTCCCCAGTCTCTCTTGCCCCCGGTCTCTAACTCTCCCCGTCTCTCTCGTCCCCCGGTCTCTAACTCTCTCCGGTCTCTCTCGCCCCCAGTCTCTAACTCTACGCGGTCCCTCTCGCCACCAGTCTCTAACTCTCCCCGGTCTCTCTCTCCCCAGTCTCTAACTCTCCCCGGTCTCTCTCGCCCCCAGTCTCTAACTCTCCCCGGTCTATCTCGCCCCCGGTCTCTAACTCTCCCCTGTCTCTCTCGTCCCCAGTCTCTAACTCTTTCCGGTCTCTCTCGCCCCCAGTCTCTAACTCTCCCCTGTCTCTCTCGCTCCCAGTCTCAAACTCTACCCGGTCTCTCTCGCCCGCGGTTTATAACTCTCCCCAGTCTCTCTCACCCCCAGTCTCTAATTCTCCCCAGTCTCTCTTGCCCCCGGTCTCTAACTCTCCCCGTCTCTCTCGTCCCCCGGTCTCTAACTCTCTCCGGTCTCTCTCGCCCCCGGTCTCTAACACTCCCCGTCTCTCTCGCCCCCAGTCTCTAACTCTCTCCGGTCTCTCTCGCCCCCAGTCTCTAACTTTGCCTGGTCTCTCTCGCCCCCAGTCTCGTACTCTCCCCGGTCTCTCTCTCACCGGTCTCTAACTCTCTCCGGTCTCTCTCGCCCCCGGTCTCTAACACTCCCCGTCTCTCTCGCCCCCAGTCTCTAACTCTCTCCGGTCTCTCTCGCCCCCGGTCTCTAACTCTCCCCTGTCTCTCTCGCTCCCAGTCTCAAACTCTCCCCGGTCTCTCTCGCCCCCAGTTTAAAACTTTCCCCGGTCTCGCTCGACCCCAGTCTCTAACTCTCCCCGGTCTCTCTCGCCCCCAGTCCCTCAGTCTCCCCGGTCTCTCTCGCCCCCAGTCTCGATCTCTCCCTGGTCTCTCTCTCACCCCCGGTCTCTAACTCTCCCCGGTCTCTCTCTGACCCCAGTCTCTAACTCTCCCCCGTTCTCTCTCTCCCCAGTCTCTAACTCTGCCCAGTCTCTCTCTCCCCAGTCTCTAACTCTCCCCGGTCTCTCTCGCCCCCTGTCTCTAACTCTCCCCGGTCTCTCTCTGACCCCAGTCTCTAACTCTCGCCGGTCTCTCTCTCCCCGGTCTTTAACTCTGTCCGGTATCTCTCGCCCCCAGTCTCTAACTCTCCCCGGTCTCTCTCGCCCTCAGTATCTAACGCTCCCCGGTCTCTCTGGCCCCCAGGCTCGATCTCTCCCCGGTCTCTCTTTCACCCCCAGTCTCTAACTCTCCCCGTGGTCTCCTGCCCCCGGTCTCTAACTCTCCCCGGTCTCTCTCGCCCCCGGTCTCTAACTCTCCCCGGTCTCGCTCGACCCCAGTCTCTAACTCTCCCCGGTCTCTCTCGCCCCCAGTCTCTCAGTCTCCCCGGTCTCTCTCGCCCCCAGTCTCGATCTCTCCCCGGTCTCTTTCTCACCCCCGGTCTCTAAATCACCCCGGTCTCTCTCTGACCCCAGTCTCTAACTCTCCCCGGTCTCTCTCTCCCCAGTCTCTAACTCTGCCCGGTCTCTCTCTCCCCAGTCTCTAACTCTCCCCGGTCTCTCTCGCCCCCTGTCTCTAACTCTCCCCGGTCTCTCTCTGACCCCAGTCTCTAACTCTCGCCGGTCTCTCTCTCCCCGGTCTTTAACTCTGTCCGGTCTCTCTCGCCCCCAGTATCTAACTCTCCCCGGTCTCTCTCGCCCTCAGTCTCTAACTCTCCCCGGTCTCTCTCGCCCCCAGTCTCGATCTCTCCCCGGTCTCTCTCTCACCCCCGGTCTCTAACTCTCCCCGGTCTCTCTCGCCCCCAGTCTCTAACTCTCCCCGGGCTCTCTCGCCCCCGGTCTCTAACTCTCCCCGGTCTCTCTCGCCCCCGGTCTCTAACTCTCCCCGGTCTCTCTCGCTCCCAGTCTCAAACGCTCCCCGGTCTCTCTCCCCCCCAGTGTCGAACTCTCCCTAGTTTCTCTCGACCCTGTCTCTTAACTCTTCCCGGTCTCTCTCGCCCCCAGTCTCTAAGTCTCATCGGTCTCTCTCTATCCCGGTCTCCAACACTCTCCGGTCTCTCTCGCCCCCAGTCTCTAACTCTCTCCGGTCTCTCTCGCCCCCAGTCTCTAATTCTCCCCAGTCTCTCTTGCCCCCGGTCTCTAACTCTCCCCGTCTCTCTCGCCCCCGGTCTCTAACTCTCTCCGGTCTCTCTCGCCCCCAGTCTCTAACTCTACGCGGTCTCTCTCGCCACCAGTCTCTAACTCTCCCCGGTCTCTCTCGACCCCACTCTCTAACTCTCTCCGGTGTCTCTCGCCCCCAGTCTCTGACTCTCTCCGGTCTCTCTCTCCCCTATTCTCTAACTCTCCCCTGTCTCTCTCGCCCCCGGTCTCTAACTCTCTCCGGTCTCTCTCGCCCCCAGTCACTAACTCTCTCCGGTCTCTCTCGCCCCCAGTCTCTAATTCTCCCCAGTCTCTCTTGCCCCCGGTCTCTAACTCTCCCCGTCTCTCTCGTCCCCCGGTCTCTAACTCTCTCCGGTCTCTCTCGCCCCCAGTCTCTAACTCTACGCGGTCTCTCTCGCCACCAGTCTCTAACTCTCTCCGGTCCCATCGCCCCCGGTCTCTAACTCTCCCCGGTCTCTCTCGCCCCCGCTTTCAAACTCTCCCCGGTCTCTCTCGCCCCCCGTCTCTAACTCTCTCCGGTCTCTCTCGCCCCCATTCTCTAACTCTCTCCAGTCTCTCTCGCCCCCAGTCTCGATCTGTCCCCGGTCTCTCTCTAACACCCGGTCTCTAAATCTCCCCCGTCTCTATCGCCCCAGTCTCTAACTCTCCCCGGTCTCTCTCGCCCCCAGTCTCTAACTCTCCCCGGTCTCTCTCGCCCCCAGTCTCTAACTCTCCACGGTCTGTCTCGCCCCCGGTCTCTAACTCTCCCCGGTCTCTCTCGCACCCAGTCTCTAACTCTCCCCGGTCTCTCTCGCCCCCAGTCTCTAACTCTCCCGAGTCTCTCTCGCCCCCAGTCTCTAACTCTCCCCGGTCTCTCTCGCCCCCAGTCTCTAAGTCTCATCGGTCTCTCTCTCCCCCGGTCTCTAACTCTCTCCGGTCTCTCTCGACTCCACTCTCTAACTCTCTCCGGTCTCTCTCGCCCCCTGTCTCTGACTCTCTCCGGTCTCTCTCGCCCCCATTCTCTAACTCTCCCCAGTCTCTCTCGCCCCCGGTCTCTAACTCTCCCCTGTCTCTCTCGCCACCAGTCTCTCACTCTCCCCGGTCTCTCTCTCCCCGGTCGCTAACTCTCTGCGGTCTCTCTCGCCCCCAGTCTCTAACTCTCGCCGGTCTCTCTCTCCCCAGTCTCTAACTCTCTCCAGTCTTTCTCGCCCCCAGTTTCTAACTCTCCCCAGTCTCTCTCGCCCCCAGTCTCTAACTCTCTCTGGTCTCTCTCGCCCCCGGTCTCTAACACTCCCCGTCTCTCTCGCCCCCAGTCTCTAACTCTCTCCGGTCTCTCTCGCCCCCAGTCTCTAACTTTGCCTGGTCTCTCTCGCCCCCAGTCTCTAACTCTCCCCGGTCTCTCTCGCCCCCAGTCTCTAACTCTCCCCGGTCTCTCTCGCCCCCGGTCTCTAACACTCCCCGTCTCTCTCGCCCCCAGTCTCTAACTCTCTCCGGTCTCTCTCGCCCCCGGTCTCTAACTCTCACCTGTCTCTCTCGCTCCCAGTCTCAAACTCTCCCCGGTCTCTCTCGCCCCCAGTTTCTAACTTTCCCCGGTCTCGCTCGACCCCAGTCTCTAACTCTCCCCGGTCTCTCTCGCCCCCAGTCTCTCAGTCTCCCCGGTTCTCTCGCCCCCAGTCTCGATCTCTCCCCGGTCTCTCTCTCACCCCCGGTCTCTAACTCTCCCCGGTCTCTCTCTGACCCCAGTCTCTAACTCTCCCCGGTCTCTCTCTACCCATTCTCTAACTCTGCCCAGTCTCTCTCTGACCACAGTCTCTAACTCTCCCCGGTCTCTCTCTGACCCCAGTCTCTAACTCTCGCCGGTCTCTCTCTCCCCGGTCTTTAACTCTGTCCGGTCTCTCTCGCCCCCAGTCTCTCACTCTCCCCGGTCTCTCTCGCCCTCAGTATCTAACTCTCCCCGGTCTCTCTCGCCCCCAGTCTCGATCTCTCCCCGGTCTCTCTCTCACCCCCGGTCTCTAACTCTCCCCGGTCTCTCTCGCCCCCAGTCTCTAACTCTCCCCGGGCTCTCCTGCCCCCGGTCTCTAACTCTCCCCGGTCTCTCTCGCCCCCGGTCTCTAACTCTCCCCGGTCTCGCTCGACCCCAGTCTCTAACTCTCCCCGGTCTGTCTCGCCCCCAGTCTCGATCTCTCCCCGGTCTCTCTCTCACCCCCGGTCTCTAACTCTCCCCGGTCTCTCTCTGACCCCAGTCTCTAAATCTCCCCGGTCTCTCTCTCCCCAGTCTCTAACTCTGCCCGGTCTCTCTCTCCCCAGTCTCTAACTCTCTCCGGTCTCTCTCGCCCCCAGTCTCTAATTCTCCCCAGTCTCTCTTGCCCCCGGTCTCTAACTCTCCCCGTCTCTCTCGCCCCCGGTCTCTAACTCTCTCCGGTCTCTCTCGCCCCCAGTCTCTAACTGTACGCGGTCTCTCTCGCCACCAGTCTCTAACTCTCCCCGGTCTCTCTCTCCCCGGTCTCTAACTCTCTCCGGTCTCTCTCGCCCCCAGTCTCTAACTCTGCGCGGTCTCTCTCGCCACCAGTCTCTAACTCTCCCCGGTCTCTAACTCTCGCCAGTCTCTCTCACCCCCGGTCTCTAACTCTCCCCGGTCTCTCTCTGACCCCAGTCTCTAACTCTCCCCGGTCTCTCTCTCCCCAGTCTCTAACTCTGCCCGGTCTCTCTCTCCCCAGTCTCTAACTCTCCCCGGTCTCTCTCGCCCCCTGTCTCTAACTCTCCCCGGACTCTCTCGGACCCCAGTCTCTAACTCTCGCCGGTCTCTCTCTCCCCGGTCTTTAACTCTGTCCGGTCTCTCTCGCCCCCAGTCTCTAACTCTCCCCGGTCTCTCTTGCCGCCCCCGGTCTCTAACTCTCCCCGGTCTCTCTCGCTCCCAGTCTCAAACGCTCCCCGGTCTCTCTCCCCCCCAGTGTCTAACTCTCCCTAGTTTCTCTCGACCCTGTCTCTTAACTCTTCCCGGTCTCTCTCGCCCCCATTCTCTAAGTCTCATCGGTCTCTCTCTATCCCGGTCTCCAACACTCTCCGGTCTCTCTCGCCCCCAGTCTCTAACTCTCTCCGGTCTCTCTCGCCCCCAGTCTCTAATTCTCCCCAGTCTCTCTTGCCCCCGGTCTCTAACTCTCCCCGTCTCTCTCGCCCCCGGTCTCTAACTCTCTCCGGTCTCTCTCGCCCCCAGTCTCTAACTGTACGCGGTCTCTCTCGCCACCAGTCTCTAACTCTCCCCGGTCTCTCTCTCCCCGGTCTCTAACTCTCTCCGGTCTCTCTCGCCCCCAGTCTCTAACTCTGCCCGGTCTCTCTCTCCCCAGTCTCTAACTCTCCCCGGTCTCTCTCGCCCCCTGTCTCTAACTCTCCCCGGACTCTCTCTGACCCCAGTCTCTAACTCTCGCCGGTCTCTCTCTCCCCGGTCTTTAACTCTGTCCGGTCTCTCTCGCCCCCAGTCTCTAACTCTCCCCGGTCTCCCTTGCCCTCAGTCTCTAACTCTCCCCGGTCTCTCTCGCCCCCAGTCTCGATCTCTCCCCGGTCTCTCTCTCACCCCCGGTCTCTAACTCTCCCCGGTCTCTCTCGCCCCCAGTCTCTAACTCTCCCCGGGCTCTCTCGCCCCCGGTCTCTAACTCTCCCCGGTCTCTCTCGCCCCCGGTCTCTAACTCTCCCCGGTCTCTCTCGCTCCCAGTCTCAAACGCTCCCCGGTCTCTCTCCCCCCAGTGTCTAACTCTCCCTAGTTTCTCTCGACCCTGTCTCTTAACTCTTCCCGGTCTCTCTCGCCCCCATTCTCTAAGTCTCATCGGTCTCTCTCTATCCCGGTCTCCAACACTCTCCGGTCTCTCTCGCCCCCAGTCTCTAACTCTCTCCGGTCTCTCTCGCACCCAGTCTCTAATTCTCCCCAGTCTCTCTTGCCCCCGGTCTCTAACTCTCCCCGTCTCTCTCGCCCCCGGTCTCTAACTCTTACGCGGTCTCTCTCGCCACCAGTCTCTAACTCTCCCCGGTCTCTCTCTCCCCGGTCTCTAACTCTCTCCGGTCTCTCTCGCCCCCAGTCTCTAACTCTGCGCGGTCTCTCTCGCCACCAGTCTCTAACTCTCCCCGGTCTCTAACTCTCGCCAGTCTCTCTCACCCCCGGTCTCTAACTCTCCCCGGTCTCTCTCTGACCCCAGTCTCTAACTCTCCCCGGTCTCTCTCTCCCCAGTCTCTAACTCTGCCCGGTCTCTCTCTCCCCAGTCTCTAACTCTCCCCGGTCTCTCTCGCCCCCTGTCTCTAACTCTCCCCGGACTCTCTCTGACCCCAGTCTCTAACTCTCGCCGGTCTCTCTCTCCCCGGTCTTTAACTCTGTCCGGTCTCTCTCGCCCCCAGTCTCTAACTCTCCCCGGTCTCTCTCGCCCTCAGTCTCTAACTCTCACCGGTCTCTCTCGCCCCCAGTCTCGATCTCTCCCCGGTCTCTCTCTCACCCCCGGTCTCTAACTCTCCCCGGTCTCTCTCGCCCCCAGTCTCTAACTCTCCCCGGGCTCTCTCGCCCCCGGTCTCTAACTCTCCCCGGTCTCTCTCGCCCCCGGTCTCTAACTCTCCCCGGTCTCTCTCGCTCCCAGTCTCAAACGCTCCCCGGTCTCTCTCCCCCCCAGTGTCTAACTCTCCCTAGTTTATCTCGACCCTGTCTCTTAACTCTTCCCGGTCTCTCTCGCCCCCATTCTCTAAGTCTCATCGGTCTCTCTCTATCCCGGTCTCCAACACTCTCCGGTCTCTCTCGCCCCCAGTCTCTAACTCTCTCCGGTCTCTCTCGCCCCCAGTCTCTAATTCTCCCCAGTCTCTCTTGCTCCCGGTCTCTAACTCTCCCCGTCTCTCTCGCCCCCGGTCTCTAACTCTCTCCGGTCTCTCTCGCCCCCAGTCTCTAACTCTACGCGGTCTCTCTCGCCACCAGTCTCTAACTCTCCCCGGTCTCTAACTCTCGCCAGTCTCTCTCTCCCCGGTCTCTAAATCTCCCCCGTCTCTCTCCCCCCCGTCTCTAACTCTCCCCGGTCTCTCTTACCCCCAGTCTCTAACTCTCCCCGGTCTCTCTCTCCCCAGTCTCTAACTCTGCCTGGTCTCTCTCGCCCCCAGTCTCTAACTCTCCCCGGTCTCTCTCGCCCCCAGTCTCTAACTCTCCCCGGTCTCTCTCGCCCCCGGTCTCTAACTCTCCCATGTCTCTCTCGCCCCCAGTCTCTAACTCTTTCCGGTCTCTCTCGCCCCCGGTCTCTAACTCTCCCCTGTCTCTCTCGCTCTCAGTCTCAAACACTACCCGGTCTCCCTCGCCCCCAGTTTCTAACTCTCCCCAGTCTCTCTCGCTCCGTTTCTAACTCTCCCCAGTCTCTCTCGCCCCCAGTCTCTAACTCTCCCCGGTCTCTCTCGCCCCCAGTCTCTAAGTCTCCCCGGTCTCTCTCTCCCCCGGTCTCTAACTCACCCATGTCTCTCTCGCCCCCAGTCTCTAACTCTTTCCGGTCTCTCTCTCCCCCGGTCTCTAACTCTCCCCGGTCTCTCTCGCTCCCAGTCTCTAACACTCTCCGGTCTCTCTCGCCCCCAGTCTCTAACTCTGTCCAGTCCCATCGACCCCGGTCTCTAACTCTCCCCGGTCTCTCTCGCCCCCGCTTTCTAACTCTCCCCGGTCTCTCTCGCCCCCCGTCTCTAATTCTCTCCGGTCTCTCTCGCCCCCAGTCTCTAACTCTCCCCGGTCTCTCTCGCCCCCAGTCTCGATCTCTCCCCGGTCACTCTCTCACACCCGGTCTCTAAATCTCCCCCGTCTCTCTCGCCCCAGTCTCTAACTCTCTCCGGTCTCTCTCGCCCCCAGTCTCTAACTCTCCCCTGGTCTCTCTCGCCCCCAGTCTCGATCGCTCCCCGGTCTCTCTCTCACACCCGGTCTCTAAATCTCCCCCGTCTCTTTCGCCCCAGTCTCTAACTCTCCCCGGTCTCTCTCGCCCCCAGTCTCTAACTCTCCCCGGTCTCTCTCGCCCCCAGTCTCTAACTCTCCATGGTCTGTCTCGCCTCCAGTCTCTAACTCTCCCCGGTCTCTCTCGCCCCCGGTCTCTAACTCTCCCGGGTCTCACTCGCACCCAGTCTCTAACTCTCCCCGGTCTCTCACGCCCCCAGTCTCTAACTCTCCCGAGTCTCTCTCGCCCCCAGTCTCTAACTCTCTCCGGTCTCTCTCGCCCCCAGTCTCTAAGTCTCATCGGTCTCTCTCTCCCCCGGTCTCTAACTCTCTCCGGTCTCTCTCGACCCCACTCTCTAACTCTCTCCGGTCTCTCTCGCCCCCTGTCTCAGACTCTCTCCGGTCTCTCTCGCCCCCATTCTCTAACTCTCCCCAGTCTCTCTCGCCCCCGGTCTCTAACTATCCCCTGTCTCTCTCGCCCCCGGTCTCTAACTCTCTCCGGTCTCTCTCGCCCCCGGTCTCTAACTCTACGCGGTCTCTCTCGCCACCAGTCTCTAACTCTCCCCGGTCTCTCTCTCCCCAGTCTCTAACTCTCTCCAGTCTTTCTCGCCCCCAGTTTCTAACTCTCCCCAGTCTCTCTCGCCCCCAGTCTCTAACTCTCCCCGGTCTCTCTCGCCCCCGGTCTCTAACACTCCCCGTCTCTCTCGCCCCCAGTCTCTAACTCTCTCCGGTCTCTCTCGCCCCCAGTCTCTGACTTTGCCTGGTCTCTCTCGCCCCCAGTCTCTAACTCTCCCCAGTCTCTCTCGCCCTCAGTCTCTAACTCTCCCCGGTCTCTCTCGCCCCCGGTCTCTAACACTCCCCGTCTCTCTCGCCCCCAGTCTCTAACTCTCTCCGGTCTCTCTCGCCCCCGGTGTCTAACTCTCCCCTGTCTCGCTCGCTCCCAGTCTCAAACTCTCCCCGGTCTCTCTCGCCCCCAGTTTCTAACGTTCCCCGGTCTCGCTCGACCCCAGTCTCTAACTCTCCCCGGTCTCTCTCGTCCCCAGTCTCTCAGTCTCCCCGGTCTCTCTCGCCCCCAGTCTCGATCTGTCCCCGGTCTCTCTCTCACCCCCGGTCTCTAACTCTCCCCGGTCTCTCTCTGACCCCAGTCTCTAACTCTCCCCGGTCTCTCTCTCCCCAGTCTCTAACTCGGCCCGGTCTCTCTCTCCCCAATCTCTAACTCTCCCCGGTCTCTCTCGCCCTCAGTATCTAACTCTCCCCGGTCTCTCTCGCCCCCAGTCTCGATCTCTCCCCGGTCTCTCTCTCACCCCCGGTCTCTAACTCTCCCCGGTCTCTCTCGCCCCCAGTCTCTAACTCTCCCCGGGCTCTCTCGCCCCCGGTCTCTAACTCTCCCCGGTCTATCTCGCCCCCGGTCTCTAACTCTCCCCGGTCTCACTCGACCCCAGTCTCTAACTCTCCCCGGTCTCTCTCGCCCCCAGTCTCTCTGTCTCCCCGGTCTCTCTCGCCCCCAGTCTCGATCTCTCCCCGGTCTCTTTCTCACCCCCGGTCTCTAACTCTCCCCGGTCTCTCTCGCCCCCAGTCTCTAACTCTCCCCGGGCTCTCCTGCCCCCGGTCTCTAACTCTCCCCGGTCTCTCTCGCCCCCGGTCTCTAACTCTCCCCGGTCTCACTCGACCCCAGTCTCTAACTCTCCCCGGTCTCTCTCGCCCCCAGTCTCTAACTCTCCCCGGTCTCTCTCGCCCTCAGTATCTAACTCTCCCCGGTCTCTCTCGCCCCCAGTCTCGATCTCTCCCCGGTCTCTCTCTCACCCCCGGTCTCTAACTCTCCCCGGTCTCTCTCGCCCCCAGTCTCTAACTCTCCCCGGGCTCTCCTGCCCCCGGTCTCTAACTCTCCCCGGTCTCACTCGCCCCCGGTCTCTAACTCTCCCCGGTCTCGCTCGACCCCAGTCTCTAACTCTCCCCGGTCTCTCTCGCCCCCAGTCTCGATCTCTCCCCGGTCTCTCTCTCACCCCTGTTCTCTAATTCTCCCCGGTCTCTCTCTGACCCCAGTCTCTAACTCTCCCCGGTCTCTCTCTCCCCAGTCTCTAACTCTGCCCGGTCTCTCTCGCCCCCAGTCTCGATCTCTCCCCGGTCTCTCTCTCACCCCCGGTCTCTAACTCTCCCCGGTCTCTCTCGCCCCCAGTCTCTAACTCTCCCCGGGCTCTCCTGCCCCCGGTCTTTAACTCTGTCCGGTCTCTCTCGCCCCCAGTCTCTAACTCTCCCCGGTCTCGCTCGACCCCAGTCTCTAACTCTCCCCGGTCTCTCTCGCCCCCAGTCTCGATCTCTCCCCGGTCTCTCTCTCACCCCCGGTCTCTAATTCTCCCCGGTCTCTCTCTGACCCCAGTCTCTAACTCTCCCCGGTCTCTCTCTTCCCAGTCTCTAACTCTGCCCGGTCTGTCTCTCCCCAGTCTCTAACTCTCCCCGGTCTCTCTCTCCCCCAGTCTCTAACTCTCCCCGTGCTCTCCTGCCCCCGGTCTCTAACTCTCCCCGGTCTCTCTCGCCCCCGGTCTCTAACTCTCCCCGGTCTCGCTCGACCCCAGTCTCTAACTCTCCCCGGTCTCTCTCGCCCCCAGTCTCTCAGTCTCCCCGGTCTCTCTCGCCCCCAGTCTCGATCTCTCCCCGGTCTCTTTCTCACCCCCGGTCTCTAACTCTCCCCGGTCTTTCTCTGACCCCAGTCTCTAACTCTCCCCGGTCTCTCTCTCCCCAGTCTCTAACTCTGCCCGGTCTCTCTCTCCCCAGTCTCTAACTCTCCCCGGTCTCTCTCGCCCCCTGTCTCTAACTCTCCCCGGTCTCTCTCTGACCCCAGTCTCTAACTCTCGCCGGTCTCTCTCTCCCCGGTCTTTAACTCTGTCCGGTCTCTCTCGCCCCCAGTCTCTAACTCTCCCCGGTCTCTCTCGCCCTCAGTCTCTAACTCTCCCCGGTCTCTCTCGCCCCCAGTCTCGATCTCTCCCCGGTCTCTCTCTCACCCCCGGTCTCTAACTCTCCCCGGTCTCTCTCTGACCCCAGTCTCTAACTCTCCCCGGTCTCTCTCTTCCCAGTCTCTAACTCTGCCCGGTCTCTCTCTCCCCAGTCTCTAACTCTCCCCGGTCTCTCTCGCCCCCTGTCTCTAACTCTCCCCGGTCTCTCTCTCAACACCGGTCTCTAACTCTCGCCGGTCTCTCTCGCCCCCAGTCTCTAACTCTCCCCGGGCTCTCTCGCCCCCGGTCTCTTACTCTCCCCCGTCTCTCTCGCCCCCGGTCTCTAACTCTCCCCGGTCTCTCTCGCTCCCAGTCTCAAACGCTCCCCGGTCTCTCTCCCCCCCAGTGTCTAACTCTCCCCAGTTTCTCTCGACCCTGTCTCTTAACTCTTCCCGGTCTCTCTCGCCCCCAGTCTCTAAGTCTCATCGGTCTCTCTCTATCCCGGTCTCCAACACTCTCCGGTCTCTCTCGCACCCAGTCTCTAACTCTCTCCGGTCTCTCTCGCCCCCAGTCTCTAATTCTCCCCAGTCTCTCTTGCCCGCGGTCTCTAACTCTCCCCGTCTCTCTCGCCCCCGGTCTCTAACTCTCTCCTGTCTCTCTCGAACCCCAGTCTCTAACTCTACGCGGTCTCTCTCGCCACCAGTCTCTAACTCTCCCCGGTCTCTCTCTCCCCGGTCTCTAACTCTCTCCGGTCTCTCTCGCCCCCAGTCTCTAACTCTACGCGGTCTCTCTCGCCACCAGTCTCTAACTCTCCCCGGTCTCTAACTCTCGCCAGTCTCCCTCTCCCCGGTCTCTAAATCTACCCCGTCTCTCTCCCCCCCCGTCTCTAACTCTCCCCGGTCTCTCTCACCCCCAGTCTCTAACTCTCCCCGGTCTCTCTCTCCCCAGTCTCTAACTCTGCCTGGTCTCTCTCGCCCCCAGTCTCTAACTCTCCCCGGTTTCTCTCGCCCCCAGTCTCTAACTCTCCCCGGTCTCTCTCGCCCCCGGTCTCTAACTCTCCCATGTCTCACTCGCCCCCAGTCTCTAACTCTTTCCGGTCTCTCTCGCCCCCGGTCTCTAACTCTCCCCTGTCTCTCTCGCTCCCAGTCTCAAACTCTCCCCAGTCACTCTCGCTCCGTTTCTAACTCTCCCCAGTCTCTCTCGCCCCCAGTCTCTAACTCTCCCCGGTCTCTCTCGACCCCAGTCTCTAAGTCTCCCCGGTCTCTCTCTCCCCCGGTCTCTAACTCTCCCATGTCTCTCTCGCCCCCAGTCTCTAACTCTTTCCGGTCTCTCTCGCCCCCGGTCTCTAACTCTCCCCTGTCTCTCTCGCTCCCAGTCTCTAAGTCTCCCCGGTCTCTCTCTCACCCGGTCTCTAACTCTCCCATGTCTCTCTCGACCCCAGTCTCTAAGTCTCCCCGGTCTCTCTCTCCCCCGGTCTCTAACTCTCCCATGTCTCTCTCGCCCCCAGTTTCTAACTCTCCCCAGTCTCTCTCGCCCCGTTTCTAACTCTCCCCAGTCTCTCTCGCCCCCAGTCTCTAACTCTCCCCGGTCTCTCTCGCCCCCAGTCTCTAAGTCTCCCCGGTCTCTCTCTCCCCCAGTCTCTAACTCTCTCCGGTCCCATCGCCCCCGGTCTCTAACTCTCCCCGGTCTCTCTCGCCCCCGCTTTCTAACTCTCCCCGGTCTCTCTCGCCCCCCGTCTCTAACTCTCTCCGGTCTCTCTCGCCCCCAGTCTCTAACTCTCCCCGGTCTCTCTCATCCCCAGTCTCGATCTCTCCCCGGTCTCTCTCTCACACCCGGTCTCTAAATCTACCCCGTCTCTCTCGCCCCAGTCTCTAACTCTCCCCGGTCTCTCTCGCCCCCAGTCTCTAACTCTCCCCAGTCTCTCTCGCCCCCAGTCTCTAACTCTCCACGGTCTGTCGCGCCTCCGGTCTCTAACTCTCCCCGGTCTCTCTCGCCCCCGGTCTCTAACTCTCCCGGGTCTCACTCGCACCCAGTCTCTAACTCTCCCCGGTCTCTCTCGCGCCCAGTCTCTAACTCTCCGGAGTCTCTCTCGCCCCCAGTCTCTAACTCTCCCCGGTCTCTCTCGCCCCCAGTCTCTAAGTCTCATCGGTCTCCCTCTCCCCCGGTCTCTAACTCTCTCCGGTCTCTCTCGACCCCACTCTCTAACTCTCTCCGGTCGCTCTCGCCCCCAGTCTCTGACTCTCTCCGGTCTCTCTCGCCCCCATTCTCTAACTCTCCCCAGTCTCTCTCGCCCCCGGTCTCTAACTCTCCCCTGTCTCTCTCGCCCCCGGTCTCTAACTCTCTCCGGTCTCTCTCGCCCCCAGTCTCTAACTCTACGTGGTCTCTCTCGCCACCAGTCTCTATCTCTCCCCGGTCTCTCTGTCCCCAGTCTCTAACTCTCTCCGGTCCCATCGCCCCCGGTCTCTAACTCTCCCCGGTCTCTCTCGCCCCCGCTTTCTAACTCTCCCCGGTCTCTCTCGCCCCCCGTCTCTAACTCTCTCCGGTCTCTCTCGCCCCCAGTCTATAACTCTCCCCGGTCTCTCTCATCCCCAGTCTCGATCTCTCCACGGTCTCTCTCTCACACCCGGTCTCTAAATCTCCCCCGTCTCTCTCGCCCCAGTCTCTCACTCTCCCCGGTCTCTCTCGCCCCCAGTCTCTAACTCTCCCCGGTCTCTCTCGCCCCCAGTCTCTAACTCTCCACGGTCTGTCGCGCCTCCGGTCTCTAACTCTCCCCGGTCTCTCTCGCCCCCGGTCTCTAACTCTCCCGGGTCTCACTCGCACCCAGTCTCTAACTCTCCCCGGTCTCTCTCGCCCCCAGTCTCTAACTCTCCGGAGTCTCTCTCGCCCCCAATCTCTAACTCTCCCCTGTCTCTCTCGCCCCCGGTCTCTAACTCTCTCCGGTCTCTCTCGCCCCCAGTCTCTAACTCTACGCGGTCTCTCTCGCCACCAGTCACTATCTCTCCCCAGTCTCTCTGTCCCCGGTCTCTAACTCTCTGCGGTCTCTCTCGCCCCCAGTCTCTAACTCTCGCCGGTCTCCCTCTCCCCCGGTCTCTAACTCTCTCCGGTCTCTCTCGCCCCCAGTCTCTCTGTCTCCCCGGTCTCTCTCGCCCCCAGTCTCGATCTCTCCCCGGTCTCTTTCTCACCCCCGGTCTCTAACTCTCCCCGGTCTCTCTCGCCCCCAGTCTCTAACTCTCCCCGGGCTCTCCTGGCCCCGGTCTCTAACTCTCCCCGGTCTCTCTCGACCCGGTCTCTAACTCTCCCCGGTCTCACTCGACCCCAGTCTCTAACTCTCCCCGGTCTCTCTCGCCCCCAGTCTCTAACTCTCCCCGGTCTCTCTCGCCCTCAGTATCTATCTCTCCCCGGTCTCTCTCGCCCCCAGTCTCGATCTCTCCCCGGTCTCTCTCTCACCCCCGGTCTCTAACTCTCCCCGGTCTCTCTCGCCCCCAGTCTCTAACTCTCCCCGGGCTCTCCTGCCCCCGGTCTCTAACTCTCCCCGGTCTCTCTCGCCTCCGGTCTCTAACTCTCCCCGGTCTCGCTCGACCCCAGTCTCTAACTCTCCCCGGTCTCTCTCGCCCCCAGTCTCGATCTCTCCCCGGTCTCTCTCTCACCCCTGTTCTCTAATTCTCCCCGGTCTCTCTCTGACCCCAGTCTCTAACTCTCCCCGGTCTCTCTCTCCCCAGTCTCTAACTCTGCCCGGTCTCTCTCGCCCCCAGTCTCGATCTCTCCCCGGTCTCTCTCTCACCCCCGGTCTCTAACTCTCCCCGGTCTCTCTCGCCCCCAGTCTCTAACTCTCCCCGGGCTCTCCTGCCCCCGGTCTTTAACTCTGTCCGGTCTCTCTCGCCCCCAGTCTCTAACTCTCCCCGGTCTCGCTCGACCCCAGTCTCTAACTCTCCCCGGTCTCTCTCGCCCCCAGTCTCGATCTCTCCCCGGTCTCTCTCTCACCTCCGGTCTCTAATTCTCCCCGGTCTCTCTCTGACCCCAGTCTCTAACTCTCCCCGGTCTCTCTCTCCCCAGTCTCTAACTCTGCCCGGTCTCTCTCTCCCCAGTCTCTAACTTTCCCCGGTCTCTCTCTCCCCCTGTCTCTAACTCTCCCCGGTCTCTCTCTGACCCCAGTCTCTAACTCTCGCCGGTCTCTCTCTCCCCGGTCTTTAACTCTGTCCGGTCTCTCTCGCCCCCAGTCTCTAACTCTCCCCGGTCTCTCTCGCCCTCAGTCTCTAACTCTCCCCGGTCTCTCTCGCCCCCAGTCTCGATCTCTCCCCGGTCTCTCTCTCACCCCCGGTCTCTAACTCTCCCCGGTCTCTCTCTGACCCCAGTCTCTAACTCTCCCCGGTCTCTCTCTTCCCAGTCTCTAACTCTGCCCGGTCTCTCTCTCCCCAGTCTCTAACTCTCCCCGGTCTCTCTCGCCCCTTGTCTCTAACTATCCCCGGTCTCTCTCTCAACACCGGTCTCTAACTCTCGCCGGTCTCTCTCGCCCCCAGTCTCTAACTCTCCCCGGGCTCTCTCGCCCCCGGTCTCTTACTCTCCCCGGTCTCTCTCGCCCCCGGTCTCTAACTCTCCCCGGTCTCTCTCGCTCCCAGTCTCAAACGCTCCCCGGTCTCTCTCCCCCCCAGTGTCTAACTCTCCCCAGTTTCTCTCGACCCTGTCTCTTAACTCTTCCCGGTCTCTCTCGCCCGCAGTCTCTAAGTCTCATCGGTCTCTCTCTATCCCGGTCTCCAACACTCTCCGGTCTCTCTCGCACCCAGTCTCTAACTCTCTCCGGTCTCTCTCGCCCCCAGTCTCTAATTCACCCCAGTCTCTCTTGCCCGCGGTCTCTAACTCTCCCCGTCTCTCTCGCCCCCGGTCTCTAACTCTCTCCTGTCTCTCTCGAACCCCAGTCTCTAACTCTACGCGGTCTCTCTCGCCACCAGTCTCTAACTCTCCCCGGTCTCTCTCTCCCCGGTCTCTAACTCTCTCCGGTCTCTCTCGCCCCCAGTCTCTAACTCTACGCGGTCTCTCTCGCCACCAGTCTCTAACTCTCGCCGGTCTCTAACTCTCGCCAGTCTCTCTCTCCCCGGTCTCTAAATCTCCCCCGTCTCTCTCCCCCCCCGTCTCTAACTCTCCCCGGTCTCTCTCACCCCCAGTCTCTAACTCTCCCCGGTCTCTCTCTCCCCAGTCTCTAACTCTGCCTGGTCTCTCTCGCCCCCAGTCTCTAACTCTCCCCGGTCTCTCTCGCCCCCGGTCTCTAACTCTCCCATGTCTCACTCGCCCCCAGTCTCTAACTCTTTCCGGTCTCTCTCGCCCCCGGTCTCTAACTCTCCCCTGTCTCTCTCGCTCCCAGTCTCTAAGTCTCCCCGGTCTCTCTCTCCCCCGGTCTCTAACTCTCCCATGTCTCTCTCGACCCCAGTCTCTAAGTCTCCCCGGTCTCTCTCTCCCCCGGTCTCTAACTCTCCCATGTCTCTCTCGCCCCCAGTTTCTAACTCTCCCCAGTCTCTCTCGCCCCGTTTCTAACTCTCCCCAGTCTCTCTCGCCCCCAGTCTCTAACTCTCCCCGGTCTCTCTCGCCCCCAGTCTCTAAGTCTCCCCGCTCTCTCTCTCCCCCAGTCTCTAACTCTCTCCGGTCCCATCGCCCCCGGTCTCTAACTCTCCCCGGTCTCTCTCGCCCCCGCTTTCTAACTCTCCCCGGTCTCTCTCGCCCCCCGTCTCTAACTCTCTCCGGTCTCTCTCGCCCCCAGTCTCTAACTCTCCCCGGTCTCTCTCATCCCCAGTCTCGATCTCTCCCCGGTCTCTCTCTCACACCCGGTCTCTAAATCTCCCCCGTCTCTCTCGCCCCAGTCTCTAACTCTCCCCGGTCTCTCTCGCCCCCAGTCTCTAACTCTCCCCGGTCTCTCTCGCCCCCAGTCTCTAACTCTCCACGGTCTGTCGCGCCTCTGGTCTCTAACTCTCCCCGGTCTCTCTCGCCCCCGGTCTCTAACTCTCCCGGGTCTCACTCGCACCCAGTCTCTAACTCTCCCCGGTCTCTCTCGCCCCCAGTCTCTAACTCTCCCCGGTCTCTCTCGCCCCCAGTCTCTAACTCTCCACGGTCTGTCGCGCCTCCGGTCTCTAACTCTCCCCGGTCTCTCTCGCCCCCGGTCTCTAACTCTCCCGGGTCTCACTCGCACCCAGTCTCTAACTCTCCCCGGTCTCTCTCGCGCCCAGTCTCTAACTCTCCGGAGTCTCTCTCGCCCCCAGTCTCTAACTCTCCCCGGTCTCTCTCGCCCCCAGTCTCTAAGTCTCATCGGTCTCCCTCTCCCCCGGTCTCTAACTCTCTCCGGTCTCTCTCGACCCCACTCTCTAACTCTCTCCGGTCGCTCTCGCCCCCAGTCTCTGACTCTCTCCGGTCTCTCTCGCCCCCATTCTCTAACTCTCCCCAGTCTCTCTCGCCCCCGGTCTCTAACTCTCCCCTGTCTCTCTCGCCCCCGGTCTCTAACTCTCTCCGGTCTCTCTCGCCCCCAGTCTCTAACTCTACGCGGTCTCTCTCGCCACCAGTCTCTATCTCTCCCTGGTCTCTCTGTCCCCAGTCTCTAACTCTCTCCGGTCCCATCGCCCCCGGTCTCTAACTCTCCCCGGTCTCTCTCGCCCCCGCTTTCTAACTCTCCCCGGTCTCTCTCGCCCCCCGTCTCTAACTCTCTCCG
Organism: Chiloscyllium punctatum; assembly: GCF_047496795.1. Taxonomy (NCBI): domain Eukaryota; kingdom Metazoa; phylum Chordata; class Chondrichthyes; order Orectolobiformes; family Hemiscylliidae; genus Chiloscyllium; species Chiloscyllium punctatum. Next base: position 77,576,318 of record NC_092752.1, on the reverse strand, counting down.
GTCTCTCTCGCCCCCAGTCTCTAACTCTCCCCGGTCTCTCTCATCCCCAGTCTCGATCTCTCCCCGGTCTCTCTCTCACACCCGGTCTCTAAATCTCCCCCGTCTCTCTCGCCCCAGTCTCTCACTCTCCCCGGTCTCTCTCGCCCCCAGTCTCTAACTCTCCCCGGTCTCTCTCGCCCCCAGTCTCTAACTCTCCACGGTCTGTCGCGCCTCCGGTCTCTAACTCTCCCCGGTCTCTCTCGCCCCCTGTCTCTAACTCTCCCGGGTCTCACTCGCACCCAGTCTCTAACTCTCCCCGGTCTCTCTCGCCCCCAGTCTCTAACTCTCCGGAGTCTCTCTCGCCCCCAGTCTCTAACTCTCCCCTGTCTCTCTCGCCCCCGGTCTCTAACTCTCTCCGGTCTCTCTCGCCCCCAGTCTCTAACTCTACGCGGTCTCTCTCGCCACCAGTCACTATCTCTCCCCGGTCTCTCTGTCCCCGGTCTCTAACTCTCTGCGGTCTCTCTCGCCCCCAGTCTCTAACTCCCGCCGGTCTCCCTCTCCCCCGGTCTCTAACTCTCTCCGGTCTCTCTCGACCCCACTCTCTAACTCTCTCCGGTCGCTCTCGCCCCCAGTCTCTGACTCTCTCCAGTCTCTCTCGCCCCCATTCTCTAACTCTCCCCAGTCTCTCTCGCCCCCGGTCTCTAACTCTCCCCTGTCTCTCTCGCCCCCGGTCTCTAACTCTCTCCGGTCTCTCTCGCCCCCAGTCTCTAACTCTACGCGGTCTCTCTCGCCACCAGTCACTATCTCTCCCCGGTCTCTCTGTCCCCAGTCTCTAACTCTCTCCGGTCCCATCGCCCCCGGTCTCTAACTCTCCCCGGTCTCTCTCGCCCCCGCTTTCTAACTCTCCCCGGTCTCTCTCGCCCCCCGTCTCTAACTCTCTCCGGTCTCTCTCGCCCCCAGTCTATAACTCTCCCCGGTCTCTCTCATCCCCAGTCTCGATCTCTCCCCGGTCTCTCTCTCACACCCGGTCTCTAAATCTCCCCCGTCTCTCTCGCCCCAGTCTCTCACTCTCCCCGGTCTCTCTCGCCCCCAGTCTCTAACTCTCCCCGGTCTCTCTCGCCCCCAGTCTCTAACTCTCCACGGTCTGTCGCGCCTGCGGTCTCTAACTCTCCCCGGTCTCTCTCGACCCCACTCTCTAACTCTCTCCGGTCGCTCTCGCCCCCAGTCTATGACTCTCTCGGGTCACTCTCGCTCCCATTCTCTAACTCTCCCCAGTCTCTCTCGCCCCCGGTCTCTAACTCTCCCCTGTCTCTCTCGCCCCTGGTCTCTAACTCTCTCCGGTCTCTCTCGCCCCCAGTCTCTAACTCTACGCGGTCTCTCTCGCCACCAGTCACTATCTCTCCCCGGTCTCTCTGTCCCCGGTCTCTAACTCTCTGCGGTCTCTCTCGCCCCCAGTCTCTAACTCTCGCCGGTCTCTCTCTCCCCAGTCTCTAACTCACTCCAGTCTCTCTCGCCCCCAGTTTCTAACTCTCCCCAGTCTCTCTCGCCCCCAGTCTCTAACTCTCCCCGGACTCTCTCGCCCCCAGTCTCTAAGTCTCCCCGGTCTCTCTGTCCCCCGGTCTCTAACTCTCTCCGGTCTCTCTCGCCCCCAGTCTCTAACACTCTCCGGTTTCTCTCGCCCCCAGTCTCTAAGTCTCCCCGGACTCTCTCGCCCCCAGTCTCGAACTCTCCCGAGTCTCTCTCGCCCCCAATCTCTAACTCTGCCCGGTCTCTCTCGCCCCCAGTCTCTAAGTCTCATCGGTCTCTCTCTCCCCCGGTCTCTAACTCTCTCCGGTCTCTCTCGACCCCAGTCTCTGACTCTCTCCGGTCTCTCTCGCCCCCGGTCTCTAACTCTCCCCTGTCTCTCTCGCCCCTGGTCTCTAACTCTCTCCGGTCTCTCTCGCCCCCAGTCTCTAACTCTACGCGGTCTCTCTCGCCACCAGTCACTATCTCTCCCCGGTCTCTCTGTCCCCGGTCTCTAACTCTCTGCGGTCTCTCTCGCCCCCAGTCTCTAACTCTCGCCGGTCTCTCTCTCCCCAGTCTCTAACTCACTCCAGTCTCTCTCGCCCCCAGTTTCTAACTCTCCCCAGTCTCTCTCGCCCCCAGTCTCTAACTCTCCCCGGACTCTCTCGCCCCCAGTCTCTAAGTCTCCCCGGTCTCTCTGTCCCCCGGTCTCTAACTCTCTCCGGTCTCTCTCGCCCCCAGTCTCTAACACTCTCCGGTTTCTCTCGCCCCCAGTCTCTAAGTCTCCCCGGACTCTCTCGCCCCCAGTCTCGAACTCTCCCGAGTCTCTCTCGCCCCCAATCTCTAACTCTGCCCGGTCTCTCTCGCCCCCAGTCTCTAAGTCTCATCGGTCTCTCTCTCCCCCGGTCTCTAACTCTCTCCGGTCTCTCTCGACCCCAGTCTCTGACTCTCTCCGGTCTCTCTCGCCCCAATTCTCTAACTCTCTCCAGTCTCTCTCGCCCCCGGTCGCTAACTCTCCCCTGTCTCTCTCGCCCCCGGTCTCTAACTCTCTCTGGTCTCTCTCGCCCCCAGTCTCTAACTCTACGCGGTCTCTCTCGCCACCAGTCTCTAACTCTCCCCGGTCTCTCTCTCCCCGTTCTCTAACTCTCTGCGGTCTCTCTCGCCCCCTGTCTCTAACTCTCCCCGGTCTCTCTCTCGCCCCCAGTCTCTAACTCTCCTCGGTCTCTGTCTCCCCAGTCTCTAACTCTGCCCGGTCTCTCTCACCCCCAGTCTCTTACTCTCCCCAGTCTCTCTCTCCCCAGTCTCTAACTCTCTCCGGTCTCTCTCGCCCCCAGTCTCTAACTCTCGCCGGTCTCTCTCTCCCCGGTCTTTAACTCTGTCCGGTCTCTCTCGCCCCCAGTCTCTAACTCTCCCCGGTCTCTCTCGCCCTCAGTCTCTAACTCTCCCCAGTCTCTCTAGCCCCCAGTCTCGATCTCTCCCCGGTCTCTCTCTCACCCCCGGTCTCTAACTCTCCCTGGTCTCTCTCGCCCCCAGTCTCTAACTCTCCCTGGTCTTTCTCTCCCCGGTCTCTAACTCTCTCCGGTCTCTCTCGCCCCCAGTCTCTAACTCTACGCGGTCTCTCTCGCCACCAGTCTCTAACTCTCCCCGGTCTCTCTCTCCCCGGTCTCTAACTCTCGCCGGTCTCTCTCTCCACGGTCTCTAAATCTCCCCCGTCTCTCTCCCCCCCCGTCTCTAACTCTCCCCGGTCTCTCTCGCCCCCAGTCTCTAACTCTCCCCGGTCTCTCTCTCCCCAGTCTCTAACTTTGCCTGGTCTCTCTCGCCCCCAGTCTCTAACTCTCCCCGGTCTCTCTCGCCCCCAGTCTCTAACTCTCCCCGGTCTCTCTCGCCCCCATTTCTCTAACTCTCCCCTGTCTCTCTCGCCCCCAGTCTCTAACTCTCTCCGGTCTCTCTCGCCCCCGGTCTCTAACTCTCCCCTCTCTCTCTCGCTCCCAGTCTCAAACTCTCCCCCGTCTCTCTCGCCCCCAGTTTCTAACTCTCCCCGGTCTCGCTCACCCCCAGTCTCTAACTCTCCCCGGTCTCTCTCGCCCTCAGTCTCTAACTCTCCCCGGTCTCTCTCGCCCCCAGTCTCGATCTCTCCCCGGTCTCTCTCTCACCCCCGGTCTCTAACTCTCCCCGGTCTCTCTCGCCCCCAGTCTCTAACTCTCCCTGGTCTCTCTCTCCCCGGTCTCTAACTCTCTCCGGTCTCTCTCGCCCCCAGTCTCTAACTCTACGCGGTCTCTCTCGCCACCAGTCTCTAACTCTCCCCGGTCTCTCTCTTCCCGGTCTCTAACTCTCGCCGGTGTCTCTCTCCACGGTCTCTAAATCTCCCCCGTCTCTCTCCCCCCCCGTCTCTAACTCTCCCCGGTCTCTCTCGCCCTCAGTCTCTAACTCTCCCCGGTCTCTCTCTCCCCAGTCTCTAACTTTGCCTGGTCTCTCTCGCCCCCAGTCTCTAACTCTCCCCGGTCTCTCTCGCCCCCAGTCTCTAACTCTCCCCGGTCGCTCTCGCCCCCATTTCTCTAACTCTCTCCGGTCTCTCTCGCCCCCGGTCTCAAACTCTCTCCTGTCTCTCTCGCTCCCAGTCTCAAACTCTCCCCCGTCTCTCTCGCCCCCAGTCTCTAACTCTCCCCGGTCTCTCTCTCCCCGGTCTCTAACTCTCTCTGGTCTCTCTCGCCCCCAGTCTCTAACTCTACGCGGTCTCACTCGCCCCCAGTCTCTAACTCTACGCGGTCTCTCTCGCCACCAGTCTCTAACTCTCCCCGGTCTCTCTCTCCCCGGTCTCTAACTCTCGCCGGTCTCTCTCTCCACGGTCTCTAAATCTCCCCCGTCTCTCTCCCCCCCCGTCTCTAACTCTCCCCGGTCTCTCTCGCCCCCAGTCTCTAACTCTCCCCGGTCTCTCTCTCCCCAGTCTCTAACTTTGCCTGGTCTCTCTCGCCCCCAGTCTCTAACTCTCCCCGGTCTCTCTCGCCCCCAGTCTCTAACTCTCCCCGGTCTCTCTCGCCCCCATTTCTCTAACTCTCCCCTGTCTCTCTCGCCCCCAGTCTCTAACTCTCTCCGGTCTCTCTCGCCCCCGGTCTCTAACTCTCCCCTGTCTCTCTCGCTCCCAGTCTCAAACTCTCCCCCGTCTCTCTCGCCCCCAGTTTCTAACTCTCCCCGGTCTCGCTCACCCCCAGTCTCTAACTCTCCCCGGTCTCTCTCGCCCTCAGTCTCTAACTCTCCCCGGTCTCTCTCGCCCCCAGTCTCGATCTCTCCCCGGTCTCTCTCTCACCCCCGGTCTCTAACTCTCCCCGGTCTCTCTCGCCCCCAGTCTCTAACTCTCCCTGGTCTCTCTCTCCCCGGTCTCTAACTCTCTCCGGTCTCTCTCGCCCCCAGTCTCTAACTCTACGCGGTCTCTCTCGCCACCAGTCTCTAACTCTCCCCGGTCTCTCTCTCCCCGGTCTCTAACTCTCGCCGGTGTCTCTCTCCACGGTCTCTAAATCTCCCCCGTCTCTCTCCCCCCCCGTCTCTAACTCTCCCCGGTCTCTCTCGCCCTCAGTCTCTAACTCTCCCCGGTCTCTCTCTCCCCAGGCTCTAACTTTGCCTGGTCTCTCTCGCCCCCAGTCTCTAACTCTCCCCGGTCTCTCTCGCCCCCAGTCTCTAACACTCCCCGGTCTCTCTCGCCCCCATTTCTCTAACTCTCCCCTGTCTCTCTCGCCCCCAGTCTCTAACTCTCTCCGGTCTCTCTCGCCCCCGGTCTCAAACTCTCTCCTGTCTCTCTCGCTCCCAGTCTCAAACTCTCCCCCGTCTCTCTCGCCCCCAGTTTCTAACTCTCCCCGGTCTCGCTCACCCCCAGTCTCTAACTCTCCCCGGTGTCTCTCGCCCACAGTCTCTCAGTCAGCCCGGTCTCTCTCGCCCCCAGTCTCGATCTCTCCCCGGTCTCTCTCTCACCCCCGGTCTCTAACTCTGCCCGGTCTCTCTCGCCCCAGTCTCTAACTCACCCCGGTCTCTCTCGCCCCCAGTGTCTAACTCTCCCCGGTCTCTCTCGCCCCCAGTCTCTAACTCTCCCCGGTCTCTCTCGGCCCCGGTCTCTAACTCTCCCCGGTCTCTCTCGCCCCCAGTCTCTAACTCTCCCCGGTCTCTCTCGCCCCCAGTCTCTAACTCTCCCCGGTCTCTGTCGCCCCAAGTCTCTAAGTCTCCCCTGTCTCTCTCTCCCCCGGTCTCTAACTCTCTCCGGTCTCTCTCGACCCCACTCTCGAACTCTCTCCGGTGTCTCTCGCCCACAGTCTCTGACTCTCTCCTGTCTCTCTCGCACCCATTCTCTAACTCTCCCCAGTCTCTCGCCCCCGGTCTCTAACTCTCCCCTGTCTCTCTCGCCCCCAGTCTCTAACTCTCCCCGGTCTCTCTCGCCCCCATTCTCTAACTCTCCCCAGTCTCTCGCCCCCGGTCTCTAACTCTCTCCGGTCTCTCACGCCCCCAGTCTCTAACTCTACGCGGTCTCTCTCGCCACCTGTCTCTAACTCTCCCCGGTCTCTCTCTCCCCGGTCTCTAACTCTCTCCGGTCTCTCTCGCCCCCAGTCTCTAATTCTCCCCGGTCTCTCTCGCCCCCTGTCTCTAACTGTCCCCGGTCTCTCTCTCCCCAGTCTCTAACTCTGCCCGGTCTCTCTCACCCCCAGTCTCTTACTCCCCCCCGTTTCTCTCGCCCCCTGTCTCTAACTCTCCCCGGTCTCTCTCTCACCCCCAGTCTCTAACTCTCCCCGGTCTCTCTCTCCCCGGTCTCTAACTCTCTCTGGTCTCTCTCGCCCCCAGTCTCTAACTCTACGCGGTCTCTCTCGCCACCAGTCTCTAACTCTCCCCGGTCTCTAACTCTCGTCAGTCTCTCTCTCCCCGGTCTCTAAATCTCCCCCGTCTCTCTCCCCCCCCGTCTCTAACTCTGCCTGGTCCCTCTCGCCCCCAGTCTCTAACTCTCCCCGGTCTCTCTCGCCCCCAGTCTCTAACTCTCCCCGGTCTCTCTCGCCCCCGGTCTCTAACTCTCCCATGTCTCTCTCGCCCCCAGTCTCTAACTCTTTCCGGTCTCTCTCGCCCCCGGTCTCTAACTCTCCCCTGTCTCTCCCGCTCCCTGTCTCAAACTCTACCCGGTCTCTCTCGCCCCCAGTTTCTAACTCTCCCCGGTCTCTCTCGCTCCGTTTCTAACTCTCCCCAGTCTCTGTCGCCCCCAGTCTCTAACTCTCCCCGGTCTCTCTCGACCCCAGTCTCTAAGTCTTCCCGGTCTCTCTCTCCCCCGGTCTCTAACTCTCCCATGTCTCTCTCGCCCCCAGTCTCTAACTCTTTCCGGTCTCTCTCGCCCCCGGTCTCTAACTCTCCCCTGTCTCTCTCGCTCCCAGTCTCAAACTCTATCCGGTCTCTCTCGCCCCCAGTTTCTAACTCTCCCCAGTCTCTCTCGCCCCGTTTCTAACTCTCCCCAGTCTCTCTCGCCCCCAGTCTCTCACTCTCCCCGGTCTCTCTCGCCCCCAGTCTCTAAGTCTCCCCGGTCTCTCTCTCCCCCAGTCTCTAACACTCTCCGGTCTCTCTCGCCCCCAGTCTCTAACTCTCTCCGGTCCCATCGCCCCCGGTCTCTAACTCTCCCCGGTCTCTCTCGCCCCCGCTTTCTAACTCTCCCCGGTCTCTCTCGCCCCCCGTCTCTAACTCTCTCCGGTCTCTCTCGCCCCCAGTCTCTAACTCTCCCCGGTGTCTCTCGCCCCCAGTCTCGATCTCTCCCCGGTCTCTCTCTCACACCCGGTCTCTAAATCTCCCCCGTCTCTCTCGCCCAAATCTCTAACTCTCCCCGGTCTCTCTCGCCCCCAGTCTCTAACTCTCCACGGTCTGTCGCGCCTCCGGTCTCTAACTCTCCCCGGTCTCTCTCGCCCCCGGTCTCTAACTCTCCCGGGTCTCACTCGCACCCAGTCTCTAACTCTCTCCGGTCTCTCTCGCCCCCAGTCTCTAACTCTCCCCGGTCTCTCTCGCCCCCAGTCTCGATCTCTTCCCGGTCTCTCTCTCACACCCGGTCTCTAAATCTCCCCCGTCTCTCTCGCCCAAATCTCTAACTCTCCCCGGTCTCTCTCGCACCCAGTCTCTAACTCTCCCCGGTCTCTCTCGCCCCCAGTCTCTAACTCTCCACGGTCTGTCGCGCCTGCGGTCTCTAACTCTCCCCGGTCTCTCTCGCCCCCGGTCTCTAACTCTCCCGGGTCTCACTCGCACCCAGTCTCTAACTCTCCCCGGTCTCTCTCGCAACCAGTCTCTAAGTCTCCCCGGTCTCTCTCTCCCCCAGTCTCTAACACTCTCCGGTCTCTCTCGCCCCCAGTCTCTAACTCTCTCCGGTCCCATCGCCCCCGGTCTCTAACTCTCCCCGGTCTCTCTCGCCCCCGCTTTCTAACTCTCCCCCGTCTCTCTCGCCCCCCGTCTCTAACTCTCTCCGGTCTCTCTCGCCCCCGGTCGCCAACTCTCCCCTGTCTCTCTCGCCCCCGGTCTCTAACTCTCGCTGGTCTCTCTCGCCCCCAGTCTCTAACTCTACGCGGTCTCTCTCGCCACCAGTCTCTAACTCTCCCCGGTCTCTCTCTCCCCGTTCTCTTACTCTCCCCAGTCTCTCTCTCCCCAGTCTCTAACTCTCTCCGGTCTCTCTCGCCCCCAGTCTCTAACTCTCGCCGGTCTCTCTCTCCCCGGTCTTTAACTCTGTCCGGTCTCTCTCGCCCCCAGTCTCTAACTCTCCCCGGTCTCTCTCGCCCTCAGTCTCTAACTCTCCCCGGTCTCTCCCGCCCCCAGTCTCGATCTCTCCCCGGTCTCTCTCTCACCCCCGGTCTCTAACTCTCCCCGGTCTCTCTCGCCCCCAGTCTCTAACTCTCCCTGGTCTCTCTCTCCCCGGTCTCTAACTCTCTCCGGTCTCTCTCGCCCCCAGTCTCTAACTCTACGCGGTCTCTCTCGCCACCAGTCTCTAACTCTCCCCGGTCTCTCTCTTCCCGGTCTCTAACTCTCGCCGGTCTCTCTCTCCACGGTCTCTAAATCTCCCCAGTCTCTCTCCCCCCCCGTCTCTAACTCTCCCCGGTCGCTCTCGCCCCCAGTCTCTAACTCTCCCCGGTCTCACTCTCCCCAGTCTCTAACTTTGCCTGGTCTCTCTCGACCCCAGTCTCTAACTCTCCCCGGTCTCTCTCGCCCCCAGTCTCTAACTCTCCCCGGTCTCTCTCGCCCCCATTTCTCTAACTCTCCCCTGTCTCTCTCGCCCCCAGTCTCTAACTCTCTCCGGTCTCTCTCGCCCCCGGTCTCTAACTCTCCCCTGTCTCTCTCGCTCCCAGTCTCAAACTCTACCCGGTCTCTCTCGCCCCCAGTTTCTAACTCTCCCCAGTCTCTCTCGCTCCGTTTCTAACTCTCCCCAGTCTCTCTCGCCCCCAGTCTCTAACTCTCCCCGGTCTCTCTCGACCCCTGTCTCTAAGTCTTCCCGGTCTCTCTCTCCCCCGGTCTCTAACTCTCCCATGTCTCTCTCGCCCCCAGTCTCTAACTCTTTCCAGTCTCTCTCGCCCCCGGTCTCTAACTCTCCCCTGTCTCTCTCGCTCCCAGTCTCAAACTCTATCCGGTCTCTCTCGCCCCCAGTTTCTAACTCTCCCCAGTCTCTCTCGCCCCGTTTCTAACTCTCCCCAGTCTCTCTCGCCCCCAGTCTCTCACTCTCCCCGGTCTCTCTCGCCCCCAGTCTCTAAGTCTCCCCGGTCTCTCTCTCCCCCAGTCTCTAACACTCTCCGGTCTCTCTCGCCCCCAGTCTCTAACTCTCTCCGGTCCCATCGCCCCCGGTCTCTAACTCTCCCCGGTCTCTCTCGCCCCCGCTTTCTAACTCTCCCCGGTCTCTCTCGCCCCCCGTCTCTAACTCTCTCCGGTCTCTCTCGCCCCCAGTCTCTAACTCTCCCCGGTCTCTCTCGCCCCCAGTCTCGATCTCTCCCCGGTCTCTCTCTCACACCCGGTCTCTAAATCTGCCCCGTCTCTCTCGCCCCCAGTCTCTAACTCTCCCCGGTCTCTCTCGCCCCCAGTCTCTAACTCTCCCCGGTCTCTCTCGCCCCCAGTCTCTAACTCTCCACGGTCTGTCGCGCCTGCGGTCTCTAACTCTTCCCGGTCTCTCTCGCCCCCGGTCTCTAACTCTCCCGGGTCTCACTCGCACCCAGTCTCTAACTCTCTCTGGTCTCTCTCGCCCCCAGTCTCCAACTCTCCCCGGTCTCTCTCGCCCCCAGTCTCGATCTCTCCCCGGTCTCTCTCTCACACCCGGTCTCTAAATCTCCCCCGTCTCTCTCGCCCAAATCTCTAACTCTCCCCGGTCTCTCTCGCCCCCAGTCTCTAACTCTCCCCGGTCTCTCTCGCCCCCAGTCTCTAACTCTCCACGGTCTGTCGCGCCTGCGGTCTCTAACTCTCCCCGGTCTCTCTCGCCCCCGGTCTCTAACTCTCCCGGGTCTCACTCGCACCCAGTCTCTAACTCTCCCCGGTCTCTCTCGCCCCCCGTCTCTAACTCTCTCTGGTCTCTCTCGCCCCCGGTCGCTAACTCTCCCCTGTCTCTCTCGCCCCCGGTCTCTAACTCTCTCTGGTCTCTCTCGCCCCCAGTCTCTAACTCTACGCGGTCTCTCTCGCCACCAGTCTCTAACTCTCCCCGGTCTCTCTCTCCCCGTTCTCTAACTCTCTGCGGTCTCTCTCGCCACCTGTCTCTAACTCTCCCCGGTCTCTCTCTCGCCCCCAGTCTCTAACTCTCCCCGGTCTCTCTCGCCCCCGGTCGCTAACTCTCCCCTGTCTCTCTCGCCCCCGGTCTCTAACTCTCTCTGGTCTCTCTCGCCCCCAGTCTCTAACTCTCGCCGGTCTCTCTCTCCCCGGTCTTTAACTCTGTCCGGTCTCTCTCGCCCCCAGTCTCTCACTCTCCCCGGTCTCTCTCGCCCCCAGTCTCTAAGTCTCCCCGGTCTCTCTCTCCCCCAGTCTCTAACACTCTCCGGTCTCTCTCGCCCCCAGTCTCTAACTGTCTCCGGTCCCATCGCCCCCGGTCTCTAACTCTCCCCGGTCTCTCTCGCCCCCGCTTTCTAACTCTCCCCGGTCTCTCTCGCCCCCCCGTCTCTAACTCTCTCCGGTCTCTCTCGCCCCCAGTCTCTAACTCTCCCCGGTCTCTCTCGCCCTCAGTCTCTAACTCTCCCCGGTCTCTCTCGCCCCCAGTCTCGATCTCTCCCCGGTCTCTCTCTCACTCCCGGTCTCTAACTCTCCCCGGTCTCTCTCGCCCCCAGTCTCTAACTCTCCCTGGTCTCTCTCTCCCCGGTCTCTAACTCTCTCCGGTCTCTCTCGCCCCCAGTCTCTAACTCTACGCGGTCTCTCTCGCCACCAGTCTCTAACTCTCCCCGGTCTCTCTCTCCCCGGTCTCTAACTCTCGCCGGTCTCTCTCTCCACGGTCTCTAAATCTCCCCCGTCTCTCTCCCCCCCCGTCTCTAACTCTCCCCGGTCTCTAACTCTCCCCGGTCTCTCTCTCCCCAGTCTCTAACTTTGCCTGGTCTCTCTCGCCCCCAGTCTCTAACTCTCCCCGGTCTCTCTCGCCCCCAGTCTCTAACTCTCCCCGGTCTCTCTCGCCCCATTTCTCTAACTCTCCCCTGTCTCTCTCGCCCCCAGTCTCTAACTCTCTCCGGTCTCTCTCGCCCCCGGTCTCTAACTCTCCCCTGTCTCTCTCGCTCCCAGTCTCAAACTCTACCCGGTCTCTCTCGCCCCCAGTTTCTAACTCTCCCCAGTCTCTCTCGCTCCGTTTCTAACTCTCCCCAGTCTCTCTCGCCCCCAGTCTCTAACTCTCCCCGGTCTCTCTCGACCCCAGTCTCTAAGTCTTCCCGGTCTCTCTCTCCCACGGTCTCTAACTCTCCCATGTCTCTCTCGCCCCCAGTGTCTAACTCTTTCCGGTCTCTCTCGCCCCCAGTCTCTAACTCTCCCCTGTCTCTCTCGCTCCCAGTCTCAAACTCTATCCGGTCTCTCTCGCACCCAGTTTCTAACTCTCCCCAGTCTCTCTCGCCCCGTTTCTAACTCTCCCCAGTCTCTCTCGCCCCCAGTCTCTCACTCTCCCCGGTCTCTCTCGCCCCCAGTCTCTAAGTCTCCCCGGTCTCTCTCTCCCCCAGTCTCTAACACTCTCCGGTCTCTCTCGCCCCCAGTCTCTAACTCTCTCCGGTCCCATCGCCCCCGGTCTCTAACTCTCCCCGGTCTCTCTCGCCCCCGCTTTCTAACTCTCCCCGGTCTCTCTCGCCCCCCGTCTCTAACTCTCTCCGGTCTCTCTCGCCCCCAGTCTCTAACTCTCCCCGGTCTCTCTCGCCCCCAGTCTCGATCTCTCCCCGGTCTCTCTCGCCCCCAGTCTCTAACTCTCCACGGTCTGTCGCGCCTGCGGTCTCTAACTCTCCCCGGTCTCTCTCGCCCCCGGTCTCTAACTCTCCCGGGTCTCACTCGCACCCAGTCTCTAACTCTCTCCGGTCTCTCTCGCCCCCAGTCTCTAACTCTCCCCGGTCTCTCTCGCCCCCAGTCTCGATCTCTCCCCGGTATCTCTCTCACAACCGGTCTCTAAATCTCCCCCGTCTCTCTCGCCCAAATCTCTAACTCTCCCCGGTCTCTCTCGCCCCCAGTCTCTAACTCTCCCCGGTCTCTCTCGCCCCCAGTCTCTAACTCTCCACGGTCTGTCGCGCCTGCGGTCTCTAACTCTCCCCGGTCTCTCTCGCCCCCGGTCTCTAACTCTCCCGGGTCTCACTCGCACCCAGTCTCTAACTCTCCCCGGTCTCTCTCGCCCCCAGTCTCTAAGTCTCCCCGGTCTCTCTCTCCCCCAGTCTCTAACACTCTCCGGTCTCTCTCGCCACCAGTCTCTAACTCTCTCCGGTCCCATCGCCCCCGGTCTCTAACTCTCCCCGGTCTCTCTCGCCCCCGCTTTCTAACTCTCCCCGGTCTCTCTCGCCCCCCGTCTCTAACTCTCTCTGGTCTCTCTCGCCCCCGTTCGCTAACTCTCCCCTGTCTCTCTCGCCCCCGGTCTCTAACTCTCTCTGGTCTCTCTCGCCCCCAGTCTCTAACTCTACGCGGTCTCTCTCGCCACCAGTCTCTAACTCTCCACGGTCTCTCTCTCCCCGTTCTCTAACTCTCTGCGGTCTCTCTCGCCCCCTGTCTCTAACTCTCCCCGGTCTCTCTCTCGCCCCCAGTCTCTAACTCTCCCCGGTCTCTCTCGCCCCCGGTCGCTAACTCTCCCCTGTCTCTCTCGCTCCCGGTCTCTAACTCTCTCTGGTCTCTCTCGCCCCCAGTCTCTAACTCTACGCGGTCTCTCTCGCCACCAGTCTCTAACTCTCCCCGGTCACTCTCTCCCCGTTCTCTAACTCTCTGCGGTCTCTCTCGCCCCCTGTCTCTAACTCTCCCCGGTCTCTCTCTCGCCCCCAGTCTCTAACTCTCCCCGGTCTCTCTCTCCCCAGTCTCTAACTCTCTCCGGTCTCTCTCGCCCCCAGTCTCTAACTCTCCCCAGTCTCTCTCTCCCCAGTCTCTAACTCTCTCCGGTCTCTCTCGCCCCCAGTCTCTAACTCACGCCGGTCTCTCTCTCCCCGGTCTTTAACTCTGTCCGGTCTCTCTCGCCCCCAGTCTCTCACTCTCCCCGGTCTCTCTCGCCCCCAGTCTCTAAGTCTCCCCGGTCTCTCTCTCCCCCAGTCTCTAACACTCTCCGGTCTCTCTCGCCCCCAGTCTCTAACTCTCTCCGGTCCCATCGCCCCCGGTCTCTAACTCTCCCCGGTCTCTCTCGCCCCCGCTTTCTAACTCTCCCCGGTCTCTCTCGCCCCCCGTCTCTAACTCTCTCCGGTCTCTCTCGCCCCCAGTCTCTAACTCTCCCCGGTCTCTCTCGCCCCCAGTCTCGATCTCTCCCCGGTCTCTCTCTCACACCCGGTCTCTAAATCTCCCCCGTCTCTCTCGCCCAAATCTCTAACTCTCCCCGGTCTCTCTCGCCCCCAGTCTCTAACTCTCCCCGGTCTCTCTCGCCCCCAGTCTCTAACTCTCCACGGTCTGTCGCGCCTGCGGTCTCTAACTCTCCCCGGTCTCTCTCGCCCCCGGTCTCTAACTCTCCCGGGTCTCACTCGCACCCAGTCTCTAACTCTCTCCGGTCTCTCTCGCCCCCAGTCTCCAACTCTCCCCGGTCTCTCTCTCCCCCAGTCTCTAACACTCTCCGGTCTCTCTCGCCCCCAGTCTCTAACTCTCTCCGGTCCCATCGCCCCCGGTCTCTAACTCTCCCCGGTCTCTCTCGCCCCCACTTTCTAACTCTCCCCGGTCTCTCTCGCCCCCCGTCTCTAACTCTCTCCGGTCTCTCTCGCCCCCGGTCGCTAACTCTCCCCTGTCTCACTCGCACCCAGTCTCTAACTCTCTCTGGTCTCTCTCGCCCCCAGTCTCCAACTCTCCCCGGTCTCTCTCGCCCCCAGTCTCGATCTCTCCCCGGTCTCTCTCTCACACCCGGTCTCTAAATCTCCCCCGTCTCTATCGCCCAAATCTCTAACTCTCCCCGGTCTCTCTCGCCCCCAGTCTCTAACTCTCCCCGGTCTCTCTCGCCCCCAGTCTCTAACTCTCCACGGTCTGTCGCGCCTGCGGTTTCTAACTCTCCCCGGTCTCTCTCGCCCCCGGTCTCTAACTCTCCCGGGTCTCACTCGCACCCAGTCTCTAACTCTCCCCGGTCTCTCTCGCCCCCCGTCTCTAACTCTCTCTGGTCTCTCTCGCCCCCGGTCGCTAACTCTCCCCTGTCTCTCTCGCCCCCGGTCTCTAACTCTCTCTGGTCTCTCTCGCCCCCAGTCTCTAACTCTACGCGGTCTCTCTCGCCACCAGTCTCTAACTCTCCCCGGTCTCTCTCTCCCCGTTCTCTAACTCTCTGCGGTCTCTCTCGCCACCTGTCTCTAACTCTCCCCGGTCTCTCTCTCGCCCCCAGTCTCTAACTCTCCCCGGTCTCTCTCGCCCCCGGTCGCTAACTCTCCCCTGTCTCTCTCGCCCCCGGTCTCTAACTCTCTCTGGTCTCTCTCGCCCCCAGTCTCTAACTCTCGCCGGTCTCTCTCTCCCCGGTCTTTAACTCTGTCCGGTCTCTCTCGCCCCCAGTCTCTCACTCTCCCCGGTCTCTCTCGCCCCCAGTCTCTAAGTCTCCCCGGTCTCTCTCTCCCCCAGTCTCTAACACTCTCCGGTCTCTCTCGCCCCCAGTCTCTAACTGTCTCCGGTCCCATCGCCCCCGGTCTCTAACTCTCCCCGGTCTCTCTCGCCCCCGCTTTCTAACTCTCCCCGGTCTCTCTCGCCCCCCCGTCTCTAACTCTCTCCGGTCTCTCTCGCCCCCAGTCTCTAACTCTCCCCGGTCTCTCTCGCCCTCAGTCTCTAACTCTCCCCGGTCTCTCTCGCCCCCAGTCTCGATCTCTCCCCGGTCTCTCTCTCACCCCCGGTCTCTAACTCTCCCCGGTCTCTCTCGCCCCCAGTCTCTAACTCTCCCTGGTCTCTCTCTCCCCGGTCTCTAACTCTCTCCGGTCTCTCTCGCCCCCAGTCTCTAACTCTACGCGGTCTCTCTCGCCACCAGTCTCTAACTCTCCCCGGTCTCTCTCTCCCCGGTCTCTAACTCTCGCATGTCTCTCTCTCCACGGTCTCTAAATCTCCCCCGTCTCTCTCCCCCCCCGTCTCTAACTCTCCCCGGTCTCTAACTCTCCCCGGTCTCTCTCTCCCCAGTCTCTAACTTTGCCTGGTCTCTCTCGCCCCCAGTCTCTAACTCTCCCCGGTCTCTCTCGCCCCCAGTCTCTAACTCTCCCCGGTCTCTCTCGCCCCCATTTCTCTAACTCTCCCCTGTCTCTCTCGCCCCCAGTCTCTAACTCTCTCCGGTCTCTCTCGCCCCCGGTCTCTAACTCTCCCCTGTCTCTCTCGCTCCCAGTCTCAAACTCTACCCGGTCTCTCTCGCCCCCAGTTTCTAACTCTCCCCAGTCTCTCTCGCTCCGTTTCTAACTCTCCCCGGTCTCTCTCGCCCCCCGTCTCTAACTCTCTCCGGTCTCTCTCGCCCCCGGTCGCTAACTCTCCCCTGTCTCTCTCGCCACCGGTCTCTAACTCTCTCTGGTCTCTCTCGCCCCCAGTCTCTAACTCTACGCGGTCTCTCTCGCCACCAGTCTCTAACTCTCCCCAGTCTCTCTCTCCCCGTTCTCTAACTCTCTGCGGTCTCTCTCGCCCCCTGTCTCTAACTCTCCCCGGTCTCTCTCTCGCCCCCAGTCTCTAACTCTCCCCGGTCTCTGTCTCCCCAGTCTCTAACTCTGCCCGGTCTCTCTCACCGCCAGTCTCTTACTCTCCCCAGTCTCTCTCTCCCCAGTCTCTAACTCTCTCCGGTCTATCTCGCCCCCAGTCTCTAACTCTCCCCAGTCTCTCTCTGCCCAGTCTCTAACTCTCTCCGGTCTCTCTCGCCCCCAGTCTCTAACTCTCGCCGGTCTCTCTCTCCCCGGTCTTTAACTCTGTCCGGTCTCTCTCGCCCCCAGTCTCTAACTCTCCCCGGTCTCTCTCGCCCCCTGTCTCTAACTCTCCCCGGTCTCTATCTCGCCCCCAGTCTCTAACTGTCCCCGGTCTCTCTCTCCCCAGTCTCTAACTCTGCCCGGTCTCTCTCACCCCCAGTCTCTTACTCTCCCCAGTCTCTCTCTCCCCAGTCACTAACTCTCTCCGGTCTCTCTCGCCCCCAGTCTCTAACTCTCGCCGGTCTCTCTCTCCCCGGTCTTTAACTCTGTCCGGTCTCTCTCGCCCCCAGTCTCTAACTCTCCCCGGTCTCTCTCGCCCCCTGTCTCTAACTCTCCCCGGTCTCTATCTCGCCCCCAGTCTCTAACTGTCCCCGGTCTCTCTCTCCCCAGTCTCTAACTCTGCCCGGTCTCTCTCACCCCCAGTCTCTTACTCTCCCCGGTTTCTCTCGCCCCCTGTCTCTAACTCTCCCCGGTCTCTCTCTCGCCCCCAGTCTCTAACTCTCCCCGGTCTCTCTCTCCCCGGTCTCTAACTCTCTCCGGTCTCTCTCGCCCCCAGTCTCTAACTCTACGCGGTATCTCTCGCCACCAGTCTCTAACTCTCCCCGGTCTCTAACTCTCGTCTGTCTCTCTCTCCCCGGTCTCTAAATCTCCCCCGTCTCTCTCCCCCCCCGTCTCTAACTCTCCCCGGTCTCTCTCACCCCCAGTCTCTAAAGCTCCCCGGTCTCTCTCTCCCCAGTCTCTAACTCTGCCTGGTCTCTCTCGCCCCCAGTCTCTAACTCTCCCCGGTCTCTCACGCCCCCAGTCTCTAACTCTCCCCGGTCTCTCTCGCCCCCGGTCTCTACCTCTCCCATGTCTCTCTCGCCCACAGTCTCTAACTCTTTCCGGTCTCTCTCGCCCCCGGTCTCTAACTCTCCCCTGTCTCTCTCGCTCCCAGTCTCAAACTCTACCCGGTCTCTCTCGCCCCCAGTTTCTAACTCTCCCCGGTCTCTCTCGCTCCGTTTCTAACTCTCCCCAGTCTCTCTCGCCCCCAGTCTCTAACTCTCCCCGGTCTCTCTCGACCCCAGTCTCTAAGTCTTCCCGGTCTCTCTCTCCCCCGGTCTCTAACTCTCCCATGTCTCTCTCGCCCCCGCTTTCTAACTCTTTCCGGTCTCTCTCGCCCCCGGTCTCTAACTCTCCCCTGTCTCTCTCGCTCCCAGTCTCAAACTCTATCCGGTCTCTCTCGCCCCCAGTTTCTAACTCTCCCCAGTCTCTCTCGCCCCGTTTCTAACTCTCCCCAGTCTCTCTCGCCCCCAGTCTCTCACTCTCCCCGGTCTCTCTCGCCCCCAGTCTCTAAGTCTCCCCGGTCTCTCTCTCCCCCAGTCTCTAACACTCTCCGGTCTCTCTCGCCCCCAGTCTCTAACTCTCTCCGGTCCCATCGCCCCCGGTCTCTAACTCTTCCCGGTCTCTCTCGCCCCCGCTTTCTAACTCTCCCCGGTCTCTCTCGCCCCCCGTCTCTAACTCTCTCCGGTCTCTCTCGCCCCCGTCTCTAACTCTCCCCGGTCTCTCTCGCCCCCAGTCTCGATCTCTCCCCGGTCTCTCTCTCACACCCGGTCTCTAAATCTCCCCCGTCTCTCTCGCCCAAATCTCTAACTCTCCCCGGTCTCTCTCGCCCCCAGTCTCTAACTCTCCCCGGTCTCTCTCGCCCCCAGTCTCTAACTCTCCACGGGCTGTCGCGCCTGCGGTCTCTAACTCTCCCCGGTCTCTCTCGCCCCCGGTCTCTAACTCTCCCGGGTCTCACTCGCACCCAGTCTCTAACTCTCTCCGGTCTCTCTCGCCCCCAGTCTCTAACTCTCCCCGGTCTCTCTCGCCCCCAGTCTCGATCTCTCCCCGGTCTCTCTCTCACACCCGGTCTTTAAATCTCCCCCGTCTCTCTCGCCCAAATCTCTAACTCTCCCCGGTCTCTCTCGCCCCCAGTCTCTAACTCTCCCCGGTCTCTCTCGCCCCCAGTCTCTAACTCTCCACGGTCTGTCGCGCCTGCGGTCTCTAACTCTCCCCGGTCTCTCTCGTCCCCGGTCTCTAACT